>NC_083231.1:52497775-52797775 GCF_032191835.1 Heteronotia binoei | reverse complement strand
GGTAATGTAACCCCCCCTTTTCATTTTGGCATCTAGCACCTCCTGCACCTCATGGTGACTTTGACCCTTCACTTGAATAGGTTGAGGCTCTGGAGGGCGGGGGTGCCATGATGTAACTCCAGGGTCTCGGCGGAGAAGACTGCAATGAAAAACAGGGTGAATTTTACTAAACATTTTAGGTAACTCTAATTCTACAGTCACTTTATTGATCACTCGTTTGATCTTGAATGGCCCCGAGTATTTGTACGCTAGTTTCCGGCAGGTTTGTGGTAAAGGCAAGTTTTTGGTGGATAGAAATACAGTCTCCCCTGCTTTAAAGTCCCATTCGAGGGAATGTTTTTTGTCAAAGTGGGCTTTATAGACTCTCTTTGCCGCTTCTAAATTTTCTTGGATGATTGCCCACCCTTTTCTTATTTCTTCTCACCAATGCCGGCAGGACGTAGGTTGCGCTGTTTCCTTGCAGCTGGGCAGCAGTGGGAAGAGCTTTCCTTCGTAGCCATGCACTATTTGAAATGGTGTTGCTTTGGTGGAACTGTGCAAGCTATTATTGTACCCATACTCGGCAAAAGGCAATAATTCAACCCAATTAGTTTGTTGATAGTTCACATAACACCTTAGGTATTGTTCCAGAAGTGCGTTCACGCGTTCCATCTGTCTGTCCGTCTGCGGGTGGTACACGGAACTCAGACCTTGTTTTATGCCTGCTAGTTTGCAAAACTCCCGCCAAAAGTTGGCAACGAACTGTGGCCCGCGGTCGCTAATGACCTTGTCCGGAAATGAGTATAGTTTAACAATGTGTTGGAAGAATAAGTAGGCTAACTTTTTAGACGTAGGGAGTTGCTTACAAGGAATAAAATGCACCTGCTTAGAAAAAGTGTCCATCACTACTAAAGTTATAGTTTTGCCCTGAGACGATGGGAGCTCTACTATAAAGTCCATTGACACTATCGACCAGGGCCCTGTAGCGGTTGGTGTTGGCTGAAGGAGGCCGGGCGTTTTACCTCCTCTCTTTTTTGCCATGATGCAAACTGGGCAGGAGCTCACAAATTCGGAAATGTCTTTTTTCATTTTTGGCCTCCAAAACTGCCAGTTTACCAAGTGCAGCGTTTTCACATACCCCAAATGCCCTGCTAGTATGCTGCTGTGGCAGTGCTGCAGGACTCCTTGATGGAGGGTTTTAGGCACGTAGTTTTCCCTCATAGTACTAACCCCCCACCCTCTCCTTTAACGTGGCCATCTGGTCTTTGCTCACCCTCCCTCTCGGGTCTTTGATTAGTTTGCTGCCCCCCCCCCCCCACGGCTCTAGGGGTTTTGGGTTTTTTCCTGGAGCAAGTAGTCACCACCCTGGCCACAGCTGAAGGGGGAATCAGAGAGTCTGTGACTTCGTCTCTCTGGCTTTCGTGCTGAGGAAGCCAGGATAGAGCATCAGCTAAAAAGTTCTTTGCCCCTGGGATGTGTCTCAGGGTGAAATCAAATTTGGCAAAGAAGCCAGTCCACCTGATCTGTTTGGTGGTTAATTTTTGCCAACCGGTGAGGGCTTCTAGGTTTTTATGATCAGTCCATATCTCAAATTGGACCCTCGCCCCCTCCAGCCATGACCACCAAGTCTTTAAAATGAATTTAACCGCAAACGCCTCTTTGTCCCAGACTGACCAGTTACGATGTTCTTGAGAGAACTTCCGGGAGATATAGGCGCACGGTCTTAACCTCCCCTCCTCATCTTTCTGCATTAATATTGCCCCGACGGCCACATCGGAGGCGTTGCACTGGACCATGAAGGGCTTGAGCTCGTCCGGATGGACTAAGACCGGCTCACTTGTGAACAGTCTCTTAAGTTCCTCAAACGCCCTTTGGCACTTTGGTGACCATTGTAACTTGGTCCCAGGTTTTTTAGCTTCTGGCCCTCTTCCCTTAGTCTTAAGTAGGTTGGTCAGGGGCAACATCACCTGGGCAGATCCCTGAATGAACCCCCTGTAGAAATTTGTGAAACCGAGGAAGGATTGTAACTGTTTACGTGTCCTCAGGGGTTCCCAGTCCAGCACAGCCTGTATCTTAGCTGGGTCCATGGCTAAACCCTTCCCCGACACCCGGAACCCCAGATAATCCAGTTCCGTCTGGTGGAACTCGCATTTAGATAACTTTGCATACAGTTTGTGCTCATACAAGGTGGATAGCACTTTCCTGACCAGTTGCACGTGGGAGGGTAAATCCTTGGAATAGATAATGATGTCATCCAGGAACACTACCACCCCCTTGTACAGGTATTCTCTGAGCACTTCGTTGATAAAGTTCATAGACACCCCCGTGGCCCCTTGAAGCCCAAACGGCATTACTAAGTACTCGAACTGCCCCATTGGCGTGTTAAACGCCGTTTTCCATTCGTCCCCCTCCTTGATCCTCTCTCTGAAGTAGGCATCCTTTAGGTCCAGCTTGGTGAAGATGGACCCTTCTGACACCATACTTAGTAAGTCTTTGATCAGGGGAATGGGGTAGGCATTTGACATTGAAATCCCATTTATCCCACGAAAATCTGTGCAAAGTCTAAGGCTCCCGTCCTTCTTCTTTCAGAAGAGGACTGGGGCAGCATGGGAGGCTGTAGCCGGTCTAATAAAGCCCCTCTTTAGGTTCTTGTCAATAAACTTCCGCAATTCCGCTTTTTCGCCCACCCCATGGAGTACAGTTTTGCTTTTGGAAGGAATCATATTCTGTCCATAAATATGAGATAAAGACTGAGGTGTGGGGTCTGCACTTATCATGTGCTTCTGCTCTGCCTCCCCACTACTGAAGAGGAAGAATTGTGCAATTTGAGCCCACATTCCTAGAGATCACTCGCACACAAGAAGCATTCATAGCCTAAGTCAGTGGATTTATAGGGTAGCTGTATGAGTAAGACAGGTTCCAGCAAGTTTCCCGATTGAGAGAGCAGTGGCAGTGAAGCACAAGATAAGGGTCACATTTTCATTCCTTGCACAGGGAGAATAGGACTGCAGGAACAGCTTTCTTGTCACAGGAGAGTAAAGCAAAAAGTAAGATCAACTATTGCATGTTAATATGCTTTCAGCCATATAATTAGGATTGCATCAGCCAAAAAGACAGCTGCCCATTCTGTATAAAGGAATAAGATACAAAGAGAGATGAAATACAGATGAAAGAGGAGAGTCATTTTTCAAGCATAATCCTTTCAGGAAACAGCACATGAGGCAGATGAGAGGATGGTGTCTCATTTCTACCTTGATCTGCAAAATACACACAAATACTGCATAGTCGTATGAAAGGATAAGTCTTGTCAGGCTGGTGCTGAATGCCAAGTTTCTGGCTTATTCATTGCATCCTGAAGATATCTTTCTACATTCCTCGCAAATGTTTTGTGCCACTATACATACTGAAGATTGCTCTACTTGCTTTGCCAGGATGTGGAAAGAATGGTTCATGATTCTTCTTAAATAATACCTGTTTAGATAAAGGTCTTTAATTATCCATACATAAACTAGAACATTCAAACTGCTAAGAGTAATGCAGCATGATTATCCAAGGATGTGCAAGATGATAAATGTATTTGTCAAGATGCCACTCATGAAACAAAAGTAGAAATGTCAGACTGAGTCCTGGATATCCTGGCATCAAGTGATCATAAAGTTCACATTTATTTTGAACAAAAATCAGTATGCTGACCTGGATAGCCCAGGCAAGCCCAATCTTGTCAGATCTCAGAAACTAAGCAGGATCTGTTGTGTTTAGTACTTGGATAGGAGACTCTCCTTGAAATGCCCAGTTGGGAGCCAGGGGCAGGCTTATTCAGTCACTTTCCTAAATATCTACCAGGCCCCCGGTAGGGGTCAGTCACTAGAGGCTGACATGACTTCCAGGTGCAGACACACACACATACAAAAATACCAAAAGAAAAAAGAATCACAGTCAACTTATTGAAGAACTTCATCACCTTATCTTTAAAAGAAGCCTCCCAAATAAACACTTGAGTTATAATTTAAAGGTTAGTTGATGAAGTTCTTTCAAGAGAGTTCCATTCTTATACATATGCAATGCAGGGTTAAAATGTCAGCTTTCAGTGAATGAGATACCTAAACGCTCCATACTTCCTTCAAAGAAGATTGATTATAAGTTGATCCCTGGCTCCAGAAAACCTAAGTTGGTCTGATCCAGGCTGACAGAGTGCCCAGGATTGCTGAACAAGGGGAACCCAACTCAGAACTAAGACCTGGAGGGGAAGAAGCAGTTGCTATGGTGGTCCCATGATGAAGCCTGAGTGAGCTGGGCAGGAGATGGAGTTCTAATACTTGTCACAAAGGTGATGTAATTCCCAAGCCCAGGAGGCCCAGAGGCCTTCTAGGGATTTCCTGGATCTCAAGGTGAATGTTTGGACTATGATGGAGCATTTAAGGTTGACCTGGCCATGAGTAGAGGAGGAACAGCCTAAGAAACAAGAGTGGGTCTGAAGCTCAATCTCAGAAGGAAAAGGTGAACGGGACGTTCGGGTTTCAAACAATTTTATTGGTAACATATGGTAGTATATTCAATTTCTTACATCATTAATAACTACTTCTGTCCTAGCAGCTGAGAGCAAGTACCAGATTAAAGTCCTATCTTCTTTCGGAAATTTTTCCATTTGTAATCCCAACAGAAAAGTCTCTGCCACTTTGTTGAATTAGTATCCCAAGATCTTAGAAATATCTTGTTGAATCATCTGCCAAAACTTTTTCGCTTTTTCACAAGTCCACAACATATGGTAGAAAGAACCTTCATGCTTCTTACATTTCCAACATCTGTCTAGCATCTTATTGTTCATCTTTGCCAATTTTTAGGAGTCATGTTCCATCTGTACATCATCTTAAAACAATTTTCTTTGATACTCTGACATGTTGAGAGTTTCATAGAGTTCTTCCACAAATATTCCCATGTGTCCATCTGAATTTCTTTATTTACATTAATTGCCCATTTAATCATTTGAGATTTCACTACTTCATCTTCTGTAGACCATTTTAAAAGTAACTTATAAATTTTCGAAATTAATTTTTCATTATCTACAAGCAGAACTTTTCCCATTTCCGTTTGTTCTCGTCTTATTCCTTCAGTTTTAAGATCACTTTCCACCAAACTCTTTATTTGTTGCATTTGAAACCAGTCATACTTATAATTCAACTCCTCAGCAGTTTTCAACTCTACTTTCCCGCTTTGTATTTTTAATAATTGATTGTATGTCATCCATTTTCCCTCTCCTAACTCAGCTGTTATTTTTATTACTTCTGCTGGCACTATCCATAGTGGTTTTCTCTCATTGCCATATTTCTTATACTTCATCCAAATATTTAGCAAGTTGTTTCTTATATAATGGTGAGAGAAAAAAACATCCATCTTTTTCTTCCCATAATAAATATAAGCGTGCCAGCCGAATTTATTTCCATGACCTTCCAACATTAAAAGTTTTTTATTCAATAACGTCACCCAATCTTTTATCCACACCAAACAAACTGCTTCATGATATAGTCTTAAATCTGGTAGTTGAAAACCTCTTCTTTCTTTAGTGTCTGTTAAAGCTTTCATTTTAATCCTTGGTTTCTTCCCAGCCCAAATAAATTCTGAAATCTTTCTTTGCCATTTATTAAATTGTTTGCTGTCTTTCACAATCGGGATTGTTTGGAATAAATACATTATTCTCGGCAAAATGTTCATCTTAATTGCAGCTATTCTCCCAAGCAATGAAAATTAAACTTGTTCCACTTTATCATATCTTCATCCATTTTCCGCCATAACTTTTCATAATAATTTTTGAACAAATCAATATTCTTCATTGTTATTTCCACACGCAAATATTTTACTTTAGAAGTAACCTCATATCCCGTTAGGCTCTGCAGTTCCTTTTGTTTATTTACTTGCATATTTTTACATAAAAGTTTGGATTTTTCTTTATTAACATAAAGTCCCGCCAATTCTCCAAAATTTTGTATTTTAGCTAATGTCAAAGGTGTTACTTGTAAAGGATTTTCATTTATAAACATTATATCATCTGCAAATGCTCTATATTTATAGGTAAAACCTTTAATTCTCATTCCTTCTATTTCTTCATCATCTTGTATTTGCATCAGTAAGATTTCAAGAGTCATTATAAACAACAATGGCAAAAGCGGACAACCTTGTCTTGTACCTTTGCTAATTTTCATTTCATCTGTGAGATCTGCGTTTATACATAACCTTGCACGTTGTTCAGTATATATCGCCTTTATCATTCTTATAAAGTTCTCCCCCAACTTTATTTTTTTCCATTACTGCAAACATAAAGTCCCAGTTCAGATTATCAAAATCAGATTATCTCTGCATCCGCAAAAAATAATGCAACTTCCTTCTCTGGATGTCTCTCATAATATTCTACAATATTTACAACAGTTCTAATATTGTCTCTTATTTGCCTTTTGGAAAGAAAACCTGCTTGATCTTCCTTTATAAAATTTATTAAATATTGTTTAAGCCATTCTGCCAGGATTCTTGTATATATATAATCTTTGTTTAATAATGAAATTGGTCTATAATTCTTTACATTCATGACATCTCCATCTTCCTTTGGAATCAGCGAAATTACAGCTTTTTTCCATGTATTAGGTATTTTCCCATCTGATCTTATCACATTCATCAATTTTTGAAGTTTTGGTACTAATTCTTCTCTAAGCATTTTAAAAAATTCTGCCGTATATCCATCTGGTCCAGGTGCCTTTCCAACTTTCATTACATTAATTGCTGCTTCAATTTCTATTTTTTCAATTGGGTCGTTCAAAATTTTTTCCATATATTCAGTTAAGGGTGCTATTTTGATTTTTTGCAAATGCGTTTCAATCCTTTCTTTCTTTACTTTAACACCCTTAAATAAATTAGCATAATACTTAAAAAAATCTCTCTTTATTCCTTCTTGATCCACCTTCTCTTTTCCATCAACCACAATTTTGTTAATAATTTTACTTTCTCTTTTTTTCTTCAGTTGCCAAGCCAAGTACTTCCCAGGTTTATTTGGTCCCTCAGATTTCTGTTGTAATTTTTTCAAATTCCATTCCATTTCCTTATTTAACAAATGTCTCATTTGTGTTTGCAATATTGTAATCTCCCTTATAATTTTATTTTTTCCCTGGCCTTTTTCTTAATTCACATACTTTTTTCTTAATTTCATTTTTAATGTCCAAAATCTGTTTATCTTTTGCTCTCTTATCTTTATTATTCAGTGTTATTAATATTTCTCTCATTACTGCTTTATAAGCATCCCACACCATCTGAAATTCTATATCTTCTTTATCGTTTATTTGGAAGAAAGCTTTAGTTTCATTTTCCAGAGATGACACTATTTCTTTATTCTGTAGTAAATCTTCATTTATTCTCCATCTTCTTGAATTTTTAGACAATTTTGTAATCCACATTATTGGGTTATGGCCAGCTCCTATTTTGGGTAAAATCTCTATCTTCTTTGTTATGGGTACCAAGTCTTTGGTACCCCACAACATGTCGATTCTAGAAAAAGAATTATGTCTGGCTGAAAAAAAGGTACAGTCCCATACTTCAGGATTGAACTTCCTCCATATATCCTCCAAATTCTCTTGTTTGACCAGCTCAAAAAATGATTTTGGCAATTTCCCTTCTTTATCAATTTTTTTCTTCCCAGATCTATCTAGTGTATTCTGAATTGATCCATTAAAGTCCCCCCATCAACAAAATTTGCTCATGTCACTTCATCAAGATGTTGTGTAATATTTTTAAAGAAAGTGTCCTTTGCACCATTTTGAGCATAAAGTCCCACCAACAAAGTTTTTTTAGCATTCAATAAAATTTCCACTGCGATGTACCTTCCATCTTTATCTTTAAAAACTAATTTTGGATCTAATTCTTTTTTAATATAAAAAATTACTCCTCTCTTCTTCTGTTCAGCCAATGTATAAAATTCTAGTCCCAATTGCTTATTCCATAAAAATTTATAATCTTTTTGTCTAATATGCACTTCTTGTAAACAAACTATATTACAATTTTGTTTTTTTATCCAATGAAATGTTGCCCTTCTTTTTTGTGGTGAATTTAGTCCATTTACATTCCAAGATATTAATTTGTAATCCATCATGGTGCAAATTATTTATTTTCTCCATAAAATCTATGCAGTTCCTGTGTGTTTATAATTGTAATCCTTTTCCCTTGAAGTTCAAAGCTCAAACCTTCAGATATTATCCATCTATATCTCATTCCGCTGTCACGTAATTTTTCTGTCAGTTTTTAATATGCATTCCTGTCATTTAACACTTGTCTTGGCAACTCTTTCATAATTCTTATCCCACTACCTCCCACTATCAATGTTTTTTCAAAGTTTTTGTTCATGATTTTTCCCACCATTTCTTTTGTCATAAATCTTATGACCACGTCTCTTGGCAGATTGTTCTTTTTTGCATAGAGTGAATGCACTCTATACATATAATCATATATATTTCTATTCCCTTCAGGATCTTCCTCCAAAAATTCTGCAATTATTTTTATTATGTATTCTTCATCTTCTGGTACACCTCTCAGACGAATCTGTGTCTCCATCAACTTGTAGTCATGTATTATCACCTTTTCTTGTAATTTTAATAAGGTGGAATCATGTGTTTTCACTCTCTCTTCCACCTCCTGTACTTTTTTTGTTATTACTACAGTCTCATTCTGAGACTCTCTTTTTAAAATTCTTTTTAAAAGAATTTAAAAGATATTGAGTCCTCAATATCTTTTCTTATTTCTTTTTTAGAGGCAGTTATCATTTCTTTCACCCCCTTCATTATCCTGGCTTCCATTGCATCTAATTGGGCTTTCATTTTCTCCATCGAACCAGACCTAGTACGAATTTGCTTCGGATCCTACATATAAAAAAGATCGACAATTTTTATCTCACCAAATTAAATTTGGACCATCAGGCTTAATAGAATGAAGCTTGACCTTTCCAATGAACCCAATTTTGCTATCTTCGATCAGTTCCGCAGGGCCTGCAAGACCACCCTTTTTAAATTTGCACATTCGGACTGCTAAAGAAGTTTGTTAATCAAGGATCCGCCAATGCGGTTTTAAAGACCTATACCGCTGTGTATAAACTGGCAGAACTAGCGTTAAACACCATCAGCACTGTCAGTCGAAGTTACTTAACCGTATGTACTGGATTATTGGATTTAATGTTATTAAGTTTAATGTTTTTATATTGTTAAATTTAAAGGTTTTATCTATTATTGTATGTTTTTATAAAGTGTTGTTAGCTGCCCTGAGCCTGCCGAGGTGGGGAGGGCAGGATAGAAATAAAATTTATTATTATTATTATTATTATTATTATTATTATTATTATTATTATTATTATTATTATTATTATTATTATATTATCTTCTGAGCCTCCCAGGCTCAGATATTAATGTTTAAAGTTTTCATTTTCCCCAAAATGGCGGACGCAACTTTTGCTTCACTTTAAAAATTTTCCTTCTTTTTCCTTAATCCAATTCAAATTTTCTTCACCACTGTCCAATAGTCCTTATTTTAAAATTACCAACTCAATTAACTCCACCAATTTTTAATGTCCCAGTCACTTTAAAAAAACTGTTAAAACTTTGTCCTCCCAACAATGGCCACCGATGTTTCTCTCTGATATTATAATCCTAGAGTAGGCTGTTTCTCTTGCTTCCTTCTTCTTCCTCTGGTACTTCCTGCTTTCCCTGCCACCAAGTCTCGTTTCGCTGGTAGAGAAATCTCGCGATGTCTGACGTACTTCCTGTGTTGACTGGGAGTGCTGCAGATCTATGACGATGGGGCTACTTCCTCAACCGCAGATAGACAAAACAATAAATTCCTTTCTCCTTTTAGCACTGTCTTTTAAATTTACAAAGTTCAAATTTAGCCTTCCTTTTAGGCTTTCATTATATCCAACTCCCACCTTTTAATTTTGTTTTGTTTAGCTTTAATTAGTCCCGGAGTGAAAAGATAGCAATCAATACCTTTTTTTTGTAGTTTATTCAAATCGACACCAGTCTTTTGTAGATTAGATGTTTAAAGTTGTAAAAGAAGGCTCGGATCCTGTCAAGCTTAAGTCAAATAAATGACTCTGGAAACTTCTATAGATGATGAATATGCAAATTCTCTCCGAAGATCCCTCAAAGCTTCAAAGGAGCCCCCTCCAGAACTCCCTTTCAGCCAAGGTAAGTCTCCTCAAAGTATTTGTGCATATCTTGGACAATTCTTTAGCTGAGAAAAGTAGGCAGAAGGCATTAGTTTGCCTTTTACTACCCCGAACAGAAGTGCCAGCCTGCCCCCATTAAGGAAAGCAGCTCAGCTCGCCATTTTCTGATCCCAGAAGTCAAGGTGAATGGGATGTTCAACTTCCATTTCCAGTTTGAGGTCCATTCATAAGAAAAGTGGGAATAAGTCATAATGACAAGCCAAGACCTACTCGGGGACTGACTTGGGACTCAGGGGCAGTAGATGCCCCCCTTTGCCATGTCAGGGGGCACTAGAGGATGGACACCCACACTGGCAAAAACAAAAATCCAGAAAGATTTGGAAAATGTACACTTTCTTCAAGATGTAACTGAGAAGTACATAGACTATTGTTAATTTGTTCTTTTTTTGTGCTGAACAAGGGGATGGTCGAACTGTGGCCGAACTGTGGCTCTTTCACACATATTGTGTGGCTCTCAAAGCCCCCATTGCCCCATCAACCAGCTTGGAGAAGGCATTTCTCTCTTTTAATCACTTCTCCAAGCCAGTTGGTGGCTTGGATAATGGTTTTAAAGTTAAGATTGCTTTCTTTCCCCCTCTCCCTCCCCATCTATTTGCTTCCCTCTCTCCCTGTGTTGCAGCACTCAAAGATCCGACATTCATATCTTGTGACTCTCAAACATCTGACATTTATTGTATGTGGCTCTTATTTTAAGCAAGTTTGGACACCCCTGTTCTGAACTCTTCCCTGCTCCTAACTGTATCTCTGGTTTGTGATATCTTACCTCTCCTGGTTTTCATTCGAGTGATGCTATGATATAAATCTTTTTAAGAATTAGGGATCTTTGTAAAAACTAGCCTACTTGCAGTGCCTAGATAAGAGAATTATGCCACACCATAACACAGAAGATTGGAGAGGGTATATATTCCCTTAGGCCTAATAGTTTAGTGCTTGTAACAAGCAGATTTTCACATGGCCTCCTTAACCATGTATCTTTTTAGATTACATCCCCTCCCCCAAAAAAACAATCGTCAGTACCCTCAAGATCTGAAAATTAAGCGTCCCCCTTCACAATTATTCCTTTACACAAATATATCATGCAAGTTCTGGCAGTTCTCATCTATCTCTGTCACTTTCCAGATTGATGGAATCCTTGCTATGTATAACAGATGTGGTTAACTACATAAGACAAAATTAGATATAATGAATTGTGGCAGAAAAAGCATTCTTTATATGGAATGATAAAGAAAAGAGTGTTCAGTAATCTTATGGAATAAGGAATGTGACCTCTGTGTGAAAATGGCCAATGTATTTATAAAAGGCTCTCTGTAATTGGAACCATCAGCAACACAAACGTTAGAGAGGGAAAGAAGGAATGGCAGAAGAATGGCTGGGCTTGGCCCTGTCATTTAAATGCAATTAAATGAGGGCAAATCAGAGGTGAACCTACAACTGTTACATTGTTTTTTTGCTCTGTCTTCTCTGTTATTTGCCCTTTTGACCCAATGACAGCTTTCTGCCCTTTGACATTTGACTACCACTTCCTTACAATGTGTCTGGAAAGCATTCAGCTTGCTATTCTCAGAACATTTTCAGTACTGTCAAAGAGAATAAGATACAGACTATGAAAATGAGTGTCTAAACTAAACAATCAGATCAACTCTGTGTAATTTGCTAATCAAATATAGCAATATGTTTAATTAAAGATTTCAGGTTTTCACGGCTGGTAACATCATTAGGGTTTGTAGAATCTTTCAGGCTCAAGTGCCGTGTTCTACTGGAGAAAGTTTTCCTTCCAGACGTTTCGCTCTCAGCTGCGGAGAACATCCTCAGTGGCGTTACAGCCGGAGCAGATGCTCTGACCTTCTTGGCTGCTGTGCATCTCAATGCAACGCCACTGAGGATGTTCTCCGCAGCTGAGAACGAAACGTCTGGAAGGAAAACTTTCTCCAGTAGAACACAGCACTTGAGCCCGAAAGATTCTACAAACCCTAATATGTTTGTCAGCATGGACAGATCTCTGGCTACATAAATCCAAAGGCTGGAGCTATGAATGGGCAGATCTTTATACAAACCAGAAAAATGCCCCTGTTTGCAGAAAATCAGAAATCTAAAAATAAATAAATAACCCACTGGGGGTTAAAATCCTCCAGAATTACAGGAGCACTGCCTGTAGCTTTAAGAAAGAATGCTCTCAGTGGCTGTAGCTAGGCAATCACAACAGTATTGCCAGCTGTCTAGCCTTAGTTTCTGTCAGTAAAAGGTGGAGGGGAGGCAGGGCCCTTTCCAGAATTATTTTGGACTTTGATGGAGATATCACTGGGGTGTAGACCAGAGACTGTATTTCCCAGCCTATCCCCACCTCCATGTCTACAGAGGACTCTTATGGATTGTATCCTGATTACAGCATTTGCCATGCTGAGTGTGGACAATCAGCCCTGAAGGACTGTTACAACACTAAGCCCTGACAGGCCAATCCTGCTTGGATTGCACTACAGCAAGTGATTCCTGACTACACCCACATGCAGCCTTGGAATCCTGCTTTACTCTCCTGGTTGAGGGCAAATGCCCAGACAAATAGAGGCATACCAGCCTCACCACCTATACAGGTGCCTAAAGACCAAGGAGAAGTCATGTTCCTGAAAAAGGACAACCCAGCCTGCTGCAAACAGCCATGAAGAGGCTCCGGAGACAGCACATACTCCCAGAGGTGCTGCTGAAGCTTTTGTGATGTAAATGCAGAAGCCACTCTGCTAACAAAAGGACTGATGAAATGCCCACTGAGAAACAATGGACTATTCCAGGTCCAGTGGCTTGCTACTGTTCAACAGCAGCAATCTCATAAAAGCCAGTGTGGTGTAGGGGTTAGAGATTCTGAAAGGAATCTAGGAGACCCAAATTCTAATTTTCACTCAGGGTGACTTCTGTCTAGTCACATGTTCTACTAAACCTAATCCCACAGGGTTGTGAAAATTGAAGGGAGGAAAGGAGAATGCTGCAAACTGCTTTGAGTCCCCATTATGGAGAAAGGTAAGATATAAATGAAGCAAATAAACATAAATATAACCAAAGATGGGTGCAGATCAAAGACAGGTTGTTGGGTGAGTGAGAAGGAGAAAAAGAAGCAGGAAAAAGCGAGGATAGTGGCTGTGTGGAGGAAAGAAAGAAAAAGTAGTTTGAGGACAGGGATACAAGTAAGGTTACCAATCCCCAGTTGGGGGCAGTGGTTTCCCCTCTTTGGAGGTCCTCCAGCTGCTTCAGAGTTATCAGAAAGGGAGGGGAGAATAACTGCTGGGCACTCCATTATGCCCTATGGAGATCAGTTCCCATAGGATATAATGGAGAATTGATCTGTGAATATCTGGGGTTCTGTGGGGGGGTTGTGTTATAAGCCCCAAAAGAAGGTGCCCCTATCCTCCATTATTTCCATATGGAGGGAAGGCATTTAAAAGGCATGAGGTCCTTTAAATGTGATGGCCAGAACTCCCTTTGGAGTTCAATCATGCTTGTTACAACCTTGCTCCTGGCTCCACCCCCAAAATCTACTGACTCCACCCCCAAAGTCTCCAGATAGTTCTTGAGTTGGACCTGGCAACCCTAGATACTAGAGAAAGTGAGTTGTTTTCCAGTTGCTGCCACTGTGCTGCTGCTTCTGCCACACAACTGGGCCATAGTTGTCCTTTGTACAGACAGCAAAGAGGAAGAGGGACAACTGAAGATGGGGGCAGATAAAGGTTGGTTTGTGGGAGAGAGAGAAGGGATCAAGAAAAGGGCAATGGGGTCTGCATAGGCTTCCCAAGCCTCCCGCCCTGGCGGGAGAATACTGGATTTTCAGCCTCTTTTCCCGCTTTCCATAACTCTGGAAGCGGGGGGAGGAGGGGGGAATGGCACCAAGGAGCATTTGCGTCGTCCGGGGAGGAGGTGCTGAGCCTGGCAAGGGAATCTTGAGAAGGGAGGCTGGCTCGCCAGCGAGCGGGTGGAGGTGGCTGCCGAACGCAGGCGGGTCTTGACGGACTCCAATGCCCGATGCTTCTCCTCCTCCCTTCCCTTCCCACCCAGCCCCGTTGCAGCAGCCGTTCTTCCTTTTCGCAAGCTGCTTCCCGCGCCCAGTCAGCTGGCTGGGGGGGGGGGAGGAGAGAAGCCCCGCCTGCAAAGGACCATGTGCCTTTGCACCTCCGGAGGCTTGATTGCAAGGCTCCACTTTGGGATGGTGTGACTGCTGCTGTAAAGAAGCTGGCAGCAACTCGTGAGTAGAAAGGCCAGTCCCTCGCTTCAGTTGCCAGAAAGGGGGGGGGAGGGAGGAGGAGAGGGAAACGTCTTCATTATTCCCTATGTGGAGATCAATTCTCATAGGGTATAATGGGGAATTAATCTGGAGGTTTTGGGGGCTCTGGGGGAGCTGTTTTTTGAGGTAGAGGCACCAAATTTTCAATATAGTATCTAGTGCCTCTCCCCAAAGTACCCGCCAAGTTTCAAAACGATTGGACCAGGGGGTCCAATTCTATGAGCCCCAAAAGAAGGTGCCCCTATTCTTTGTTATTTCCTATAGAAGGAAGACATTTTAAAAAGTGTGCTGTCCCTTTAAATGTGATGGCCAGAACTCTCTTGGAGTTCAATTATGCTTGTCACACCCTTGTTCTTGGCTCCGCCCCAATGTCTCCTGGCTCCACCCCCAAAGTCTCCTGGCTCCACCCCCAAAGTCCCCAGATATTTCTTGAATTGGACTTGGCAACCCTAGGTCTGCAAGGGGAGGGAAAGAGGAAATAGTGGGAAAGGGTTAAATGAGATTCCTCTTGCAAATCATTGTAGGCCCCCCGCCTGTAAGGTAATGTGCATGAAAATTCAAGATGTACAATTGAAGTGATATCCATTCGAGTTGGTGCAGGCTAGAGGGTTAAATTTTTGCATTTTGTCAGGTCCCCATGAGCTTAAGAGAATCATTGGTGTATCCCTGCCCATCACAGCACAGGACTGAATCATTTACACAGAAGGTTCAATTCTCTTCTCAATGCTTTCTTTGAATCTCTGGTGTTTGTCTCTTCTTTTCTCATTTAATAATAGTTATTTTACTGTAGCTCTGGCCTGGAGTTTCAACACCTACAGTGTTCCTTGCAATGGTGTTTGCAAACAGGCCATCTTTGTGACACCCTGCAAGGCCAATTCTATGACACCCTGCAATATCTTTATTGAAAGTGGCAATTTGTAATGCATTCCCAGTACGAGAAAGGAGAATCAAGTACAACTGCAGAATGTCAGAAGGCGCTCCCAAAATAACTGATTATGGAGCAGTCTTTTAGTGCCTTTGTTGTGGTTCACAACTATCCAAGGCATTTACTTGATGGAACAATTGTTTGGCCTCAGGGTGCAGGTCTTATGTAGTCTTGTACTTAGTTTTAAGGGTCTTTATCAGGATAGCCCTGGATAGCTCAATCTTGATAGATCCCAGAAGCTAAGCAAGGTGATCCCTGGTCAGTTTTTGAATGTGAGACCATTAGGGAATACCAGGGTCACTATGCAGAGTGAGGCAATGGCAAACAATCTGAGTCTCTCTTGCCTTGAAACCCCTATGTTGTCTCTGTAAACTGGCTGAAGTTTGATGGCAAAGAAACCCAACAACAACAAAAATCAGATTACAAGAGAAAGTGCTTTGGTAAATGCAAAGTAACTGATAAAACACAAGTTTGTATATAAGGCTTCATCAAGATGATCAGGAGAAAACAACTATTTTCAACTCTGGTGTCTTGTGGAAAACTCAACAAACTGAGAGCCTGTTTGGTGTAGTGGTTAAATGTGCGGACTCTTATCTGGGAGAACCGGGTTTGATTCCCAACTCCTCCACTACTCCACTTGCACCTTCTGGAATGGCCTTGGATCAGCCATAAATTTCACAGGAGTTGTCCCTGAAAGGGCAGCTGCTGTAAAAAGCTCTCTCAGCCCCACCTACCTCACAGGGTGTTTGTTGTGTGTGTGGGGGGGGAGGTAGAGGAGATTGTGACCGCTCTGAGACTCCAAGATTCAGAGTATAGGGCAGGATATAAATCCAATATCATCTTCTTCTAATGTAAAATAGGTCAGAAAATCAGATGTGTAGAGAACATCAATGTACATTTAAATTATGAAACATAATTATAGGGCAAATGACCTTGTATAAACAATATCAATAGATGGTATGAAATGCTTGTTAGAAATTTTTAGAAATGCACATCTGGCACAAAAACAATTACTCTCAAAGTAATGCAGTGGGAAACAACAAAAGAACTCCATTTTTTCCAGCCCCACCCATTTTATTCATTATTTCCTCTTGCATAATTCCTTGCCAATATTATTCAGTAAAGATCAACAGTGAAAAGTGTTTTTCTTAACTTAACCATTGTGATTTAAACACTAGAAACAAGGCTTTTCCCATGATTTCATTCACCAACAGTATCCAGATTTTCCTTCCTGCCCTACGTATGCCTCTAAGAGCAAGTCCTAGTACACTGTATTGCTTCTTCACAAATTGTTTCCATTCATCTTCAAGTAAGGCAGTACAAACACTTCTTGTTTTGATGGTGTGCTAATATGAACATGGATATGTCTTCTTCCTAAAAAGCCTAATCCAAAATGCTTGGAATTCAGCCAGCAACTGAAGAGATCTTGCAAAGTCAGAAGTTATGGCATGGGGTGAGCTGATGGAAACAGAACCCAGATAAGACTGATGAAGTTTACATTGGCAGGCCTTACGCATTGAAGAAAGGGAGTCTAATCAGTGATGAGGTTCAGTCCCCCAGATCGCCTCAGGTTTACAGCTTTGGATTTTATTTTCTTGAAAATACTATTTTTGTCTAGATAACCTAGATATAAAAGTTAAAGTTTTCTGTTTAAACAAAGTTAACATACTAGTTTCCTTTCTAGGTGAGATATTGAAAACCGCTTCTTCAAATCCAGTGATAAATGTACACTGCTGTTTTGTCTCAGATGTTCTGCTATTTTATTTAGAGCTGTAGAGCAATTATCTATTCATTACATTTTTATCCTGCCCTTCCTCCAAGAATCTCAGGGCAGCATACATTGTTCTGTTCTTTTCGATATTATCCTCACAATCTTTTATATATAATTCCCCTTTCAACTTGGCATATCTGAGCCAAGGGACTGGGTGAGACTGTGGTGCATCAACCTTTGGCCCGTCAAACCATCAATCAGCTGCTCTTGCATCACATTGGCTGGCTCTGCTCTCCCTCACCCACTGGTGGCCCCAGAACAGACAAGGATAAGCCCTCTAGGGAAACTACTAGGTAGCGGCTGCTGCTAAGCAACTAGCCTTGCTTTTCGCAGTAAAAAGCAATCAAGCTTGGTTCTTTCAGAAGAAGCCAGTGGGGGAGGCCCTTTCAAGTCCTGTTTTGACCTTTGAGGGAGAACTCATTAGTTAACCACTTCTATAGTGTGTGATCCATTTTATTGCTACCTTAAAATAAGGTAGGTGGAGAGAGTGGCTGTCTCATGGCCAATCAATGAACTTCATAGTTGACTAGTGAATTAGAACCAGATCTCCCTGCTACTATTCTGCCTCTTTAGCCACTATGTCAAAATGCTTCAAATTACTATTTCTGTTTGTTAATTACCCCTTACTGTGAGGCAACAATAATTTTCAAAATCCCAGAGAGAAAGGAGTTGAGTGACTTGGGAGATGTGGGGGTGGGAGTAGTCTAAATTAATTCTCCAAACGTTTCCCATTCACATTTTTGCAGTATCACAGGGGAAACTATGGGTGGTGTGCAGGTGAAAACAACACATTGACTTGGCAACTGTGTGATGCTTTGTATATTCCATGTATCACAATGCCTCACCCTATGACTCTGAACATTTGCCAGCAACAGTTACCAGCCAGCTACCCAGTGGGACTATGAATTCCACCAACTGTGCACAAACAAAGGAATTCTAACCAGCAATTTCACTGAGTGCCCACAAGTTCTTGTATTGTGAAAAGGAAAAAAAGTACTTCTTTCTCTACCTTCTCTATCCCATGCATAATCTTGTAAATTTCTATCATGTCACCCCTCAGTCGACGTTTGTCCAAGCTAAAGAGCCTCAAGTGTTTTAACCTTTCTTCATAGGGAATGTGTTCCAACCCTTTAATCATTATAGTTTCCCTTTTCTGCACTTTTCCCAATACCATAATATCATTTTTAAGGTGTGGTAACCAGAATTTTAGTACACAGTACTCCAAATGGTTTATTTTAACTTTGTTTAAACTAGGAATTGGCTTGCAGCAGCATCTCAGATTATGGTGTGGGTCTGCAAATGCAGCTTTTATCAACTTTGGGTGCGGTCAGACGTCCAAAAAACCCCGCTACAGGCATGAGTTGAGCCCGCATGCATGTCGGATTTTACCGGGACGTTCACACATGCACATCTGTGAAGCGTGCTTAGCCCGTGCCCTTCCCACGCTGATGCGCCTTGCTCGCGGATTAATTTGCCACTGCTTTTAATCCGGAACAAGACGTTTCCTGAGCGCTTCCTGGGCGCTCTGGAGCGTCTGGACGGGCAATCGTTGCTGAGTTGCAACAGCGCTTCCCGCTTCCAGCTTCCCGCCACAAGCAAATGCATATCACTGCGCCATCGAAGGAAGGGGGGGGCCTTCTGAAACGTGCAAGCCCGGCCTTTTTTAAAAAAAAATATTTTAGTTTATTGCGTAATAGCGATATATCGATATATCGAAATATGGAAGGGAGGAAGACGATTCTCTCGGAGCCCAAGGAAAGCGGGCAGCTTTGGCCGCTCCGAGGAGGAGATGTTTTCACTTTAAAAGCCGCCCTCGGGGAGGGCCGGGTCTTCCCTGGGCTGGCGGCGACCACCCCGCGCTCCTGCCTCCGGCTGCAGAGTCTTCTCCAAAGGGGGACCGAGAGGCGCGGCGACCTTCCTTCACTTCTCCTCCTCCCTGTCATCGATGTTATGTTTCACGTGCGCTTTTCTAAACAGCAGTTTAGAAACAGCAGTTTGCAACGTCCCCCTCCTCCCTTCTAGCCGGGTGTGCGTGCGAGTCGCGTGTCCGGCCCGGGGAACGTGAGAACCTTTGGCCGTCACCATGGGGATGTGTTCCAGCCTCCGGCCCAGGCTGCTGGGGGGCGCCCACCCGCCGATCCCTCCCTATGTGCCGGGAGACGCGGAGGTGTCGGAGCGCGGCGGCGACCGGACGGCCACCAAGCAAGAGCTCAAAAATTCCATTTCGACACAACGATATATCGATAGAGCAGCGGGGAAACAAAAAAAAAGAGGTTTAATAGCCGGAAACCCCGCAAACCCTCCTGTTAGCGCCCAGCACTGCGCCTGCGCTAATGCGGATTGCCGCCATCTGAAAGAAGTTCCGGGAGGGCGCTGTGTGATCGAGCAGGGGACGGGATCAACACGGCACGCCATCGGAACTCCATGCTGTCTGATCGGGAAACAGGATGCGGCGGATTATCTGACATACGAAATAACGGCGCTTTAAAGATGGGTTTAAAGATGGGATGGATTTAATGTAAGTGTGACCGCACCCTTTGTTCACCTCCCCTGCAAAGAACTGTTGGTCCCAGCATTCACTGCACCAAGGACAGTGCCAGGGAACAAGCCAGCATTACTATGTCTCTGCTTATATGTCTTGTGAAACTGTACAGAAGATTAACTATGGGTAGTAACTCAGCTTCACATTGTGTTTACAGATCCTGGTTTGACATAATTCTACTAACTATGGTAAAAGGAGTGGTCCGCACTTGGATGATAACGCTAGTAATAATTAGCTTTGTTAAATCCAGAAAGCCTGAACTGAGCCATGTTGTATAGAAAGCTTTTATGACTGGCAAGTTTTACAGCACAGGACATTTAGGTCAGAATTACAGCACTGAAAGAAAGCCATTGACACACAAATAACATTCTCTTTTCAGAACCAAACTATCTTAAATGATACATTTTAAAAGTGAGAGCTTGCGTGGAGGTTGGTCTCCTTTTTAAGAATGTTCCAGTAGGCCGTGCATCAATCCAGTAGCCCATGAGGCCAATAAATTATGCAAAAAGAAACAAACCACTTGATCCTCAGTGTATGGTAATACTTCCTCATGAGGGAGATCAAAGAATTTAACACTTGTGCAGACAAATGTTCAGTTGGCAAAAAAGAAACAACATCTGAGGGGAACTTTCTAAAATGAGTAGGAAAGCATGACTATAGATCAGAGAAACAGAGCAGATGTTTCTTTGATGTCCCTTCTACCTTCAATCAGGAAAAAAATGCTAATAAAAATAACATGTAATATTTATAAACTGCGTCAGTACTCCAAATGCTTCACATACATTATCTTTCTTTTTAAAGATAGATAGATAGATAGATAGATAGATAGATAGATAGATAGATAGATAGATAGATAGATAGATATTAATTTATAAATACAAAAATAGACATTAACATATACAGTAGTACAATGATCAAATACAATCATACAGATGATATAGACAATCATCCTACATAAACATAAATAATCATCATATATCATAATTCTCTTGTGAACATCCCATGCACTCCAGAAACCATTGGCCCATCACAGCTCAGTCAGAGTCTCTGGCCTCCCATTGGCTGACTCCCCTGCTCCTGCCTACTCAGGC
The DNA here is from genome assembly GCF_032191835.1 of Heteronotia binoei. Lineage (NCBI taxonomy): Eukaryota > Metazoa > Chordata > Lepidosauria > Squamata > Gekkonidae > Heteronotia > Heteronotia binoei. Next base: position 52,776,954 of record NC_083231.1, on the reverse strand, counting down.
TCTAGAATGCTGAACAAACTGCTAGAAGAAGTCTTACCTCAGAGACAGGCACATCTCTAAGCTCTTCTCTGTCAACTGGCTTCAGAAAGGGCTGCAGAGCTCCTGCAGCCTCACAAAAGGCCCTATCAATAGCCCACACAGAGGGTCTCCTAGCACACACAGCCTGAGAAGGCCCCTACAATAGCCAGGGAGCCTTGCATCGCCTCAGAGGGCATGGCTGTCCTACCTATACTGTCTTTCACTCCCTCTCTCCCTCCTCCCCTCAGCCTCGCCCCAAGATGGTTGCCTAAGAAGGAGATAGGGAAACCTCACAGGGTGGTTGTTCTGATCAAAGGGGGGAGAGAAATAAGGAGAATGAGGTCAGCCCCACCCCATACACACACACACTGTGAAGAAAGACTGTTCTTTTCCTTAGAGGCTGCAGGGTTGCCAGCTCCAGGTCAGGAAATTCCAGATAGCAGAGATCAGCTCCCCTTGAGGTGTGGGGGGGAGATCAATGTCTTCATTTGGGTGGGTCAGAAGACAGCAAGGCTGGGGGGGCACTTTCCAAGATGCCTTTAGTGGTACCTTTCCAGGTTGCTGGGAAATTCCTAAGGGATCACTACAGGCCTCTAAGAGAAAGGTCTTTCCTCCTGGGAAACCTCTGTTGCCAATCTCCAGGTCACTCAGAATTACAACTGGAGATCACTCAGAATTACAACTGTTCTCTAGATGCATGGCAGAGATCAGCTCCCCTTGAGGTGGGGGGGGGGGGAGTGAATGCCTTCACTTGGGTGGGAAGACAGCCGGGGGGGGGGACACTTAGAGGCCTTTAGTGGTACCTTTCTAGGTTGCTGGGAAATTCCTAAGACCTCTAAGGTCTTTCCTCCTGGGGAACCACTGTTGCCAATATCCATATGAGGGCTGGAGATCTCTTAGAATCACATTTGCTGTCCAGGTAGATGGTAGAGATCAGTTCCCCTTGAGGTTGGCGGGGGGGGGTAGTGAAAGCCTTCACTTGGGTGGGTGGGAAAACAGCTAGGCTTGCGGGGGGTGCACTCAATCATAGGTCTTTAGTGGTGCCTTTCCAGATTGCTGGGAAATTCCTAAGGGATCACTACAGACCTCTGAAGGAAAAGTCTTTCCTCCTGGGGAAGCACTGTTGCCAGGTGAGGGCTGGAGATCTCTAAGAATCACATTTGCTCTCCAGGTAGATGGCAGAGATCAGCTCTCCTTGAAGTGGGGGGGAGTGAATGCCTTCACTTGGGTGGGTGGGAAGACAGCCAGGCTGGGGGGGGGCACTTGCCCAGAGGCCTTTAGTGGTACCTTTTCAAGTTGTTGGGAAATTCCTGGAGATTCTGTGGTGGAATTTGAGGAGGACATACAAGTTAAGGCTTCAGAGTGAGATCTGCCAGACCCAGGTCCTTGCTGTGGCAGCTGACTGGGTGATTTTGGACCAGGCATAGACTTCCAGCCTAACCTGCCTTGCAGGGTTGTTGTTCAGATGCTATTCACAGGGGGAGAGGAGAATGATGCAAACTGCTTCCTCCTCCATGAAGAAAAACTGTCATTTTCCTATGCAAAAGCTGTGGGGGGTGGGGTGAATAAGGCAATGGAAAGCTGAAGTCAGAGGGGCAGATAAAGGAAAACAGATAGGGTTGCCAACTCCAGGTTAGGGGTGGGGCCTGGAGAGGGTGGGGTTTGAGATGGGATAGGACCTCTGACAGGTGCCATTTACTTCTGGGGAGGCACTGGAGATCACTCAGAGCGTTTTCGCACCGACCTTAATCGGCAGCGACGTCCCTCTTCACCGCGCAGGATCTGCGCGGATTTCGCACCAATTGCTGCGGAGCACCCGGAAGAGCCGCAAAGTCCCGCGGCTTTTGCGGCGCAAATGTAAACCGCCAAAAACCAGTTTACATTTGTGCCGCAAAAGCCGCGGGACTTTGCGGCTCTTCCGGGTGCTCCGCAGCAATTGGTGCGAAATCCGCGCAGATCCTGCGCGGTGAAGAGGGACGTCGCTGCCGATTAAGGTCAGTGCGAAAACGCCCTCAGATTTGCAACTGTTCTCTACATGGCAGACATTAGCTCCCCTTGAGGTGTGTGTGAGGGGGGGGGGGGTCAATGCCTTCATTTGGGTGGGTGGGAAGACAGCAAAGGTGGTAGGCACTCGCCCAGAGCCTCCTTCTAGAGCTCGTTGTATTTTTATTCACAATGGGCCTTACTCCTAGTCTAAATATAAAAGGCAAGTCCTGTTGCCAATGACTCACCGTGTCTTCCATTGGCTAAGCCACATGTCACTCAGTCTCTATGGAGAGCAATCCCACCCTTCATTCCCGGGACAGACAAGGGTTGACCCACTGGGGAAGCTCCCTTTGTGTCCTAATGGCCCATCCTTCTGGGTCCTCCATTTTATCTCAATGGCTGTTGCTAGGCAACCATAGTATCCCAAACTTGGTCATGTCAGTAAAAGGCAGGGGGAAGGCCCTTTCCAGGCTTATTTTGATGTTTGAGGGAGAATTCATTGACACTAGTCCTGACTAGGATTGCCATATTGGGAAATTCCTGGAGATTTTGTACTGAAGTCTAAGGAAGCCAGAGTTTGGGGAGGGGAGAAGTCTCAGCTGAATATAATGCCATAGAATCCACCCTCTAAAGCAGTTATTTTCTTCAGGGGGAGAAAGATCTGTTGTTGGAGCTGTGATGCCAGGAGATCTTCAGGCTCCACCTGGAGGTTGGCTACCCTAGGCCTGGCAGCACGCTCTGGGTGACTTGATGCCACCTGACTGGCATGACTTAATGAGGCCTGGCTGCTTGCTTCTGTTCAGCAGCAGCCCCACCCCCCTGATAACCCCCCTATGACAGCCAGTGTGGCATAGCAGTTAGCTCCTCAGTGCAGGATCTGCCAAACCCAAGTTCTTGCTGTGGAAGCTGACTGGGTGATTTTGGAACAGTCATAGATTTTCAGCCTAACCTACCTCACAGGGTTGTTGTGCAGATCAAAAGGGAGGAAAGACAATTATGTAAGCTGCTTTGGTCCCCACTGCAGAGAAAGACTGTACTTTTCCTAGGTAGAGGTTGCAGGGAGAGGAGAGGAGATGGAAAGCTGATGATAACGTTGTGAGCCACCCTGAGTCCACTTGCGGAGAGGGTGGGATATAAGCTTAATGTAATAAATAAATAAATAAATGATGTCAGATCAATTCCCCTACAAAAATGACTGCCTTGAGGTGCATGCTCTATGGCATGCCATCACACCAGCCCCCCCCCCCACAAGCATAAGCACTATAATCACCTGCTGATGCTAAATGCTGCAAGCCAAATATGAAAGGAAAAGGCAGCAACAATGAACTGCAGATGACAGGAATGCTGATCGTTGTCATGCTATGACTGCACACCAAAATTGACCCTGAGTGTCCAATGCCACGGCACTCATCCAGAGCTTCTTTCTAAAGCTCATTATATTTATTCTCATGACAGGCCTTATTCCTAAGCATCTATAATTTTGTACAACTACAGAATCTACTATATCTAAGTCATACACTCACAAGACATAAACAACATATGCAGAATGTAAACAATAATAATCTATTCTTACATTTGTCAATTGAAAATTACTTGCATAAGACTTATTCATATGTATTATTAATTTTACATTTCTATTTAACTGTTTTCTATCTTTCCCTAAATACTTCATATCTGACCATTTGTTTTTACAAAGATATGTTTCCTACTCTATCGTTGTACAATTTGACAACAGACAGAGGAATCTTAAGGGGGAAGTGGGGCTGAAAGCACTCAGGGAGCCAACTGACTCTTGCATTGGCATATGTCCAAGATACGACAGGGTAAGGGCCACTTACAATGAAAGCAGGACCCTAGCACCACCCCATCACTTGCAGGGACCAGTGGCAGGCCATGGCAGTTGCCCATTGGCACAACTGAGGGATAGGGCCCTGTGCTGGCATGGTTGTGAGTGATTTGGAGGGCTGTTCTGTTTCACATGGTGACCCAGCTTACTCCTTATGCTTCACCATCTCCAGTTTGTTGCTCCTTATAATTACCATAGCAACACAAGCAATCAACATGGGTTAAATAATCATACTTTGACACACCCACTTAATTGCATTAAAAAAGTCATTCTGCATCTATGACCTTAGCTAGAACTAGTTTTGAGGAGTAATGACATGCTCATAGAATCATAGAGCTGGAAGAGACCTCCCAGTAGTCCAACCACCTGCACAATACAGGAAAATCACAAGTACCTTCCCCTGCCCTCCTTTTCACAATCTGCCTAAGTTCACAGAATCAGCATTGCTATCAGATGGCTTCTGTTTAAAAACCTCCAAAGAAGAAGAGCCCACCACCTCATGAGGAAGCCTGTTCCACTGAGGAACTGCTCTGTCAGGAAGTTCTTCCTAACGTTTAGCCTTAAACTCTTTTGATTTAATTTCAACCTGGTGGTTTTGGTCTGATTTTCTGGGGCAACAGAAAACAACTCTGGATCATCCTCTATATGGCAACCATTGAAGTACTTGACAATGGTGAACATATCACCTCTCAGTCATTTCGTCTCCAGGCTAAACATACCCAGCTCCTTCAACCTTTCCTCATAGGACTTGGTATCCACCCTCACCATCTTCTTTGTCCTCCTATGGACATGGACACATTCTAGCTTGTCTATATCCTTCTTAAATTGTGGTGCCCAAAAATGAACACAATACTCAAGGTAAGGTCTAACCAGAGCAGAGTAAAGTGATACCATCACTTTCCACAATTTGGACACTATACTGCTGTTGATACAACCCAAAATCACATTTGCCTTTTTAGCTACCACATCAAATAGTGAATAATCCTTCAGGTATTCACATTTTCTTTGTTTTACAGAATATCCATTTAGCCCAAATCTCCCTTAAACTGATCAGTATAATGTTGAGATCTAGTGAAGGAGGTAGTGTATTTATCACACTAGGTACAACTGTGAAGTTTGTTTTTATGAGGAGTAAAGAAGACCCAGAGATATTGTACAGAACTCTCTCCTTATTTACACTGTTGGGTCTACTTTGAAGTGAATGAAGGTCATGAGTTTTTTTTTTAATGCAGTGTTTACCAGAAGAAATATAGACTAGAGCAATACATATAGCTGGATGCAGTGATATTCATACAGACTATTCTTCCTATATTAATTGCTTCTAAAAAACAAAACCTCATTATCAGAGACATATAATCTCCTTCAGAATACATCCTGTGCCTTTAAATTCTGGGCTCCAGCTTTATGTCCTCACTCAGGAGAACTAGGAATAATTGCTTTCTTACTGAAATGAGTTTACATAAGTCATCCCTTGCTGAGTTATTTATTCCTTTGTGGTTAAATCTTAGGAAGTATCCAATAGTAGCCTCCTGAGAGCAGAGTTCATTGGAAATAAAAGCATTGCCCAATATCTACAGGAAATTTGTGAGGCAGACAGTAGAAAATGAATACAAAAATAGGAGTTACTGAAGGCTGATCATAGAAACAGTCTTCTATGAGACTGGGCAGCACCCAGCACCCAGCATATTTCATGACTGACTGGGAGTAACCCTAGTTCTGTTTGGTTTTCAGTTCAACTCTCTGTTCTGATTACTTTATAACTCTGGAACAGGCAACAGAAATTTCTTCATGAACAGTATTTCTAGGACAATGCTGTTTTGAATGCCAGAGTGCCAAGTTCCAAGAAAGTCTTCAAGAAATTAGTCTTTCATTAACAGCAACCTTATCAGGGCACATGTGTCAAATTGTGGAACACCTCAACCATAATGAATACTTCCTTTCCTTCTCATTGAGTATGATATTTAGAGTGCCTCAGCAGCAAAGGCACTCAGAACTGGAAGTGGAAAAAATGTATTTGCAACACTGTATTTCAACTTGCTCTGGGTATCCTGTAGGTTGCATTTTCAATAGTCAAATTCTCAACACAATGTATATGACTCCAGTTTGTTAAACATCCTTCAGCAATTTCAAATAACACTGTTTCAGGTTCCTTAAACAACACTAAGTATGAATACCCTTTTATAGCATAAGCTTCCTTTTTTTTACGGAAAAACTCTGGAAATCTCTGCAACCTGTAATAAAATTTGTTTATAAATATACAAGTTAGTAGGTTGGTTGGAATCAACAATGTACACAAAAAAGCAGCCTGCTCTAAAAGCAACATCAATCTCCCCCTCAAAAAAAATAGCACAGCCCCTGAAGTCTCATTCAGACTAATACATATTTGTAGCTAAATCCAAACTTGTTTATTGGTGGATAACCTACATAGATTGGCTGATAATTTACATAGATTGGGAAATTCAACAGGCAGCATCTTCTCAGCAGCCTGTCAAGTATATCTCCAGAGGAGGGTAATGACCTCAGTGCCATCGGTGCAGAAGGAGGAAGCTCCTAGAAGTTGATGCTTCTTTCAGATATTAACTGAGGATCAGATGGGGGATCAGCTATGAACCATGGGAATTGATCAGTGAGTTTTGCAAGAAGATGGTGGATGGCAGGATGCATTCATACCTTGTCATGCATTATTTAATGTCAAGGAAGAAGCCAGTCAAAGAGAAGATGCTTTGATTCACAGTCCAGGTGGCAGCAGTTGGGAACAGAGAATACCCTCTCTCCTCCCAATCTGCCAAGGAGCTCTTTCAGATCCTGGGTCAGAGAGACTAATCAGGGTAGAGGGGCTGTAGTGCATAAAGACCCTCCATCTTGATAAGTAAAAATGAATGCTCTGACACGATACCCCTTAGCATGCTAATTAAATCTGATATAAACCAACTAGATTTTTTATATTAATGTATAATACTGATCCAGTCTAACAGTGCAACCCTGAAGTTATATCAAAGAATTCAGGTTTTCACGGCTGGTAACATCATTAGGGTTTGTAGAATCTTTCGGGATCAAGTGTTGTGTTCTACTGGAGAAAGTTTTCCTTCCAGACGTTTCGTTCTCAGCTGCGGAGAACATCCTCAGTGGCGTTGCAGCCGGAGCAGGCGCTCAGACCTTCTTGGCTGCTGTGCATTGAGTGGGGCCAGGGCTGCTGGAGAGCTGCTATTTGTAGGCTGGAGGGGGTGTGATGAAAGGGCAATTGTTTTGTGGATGTGCCCATTGTTTGGTGGGGCTTCCTGGAAGGGTAGTGATAAGGAAACTGGCTGTCGAATGTGACCATTGTTCTGGGTTAATTGCTGGGAAGGTTGGAAGGGGTTTGAAGATAAGGAAGATGGTTGTTGACTGTGCTGATTGTTCTGTGGAATTTGCTGGTTGTTCTGAGACTTTCTGCAATTTCAGAAGCCCCACCAAACAATGGGCACATCCACAAAACAATTGCCCTTTCATCACACCCCCTCCAGCCTACAAATAGCAGCTCTCCAGCAGCCCTGGCCCCACTCAATGCACAGCAGCCAAGAAGGTCTGAGCGCCTGCTCCGGCCGCAACGCCACTGAGGATGTTCTCCGCAGCTGAGAACGAAACGTCTGGAAGGAAAACTTTCTCCAGTAGAACACGGCACTTGATCCCGAAAGATTCTACAAACCCTGAAGTTATACTTTTTAGATTACCCCAGCTCTTAATTTTCATAGGTAAAACTGAAACAACTCTCATTCTTCTTTACTGATGTTTTACTGTAGTTCCTGAAACCAAAAGGCAGAATATATTTCAATTTTATGCCATAATATTAATATTTGTCTTATACAGTTGGTCCGTCTATTTGAGTGTTGTCTGCTTCTGCTGATACCAGTTCTATAAAATCATAGGTCTTTCTCTATTTCTGCCTCCTAAAATTGTTTAAAAGGAAATATTGTGCATGGGAGCAGAAACTATCAATATGCAAAGAACTGGCTGGAGTTAGATAAAAATATGGAGCAGAGGTCCATCAGTGGCTATTAGCCACAGTGTGTATATATGTGTGTGTGTGTGTATTTGGCCACTGTGTGACACAGAGTGTTGGACTGGATGGGCCATTGGCCTGATCCAACATGGCTTCTCTTATGTTCTTATGGCTCTACAACTCAACCACTCCCTCTAACTTAGACATGAAATTCAATACCATAGAAGACACTGAAGATGTGAAATTCAATGTCTTCCAGATATTATGTCAGATTATAAAATCCTGTTTGTTCAGCATTAAAGTCATTTCCTTTTATTTGTATTAACCTCATTGCTAGGAAGGTTGCCAGGATTTTATAAGCATAATTCAATAAAGATATGGAACAATAAGATATAACATCGATTTCACCTTTCCTTGATTCTCCTATTAATAACTTCTGACTGAGTTTCTGGGAATTTCCTTTTTGTAGCCATTCCTGAAATGCTTCAATCAAAGCAGTTTATATCGACTTTTAAAAATATTGTTCCATCATTCAGACCAGAGGCTTTACTAGATTTAAATAATTTGATCACATTATCATCTCATCCTTGAGATAAGAGTAACCATGTTCTCTTTCTTTATCATCACTACTTAATCATTAAAATATTCTGAAAAAAACACTTTGGTTCTCGTAAAGCATATAATGTTTTTAATAACCAACAAATACCTCTACACTTTATTTATTACTAATAGCCAGTCACTGTGTCAAATTTTCCTAGGTATCAGATCTGCCTTTGTCTACTTCTGGTTTCAAAAGATTTTTTATTTACTATTCATTGGGTTGGATCCTTTTGAATCCTTTCTGTTAGTGGTGGAACATTTTGCAAGGGAAAGAAGCCTCTTCCACCTGAGCAAGAATTGAAGGCTGTACCACAGTATAGTAGAGTATAGGATCCAGCCCACTATATTATTATATGTTTTATGAATGCCTTCTCTCATCGTTTAGCTTTTTCTAGCATTATTTTAGACTGTTGTTTTCCAGCACATATATTGCCTTTAAATGTTGGTCTCTTTTTTGTTTCTCTGCTTATCCAAACATTCTGAAGTTCTAAAAAATTAGACTCTTGCAAAAGCCATACTAGCTTTCCATAAAATTATTTTTGTTACATTTTAAATCTGATTAATATTCTTAAAGACTTGTAATTTTATAACTGTTTATAATATATGACAAATTTAATGATTTCCTACCACATTTGATTTTTGTCACATTTCATTCATTTTCCTTTGTACCAGTTTGTACACATCTATTTGAGGAAGAAGAGGAGGAGGAGGAGAAGGAGAAGGAGAAGAAGAAGAAGAAGAAAAAGAAGAAGATGATGATGATGTATGAGGACTAGGAATGCACACTGAGGGGAAACCAAGCTGCAAATATACCCAAAAATACTGTATTGCTATTTTTCTGATATATTTGGCTTCCCAAATATATTGAAGAATTTTTCAGGATACAAAAAAAAATGGTCCCCAAAAAATCATGGCAATATTTGGGATTACCCAATATCATCGAGAACCAGGACTGGTTCTTTTTTCTTCTCCCCCTCCTCTCAGTTTTTCCTCTTTTCTGCATCTCCCAGGGTTTTTATAAATTTGCCAGGCTGCGTCTGTCTATTTCAAGAGGGTTTTTTCCCCCCCTTTGCCAGAGTGATACTCTAGTTTGACATTAGTTCTATTGGGTTTGCACTGCTACAGTAGCCCTGGGTTCTGCTGGACTTCTGCACATTGCAGCTGGTTCTGTTGTACTTGTAAAAATGTCCCCTCACTTGAGTTTCCATTGCAATTGATTTTGGTTTTATTTGCCTTGACAAATTGGTTTGTAGTTCTACTGGAATTATTGGGTTTTGCAATGGTTCTGTTAGTCTTGCTGGTTCTTCCATGGGAGGGATTCGATCAGTGATTGCTGCTTACAGGCATGGCTTTTTCCCTGGAAGGAAACTAGGAAGGTTTTTTCCTCCTCCATAGGAAATGAAGTAGGATGGCTGAGTGTTCAAGAGTCCATAGAATAGGACTTCTTGGTCCAAACTCCTTGAAATTTGGGAGTTACTAGAAGCTCCACTGCAATTTTTCTCCCTGTACCCTTAAAAACCACCCTCCCAGACATTGAGAAAGTTTCCCAATAGGGAATATAGAGATCCAAAAAATTCAGAAGCCCGGGGGGCGGGGAGGGGGGGGGAGACAAATTGAAATATCATACCAGTATTTGGTATTCAGGAATAACAGGAATATTGATTTTTTTTGCAGACAATACACCTAAATCAGTACTGATTTGTATTTGTTTTGCTTTGCTTTTGCACACCTTTAATGTGGACTGGGACTGAATACTCAATGAAACCCCAAAACTTTATGGTTCTATACCACTTGAGGGAGAGACTCTTTTCTTCTTCTCAATGGGATAGATTTTCATTTTTGTTTTAATCTGGTTTAGTATAGAAGTCAGCAGAATTTTTTGTACAATGCAAGCATTATCCAGCCCTTCAGCACACCTGTTATGATCTGCCTTTCCAGAGCCCTACTGTCTGGAGCCCTGCCTTCAGAGGTGAGGTGGGAGACAATTTGAGACAGGGCATTTTCTGGAGTGGCTTGTTTTTGACTTGTTTTAATATTGTTACATTGTTTTAACTGTTGGCCGCTTCAAGCAGGATTCGGAAGAGGTAGCATAAAAATATCCTAATAATAATAAGTGAATGGTGACCAAATTTGCCCATGGTATAAACATTAAATCTATGTTTAGATGGGGGGGCATGTTTAATATTATAAGATAAGAATCGCATTCAAGAAACTTACTATTTCTATCTGTAACCTTAATTTGAAAACCAGTACAGGAGGCGAGGCTAGAAGCCTGAAAGGAAATTACATATGAAGCAATGGTGGAAATTTTTACTGTGCTATTCTATTTTAGTATGCTGTGCTGAGCATTTCATCAGGAAGGCAGTAATTTGTCTACTTGGGCAGTACATCAGGGCACAGACAATCAAGATGTGAACATAAATAACACATGGGAGTAATATTCAAAGCACGCATATTTTAACCGCATCTCAGAGCTATTTCCCTCAGACTTTGCATTCTTCTCTTTGTGTTCTGTGCCAAACCCCATGCGCGCCTAAATAACCTTTGCCTCATTTAATGGCGTTTTGTCTATCCTACCATTCTTTGATTCTCTTCCCAATTTCTAAGCTTTCTTTAACTGCTGGGTTTCATTATAGTTCTTAAATTTAGAGATGCATGGGAGCAGGTAGAGAAATCACCTATGTATAGCAAGGATATTATGGATAACATAATATGATGGAATTCTAGTTAGCACTTACATAATGATAAGATAGAGGAAGAACAGAGTTAGGTAACACGTTTTCTCCTTATTTGGACGGAGGCAGCTTTTGTGTCTGAGTACTACAGTAAAAACTGGTCAATCTACTCTCATCTGTGAGAGTTAAGAAAAGTTCTGAAACCAGCAACCACCTAACACCATCAAGAACATAGCAGTAATTTAGCACAGCTTCTGAGGACTGGCCAGTGGCATAGGAGGAAGCAATGTATATGATTGGCACTACTGCAGCTCTGCTCATGGTTCCTGAACACGTCCCAGGGGGATAATTTTGAAACCCACAGTGAATCACAAAACACATACCCATTAAGTGGCAAGGAAGCAAGTCTCCTTCAAGATACTTCATGGGTGTGGTTTAACTCACAGCAGTTGACATCCTCTGATCCTAAATTTCCAATTAATACCATAATTAGTATCCAGGAACCACAGAGCACAACAAAATTTTCTAGGGTACATGCTTTCATGAGTAAATTGTCACTTCATCAGGCAATAAGATGCATCAGCTCTTATACTCAGGCCAGAAAGTAGGAGAAATGCTACCAAGAAGGGCCAGCTGGAGTCAGGATCATGGCTGGACCTCCCAGTAGATGACTTAGGCAATCACCTAGGGTACTGCCATCCAGGGGCACAGAATTGGACCCCCTGGACCAGTGGGGCTATCTTCTGAGGTTGCTTACCTGGCCTACTGGGATGTGCCAGCCATAACAATACCAGCATACCCTCGGGGGGGGGGGGGGGCAGTTAAGTGATGTTCACATAGGAAAAATCCACATTTTCCACCTACCTCTTTGATTCCTACATCTAGGCTTTACAAAGCACTGTGGGATTGGACCTCTAGGAACGGGCAATTTCAACCTGTAAAGTGCTAAACAGCTTAAGGACTGCCATTTATCTTCATACAGTGTTTCAGATCACTGTGTACTTTTCATGATCACATTATCTAAAAGCCCCATTGACATGATAAAGGCACAAGGACCAATGTTTCTTAGCTTAGGACACAAAGCACACATTTATACTTTCTCCTCTCAAAATTTGCATAACTTTCAGACTAACTCTTAAGATTTTTTTTTCTGAGACTTACTATCAGTGGCTGACTTCAAAACAAAAGCTGGTGAAATTGTAGGACATCATTAGATAGCATGTCATTCTGTATCTTTACACATTCCTCTACACTACAGGTCTTGGATCCCAATTCCAGAAACTGGAATTATTTCATCACACAACATTCTTTCTAACCATTCAGACCATGGGAGGTGCAGTGCTGATGTTCTGAAATAATTTTGACAAAACTCTTTTTTATGAAAAAATAATAGTACCTAACAATCCGCTCGTTCCTGGCTAAAATATTACAGCCCCTTCTACTGCTTCAGAAATCTACTACCTCATTGAGCTGAATGTGCAGATTAGGCCTAAACTCTCCAGCACCTTCCTTACTGTACTACCAAGGCAGCAAACATAGCACAGGAGTATAAACTAGGGGGTGTACATTTTTTTTTAATGTAATTTCAGATTTAGATTTTGGGATGGGCAGTATTTTCATTATCTTGATTTTTTGGAAGATTATTTTCTGGTTAGGGTTTTTTTTCTAGGGTTTTCTGAGATCTTGAAAATGCAAACCCATTATCTTTGCCTCCCCCAGGATACAACAGGATTGGGAAGGAAGAGAGTGAAAGAGAGGATGTGAGTCCCAGGGAGCGATCACAGAATTTGCCACCCCTGTGTCTTGGCTTTGAAAAGGCCTGCTGCTGCGAGGGGCATGGGCCACTTACACACAAGAGAAGCATTTAGACTGCTCCTGCACATATGGAGTGCATGCATCACACAGCCCAGCCATTCAGACAGAGATTTGCTACCAGGAAGTACCCAGTGGCTGTTTAATCTGGTCCCAGCCCCTCCTACAACTAAGTAAGGATGGACAGGATGTGGAGGGCAGATGTGTGCATGTGGATGCACCCGTTTAATCCAGAGTGGATGGGTGGCTAGGGAGGACCAAATCTCTCTTGTGATTGCACCCCCAGTCTTACACAACTGCCCTACTGGAGGTTTCTCCCCACTGCCAGCATTGAAAGCTGGTGTGTTTTTTTTTATATACATGGCTCATAGTACCACCCCTCTAAATTCATTCAAGTTAATTGAAAAGGGTGTAATTCTCCTTAGAATGATGATCTCTCCTGATTTCCCTAGATCCTGTTGTCACTTGGGATGCTGATCCCTCATGAACCATGCCTGGAAAGAAAAAGAGTGCTACGTTGGCAGTGACCTGCCATGACCCATTACCACAGGGTCAAGAAGACAGGTGCTTTTGTGGGTGAGAATGAACATATCTGAAATCCAGAAATAGCCTAGTGAGGTCACATCTTGCAAATACAAGGAAAGCTTGTGAGCTGGTGTAAGTTATGATTTCTTGGAAGATATAAAATATAAATGGAACTTAAAGGTGAAAGTTGTGGTCCTATCGAGAACTGAAATATGTTGGCATTCCAGAAAATAAAACCATTCAAAAAGCTGAAGAACCATGATAATGCTGACAGCAGATCTATTTTTTAATCACTTAGTGCAATAAAAAAGAATTTGTCAGCTGTCCAAAATCAGCTCCATAATCACTCATACTAGACCAGAGTGAAAGATCAGATTCCTTTTTTTTTTCCTGCCATTTGCTCTGTTGCTCTTTCCTTTTCAGATTTCTTGCTTCAGTGCACATGTGCTAATTAGTTGACAAAAGCTGTAGTCAACCATAAGGTCTACTTGCAACATAAGATTTGAAGCTGAAGTTTAAACATATTTGCCCACATAGTAAAATTAAGTGGAAGGCTGTGATGGGAGGGCTTGCCCATGTGAGCCTTTGCAGTACTGTCTCCAGCCACATGCATTGTGTTTATCATATTATGTTCTGCTTTATTCTACATAGCTAAAAGCATCAGTGGTTATTATGTAATACCTCTCCCTGTCTGCTGTCTAGACTGGCAGTGAACTAAAACCCCTGTTGAACACAACTGGGTGGGACTAGCCCTACCAGATTTTTCCAACCTGCTAATCCAGCGGCTTGTTGGTATGACAATCAGATGTCCCTGACTAAGAGAGGGAACAAAAAGGGGAATAGGCACTAACCATATCATTGCCTCCCCTACCTTCATGCGGGGCCACCTCTCTCTCATCACAGTTCTACTCCAACCTGAAAAATAAAAAATAGGGATAACTCCTTTCCACTTCCCCCATACCGATATGAGTATCTGGTCACATAAATAAAAAATGTCAGCAGATTGCTAAACAAAGTTTGAGTCCAGTGGCACCTTCAGATAGCAAGTTGGAAACCATAAAAATAATACAGATAACTGTGGTGGTAAACATCACCAATTTCCTTGGACTGTTCAAGTTGCATCAACATAGTTTGGGAAAGCTCCCTTCCACTAACCAAGGGCTAAAACATCCATATCACTCTCAGCTCTCACCTGGCTCTGAGTTTTATCAGCCCAACTTCTTAATCTGGGCATTAAACTTAACACCAGAACAGTATGGGGAATACAACATAATACCCTTCCATTGTTGCCTCCAAAAGCAGCAACCTCAAAATGAAGATCTTCAGCAGTGTTGCCCTTTCTCTGGTGACCCTGATGTGGCCATCCTCCATCCTTAGGGGGAACAACTGCTGCCTTTCAAGTTGCTTCTAGAGCAGTTGGAAGATAAGTGTCACTGTCAGTTTAGTGGTGGGGCTTCCTCATCTGAGGTCAACAAATGTCTTCTCCTGTGGTTCCCATGTCCCTCTGCAGCAATAAAAAAAACATTTGGAGGAGATGCTGTAGGTCAGTCTCTTCACCCCGATCTGTCCTGGATGCTGCTTCCACTGTTGACACACCCTTGCAGTCCTAAAACTGATTTATATCATTTTTATTATTGTCCTATGTTGAGTGAAGGAGTTTTTAAATGATATCCATAATAAACCATTAGACTGAGTTATTATTGCACATTGATTTTTATTGATTATGCTTAGGAGTTTATCTTTTTGCTTTTATTAATGATGTTTTATTAATCACAGATTTGTAGAAAAAAATTGAGAACTGGTGATTAAAGCCCCAGAAAAGGAAAAATAGAAGGGGAAAAGGGATGTTCAGATGACTTTTTAGGTTGGTGCAGGGGGTGAGAGGGATGCTGGAATTGTGTGGTGAAGGTAGGAGAATATGGGAAAGGGAAATATCTGAAGTTCTTATAAAGCTTCTTTAACATGAAATAGCATACTTGTTAATACATGCTTATAGAAGGGCTTAATACAGGGCAACTGAATTTGCTGTCGCTGTAGCTCTAAAAATAGGTCATGGGTATTTTTCATTTTATGAGTTTGTATTTCCTTTTGCAGAAAGAGAGGAAATGGGAAGTCTTTTTATATCATTGAATTGTTATGTCTCTTTTCTGTGACTTAGTCCTTGGGAGGATTTTTCTATTGCTGTGCTTAACATTCCCCAAAGCTTCTAATCTTAGCCAGCTTTCCCCATCTGTCAAACATGGTTCTCACACTATACAGCTCTTTTAAAAAAAAAATACTAGCACCATTTCCAGTAAGCATTTGTTATGAATTCCCTTCAAATCTGGACATATTTCATATGACTAGTCAAAGACTGTTACTGATAAGCCATGCTTGTGCTGCTTAGACAGCCTCCAAGGAAGGCCAGATTGATTCCTGGTGGGTAAATATCATTCTTCAGATGATGCTAATATGACACAATGAGGTGACAAATACAGTCCAAAAATCTTGTGAGGAAAATTCCTTTTGAAATACTGAACAATTTCAAGGATTAATTTGAAGGTCTCTTATGGTAATGTCTGTTATAGTTTAACAAATGGGATGCCTTGATCATTCATAGTGGGTGGGGAGTACAGGGCAGAGAGAAGGGCTCAATTTCCACACTTTATGGATCTCTTCCTTCAGAGCCCCCTGGGAACTGTCTCCATGGAGACTAGTTCCACTCAAGCCAAGAAATTTTCTCAATAGTCATTTCAGTGGAAAATCTGTCAAGCTCATTTCCTGATAGGAGTCAGATGCAGACTTGGCTTCTTGCAATCTGAGAGTGACCATGATTCATTGGCAGAGTGCTTACTTTTGATCCTCAAGGTCCTGAGTCTAGTCTTTGGTATATCCAGATTTAAGTTAGCAACAGTTGATATAAGGTTCTACAAAAGCCCTTTGGGGCAGGTTCCTATAATTTGGGGGGAAATATAAATTTCTTGCTATAAACCTTCCCCACACCTACCTAAAGTGAAATTATGGACTCAGAGATTCTGAGGCAAGAATTAAAAAGAACAGCATCAAAATGGTTGTTTAACTTAGGAAGAGCCCCATGGCACAGAGTGATAAAGCTGCAGTACTGCAGTTGGAGCCCTCTGCTCACGACCTGAGTTTGATCCCAGCAGAAGCTGGTTCAGGTAGCCGGCTCCAGGTTGACTCAGCCTTCCATCCTTCCGAGGTCAGTAAAATGAGTACCCAGCTTGCTGGGGCGAAAGTGTAGATGACTGGGGAAGGCAATGGCAAACCACCCCGTGAAAACGTTGTGAAAGCAACATCACCCTAGAGTCGGAAACGACTGGTGCTTGCACAGGGGACTACCTTTACCTTTTAGTTGTTTAAACACTTCAACAAACACAGGCTTCCAAATACAGACATGAATTAGCTTGGCTGAGGCACTTATTTGCTTATGCTGTAATTACAGCAGCTGCACTAAAGCCTGAAGTACACATTAACTTATTAAAATCAAAGAGATATCTCTGAATGATATTTATTCAGCCTGTTATCATTACCTGTTTCTAAGGAAAGGTCCTGTCAGGCTTTCTCAGCGTAAATACCTGATCAGACCCTCTAACACATAGATTCTAATTTCATTAATCTGCCCGCTTCCAAGAGATAGTCTTTAACTTTCACTGGACTGCTCACTAGTAGAAATTGGCCTAAACAGTCACTCTGCCCCCTTCCTATGCTTCTGAGGTAGAACTAGACCTCTGGAATCTGCTGTCTTCCTGAGGCAGACCTGGAAGAGTAAGACAGACCTGAGGCAGATCTGAAACAGTAAGCTGCTGCACTGCCTTCAACATTCAGTCCCTCTCTCAAAGGTGATGAGATGTTTCAGCAGCATTCCAGCCAGCTCAGGCTCTCACAGCTCATTGACAGTTTCACATTTATGGGTCAGATGGTTTCCTGTCCATTATCCTTTTGTCTAATGAGATTGAAAAGAACAAACAGCATTATCGTTCAAGAGAAGAGACCAACTTTTTATACCTTTACATCTTTAATAACTAAAGATGCTCCCTTAATGGGCACTAATGATTGAATGACTTCCCCCTCAATGTCTTTTGACACTAGCAGCTATTAGCAACAGAAATCTGCCATACATCCTACCAGCTAGGGTGCAGACTGAAACCATTGTTTTGTCACTGTTTAAAATTCTGGGGGAAATTGCTATGTTAGGCTGTAGCTGGCAAAAGAAACAGAAGTCTGAGAAACTAACTAGATGCTTAAAAAACTGCACAGGTTTGCTACAAGGACTCATAGCTATACTGTAGCTGCTAGTTCCTACTATCAACTAGTAAGAAAAAGCCCAGCAAGGCACAATTCAGAATTGCTCTGGAGAAGAAGGAATTCCTGCCTTCTCCTCGTGCTGTTTTTTTATCAGCTGAAACTTACCTGGGGCCATGGAGGGAGCCAGCACATGCAAGCATTCAGGGCATATACTGGTTCCTGATGGAGCAAGTATCCCCTCCCCTGCAGTGGCCTCCAGGATGTTTCAGGCAGTGAAAACAGAACAGAGGAGAAGGCAGGAATTCCTTCTTCTCCTGTACAGCCTTGTGTACTCTCTGAAACAACTGAAAAGCATCTTACCAATGGGCAGATGCAGGACTTTTTTTGTAGCAGGAACTCCTTTGCATATTGGGCTACACCCCCCTGATGCAGCCAACCTCCAGGAACTTACAGTAGGCTCTGTAAAATGAGTGGATAAGGAAACAAAAGCCTAATAAATCTGAATATGACCCTCAGTAGACCTGAAGGATTGCTCTCTTGGACTTTACCAAACAGGCACCTGGGAAGGAAGAGGAAGAGTCGGAGTCAGGGAGAGGAAGATGTTCTATCTATTCATTCACCAACACACATCACGTGAGTAGTCATCAGCTGCAAGATATGTGGTGCTCCAAGGATGGGAAATGAGATTTATTTTTCTGGCTCAAATATACAATCCAAGACAGAGAAGTAATCCAGATTATAATACTTCCTTTCATGTTGAAGGCAAGCTGCATGAACTGAGGCAGCTCATATTCTGAGCCCAGGGGATATGAACGTCAGTGGCAACTCTGGTCTGCATATTTTTAGATACTAGACACAGAATTAATATGTGGCATCAGATGGCAGGATCATGGAGATAAGCTCCACCCCAGACATCTGCATTTGACCAACTGTGTTGGAGGCAGAGACAGAAGCAGGAGTAAATCCGTTTCCCCTCTGCTGGTCCATTCTCCAGTCCAGTGAATAGTTGCTCCCATATCTGATTTGCATTCTCACTTCGTTAACAAAATTCTGACTGATTATGTTCCTTACCAATCTAAAATGACAATTTATTTTTAAAAAGTTATTTGTAACCTTTCAAATGATAATAGAACCAAATAAATTCAGGAATGATAATCCTCCCATCCTTGTGAATGCAAATTCATTTGTCAGAGATGTAGCACAGAAAAAAATGTTGGCACAGCATAAAAAAATAACAGCTGCCTTCAGCTTGTCATGTTTCCTTCTCTCAAAATCCCATATTCTATTCTGAAATACAGGCAGCTGTTCTACAAAATGGAACTAAAGCTTGCAAACAAGATTTCTGCTTGCAAACAAGATAGTTTTTTAAGGAAAATCTACAGTTTGGGGTTTAATATAGGTTTTTTTAACAGAAGGAAAATCCTTCTTTGATACATTTTTGGCTACATAATACATGCAGACATCAGAAACACTATGCACCATGAAGTGGATCCAAAAGCAGACTTGTTAAATTAGGTATTACAATAATTTCAGCTTTTTGAAATATGTATGTTTCTAATGGCCTTTTCAATCCCATGTTATTTTTTAAAAAATCTTTCACCTCTGTTTGAGCTCCTAGTTCTGGTAGCATCATCCAACTAATACAGTTAAGACATGAGGTACTCTAAGCACCACATTTTTGAGAAAACCTTGTCTTTTGCAACTGCTTCAGTGTGAATAGGAAGTATTCCATACAGGGTCAGCCTTTTGGGTAAGATCTAATTGTGCAGGATTTAATGCCATCTTGTTTTATTGACTGATATTAGCAGTAGTGTCCTACCCTTTATTAAGGTGATATACTAGAATTGGGAAAGGAAAGGAACAGATATAATTTCATATAACACCTCCGTCCCCAAAAAACCACTCACCTCTGCAATCATTTCTACCACCTTAAGATCTTTCTGAAGCAGGGAAGTGATGTTTCTTTAAAAAGCAAGACTGGAATGAACAGATCCTCCACAGGGTGCAAGCAATATTTAACTGAGATCAATACTACCTTGTAACAGTCCTGTACACATCCATGATCCTATCCCATACATGCAATCACATGAGCCATGTCATGTAAGAAAAAAATCAGTTTTATTTCTGAAATGAAATAAATAGACCATATGATAAGTAATAACAGCTGCCTTCAGCTCGTCATGAAAGTTGACAGGAAGAAAGCTGATTCATTTGAAATGTGGTGTTGGATAAGAGTTTTATGGACCACATGGACTGTCAAAAAGTCAAATAAGTGGGTTCTAGTTCAAATCAAGCCTGAACTTTAAAATGATTAAACTGAAGCTATTGTGCTTTGGGCACACTATGTGAAGACAAGAGTCACTGGAAAAGATAATAATTATGATAAGAAAAGTTTGAAGGCAGCAGGAAAAGAGGAAAACACAACATGAGATGGATTAACTGTATAAAGGAAGCCATGGTCCTCAGTCTGCAGGACCTGAGCAATAGGATGTTTTGAAGGACATTAATTCACAGGGTCACCATAAGCTATGGCATTTAACACACACACAATAGTAATAGGCCCACTGCCCATGGCTGAGCCTCTGGACTCCTGAACCCTCAATCAAGTGTACTAATTTTTCTACTCAATCCACATGTGAAGCCTGATCACTCTTCCCCTATTGGAGTCAGTCATGTGTCCCGATTGCAAGACATAGAATTTTGCTATATTGGCAAGCGATGAGAAAAATGCTTACACATGCTGAATCTTGTCCTTGGCAGTGCATATCCATAGACAGCTACAATGGGTTGACAGTCACCTTATGTAGCCAATAAATCATTACAGAAGTTGTATCAAGAGACCATACAGAGATACCTCTAACACGTCACTAGCTCTCAGAAAAGCTTTTGACCCCCAACACAGGGAATTGTTGCAAGTCTGTCAGGATCTGCTTCCACAACAGGTTTGATTTTTGTTGGAGAACAGGGGAAATTGGTTCACTGGTTTAAGACTATTGTTCTTCGTATAGTGTTCCTGGCTTATAAAAAGAAGAGACTCTAGAGACTGAAGTTTGAAATGGCTTGAGCTACTTTGCCTCTTTAGTTTCACAGCTGCTTATAAGCAGCAGATGTTTTTCTGTTGGGAAAAATCACTCTTAATTTAGCCTTGTGGTAGGCCAGCTGTGTAGGGATGTACAAAGCCCTAGTGAAACTTGAACTCGTGTGGTGTGTTTGACTTGACTGAAATCCTCACTCAAGCACGATGTTCACCAGGTGGTTTTAAGCAAGACATTATTACTCAGTCTCATAGATATTGTATACATGCATCATGGACACCCGTTGATCTTAGAAACTTTAGTTTGTACAGAATATGGCAGCCTGTCTTTTGATTGGCACATAATGCTATGAACACCTAACACCTATAATGAGACATCTTCATTCACTGCCTCTTTCTGGCTCAGTTCTCACCATTAAAACTCTTCATGGCCTGGATTCCTCATAGCTGAAGGCCTGTCTCTCTTGGTATGAGTCTGGATGTTTGATTAGCTCTGCCCAGAACCAGCAGTCACCATTGTATCATCTTGGATGCCGAGATCAGTGTTTCCTTAGATGCTATTATTTTTGTTTGTAGCACAATTCCTCTGGAATGGTTTCCCAGAAGAGATGAGACAGGCACCTTCTTTAGTGATCTTTAAATGCCATTATATGGCAGTATTGTTCCAAATTGATGTGATTAGGGGCATGCAAAAAAATAATCCAGTAAAATCCAGATTTGGAATTACTCAGGGACAAGATATTCAGGAGGGCCAAATATTCCCAAATACCAGATTTGTCTATTCCCAAATATTAGAAGATATTCAGCTATTCCCAAATATAAGGTCCCATTACTCTCTATGGCCATTGACATCAATAGCAAAATAGGGTATAATGAATTGCAGCTGGGGGAGAAGGGGTTTGAAGTAGAGGTTCCAAACTTGCAGGGCGGCTGCAGGGACCTCTCCCCCACAAAACACCCAAGTTTCAAAAAGATTGGGCCAGGGGGTCCAATTCTAGGGGCACCCAAAATTGGCCTTTTCCCCCTATGGTGGAAAAAAAAAGCTACCAGTCACTGTTCCCACTCTAGTTAAAGTGGGAAAAGTGACTCTGGAGGGTAGGGAGTTTAAGGGAGAGGCACCAGATTTGCAGGACTGCTTCAGATGCCTCGCTCCACCAGAACCCCTATGTTCCAGAAAGATTGGACCTGAGGTTCCTATCCTAGGGGCACCCAAAGATTGGACCTGGGGTTCCTATCCTAGGGGCACCTGAGGTTCCTGTCCTGTGGTGGGAAAGACTACACCAGGCAGCAGTCAGATTCTCCTAGAGAATCTCTGCAGTGGAAAGTCAACTGTGGTGGGGGTGTTTCCTTGCAAGGAGTATAACAGTGCTGTGTGCCCAGCAGAAAAAGTGCCACTGTGGCAGAGGCAGTACAATGCATAGGATCTTAGTTCAAATTATAGAATCTAATCTGATTCATAAATTGGGGTGGGGGCTTTCTGCAGAGACTTCCGCACAGAACCAATGCATTGAATGCACTACTGCCAAGCAGCAGAGATGGGACATGGACTTTCTGCATGCAAAGCAGTTGCACAACCCTACAGAACAAACACCTGTGGGGAATCCTTTAATACTGACCCAGCCTCCTCAGGTACAGCTCAGCCCATGACAATTATAGATCTTTCCCAGCAGAACAAGGTCTGTGTTAAAGGATGAATGAAGATATTGAACTGTATATTGTTTAGCCTTTGTGACTGATATGTAATTTGCATTTTTGAAACCATTTCAAATACAGTATTTTTGTACATCATCACTTTATTCTTCAGCTTGTAGTAAATATTTTTCTTAGTAATTTTGGCCATGAACTTTTTTGTTTTTTTCTGTTATAAGAAAACAGCAATCAAAATTATAAGCTGCTTTCAAAGCTCTCTGCAATTTGCAATAGACTTACCCCAATGTCTTCAAAGCAAAGTTTATATTGTAAGGTCTTCAAAATGTGGAAGATACTGCTTTTATTGCTTATTTCACAGGGTACAGCAACACAGAGAATAGTTGAAAAAACTAATCCTTATAAAAACTAGAATATATTTACCAGTAACAAGCAATGTTTGTGCAACATATTAATGCTGCAAAATACATAAAACTGAACCACAAATTAAGAAGATATTTTTAACAGCAAAAAAAAAATGGTGATGTCACAACTACACCATCCACATTTCTTTTCATTAGTGTTCTAATGGGTCTTGCTAATATTTAGAAGAGAAACTTTTTACAATCACTTTTCAAACTCAATAGAACATTTCTTATGCCCTTTTTCTCATCTTTGGAATTTCATACCATCAACAGATTTTAGTTTAATATTTGAATGGTAGCTTCAGCTGTATTTATGGACTAACACAATATTTGGTTTTACACAGCAGATTTTTCATGTACCACTGACCACAATGAAACTTCTTGGAATTTTCAGGCTTTATTAATGCCAGGTTAAATTTCATTGGTCTCCATCTGCTCATGACTCCATCAAGGCATTAAAAGAACAGCATTCTTTATTGGTGATCAGAACCTATTAGCCCAGCCAGGTGGTCCTTCGGGGGACAAAGAGGATGCACTCAAGCACCTCCAGTGCACACAAGGGCTTTTCTATTAACTCATGAAGAATGTGTGCAAAAAGATGCCACTGCAGATCTCTATTTAAATGAATGAGGATGATGGCACACACAGAAACTCCCTTTTGCACTTTGCTAGCCTCTCAATGAGGGCATTTCTCCTTAATGTAAAGGAAATATACATAATTTTGTTACCGTGATCTATTGCAAACAGAGATGGGAAAAGTATTCTGCTTTGTGTGAGAACAAGCCAGTATCATTTTTTCTACTGATACAAAAATATTCAGGGTTGTTAAAAGGTTGGCATTTCACCCAAGAATTTTAACAGCCATTTCTCCCACACACAACTCTTGGATTCCTCTACTCCCTTTGGACTAGTCTGGAACATGAAAATATTTCTGGTCCCATATGCCCATAAATGGAAAATAGCCCAGTACAGATATTTACAAAATATGTGAATGAAACAAGGGTAAACAGCTCCTTCTTTGCCTGGAAAGCTACCATAGGGAACAGCTTCTAATTCATTTTGTCCTGTTTCCCAGAATGGAATAAGAGTCCCTGGTGCTGTAAACCTGGGGCTTTAAAATCAAGGAAATTAATTTTGTTGTCACCCTTGGCCCAGTGGTCGAGGTCTGAGGAAATAATTAACAGCACATAAATGGCCTTGGAGAATGCCTGTTTTGGCACAAGCCACAGAGGGGAAAAGGGCATTTGAAGCACGAAGAACTGAGCTTATTGATAAGAACCAATCCTTTTTCATAGACAAACAAGTCATCTTTCCTATTTAGTTATTTAGCAGTCCTATTTCATTCAACCCTCCTGGCTGAATATGATTAATAAAACAGGAGCTCAGTACAGTCTCAGACATTCCAAGGGCAAAGAAGACAAAGGAAAAACAGCCACTTTGAGCAGCATTATACATTTTGGAGATGACTTTTTTGTGTGATTGACATTCCTGCAATTTTCATATACAAATCACAGTCAAATCATTAAAATTTCTGAAATCACAAATTTTCAGGCAAAAATCCATATGCACAGGGAATGCTGAACTAGAGTCTAGAAGACAGACCTAGATCATAAACTTGTTCAACATAAATTCTGTCTCCCCAAGGAACTCTTGGAACTATTGCTCGGTATAGGAACATAAAAAGAGTTCCACTGGATCAGACCTGTGGTCTATCTAGTCCAGCATCATACTTCACACAGCATTGAAATAGCTGCTCCAAAGGGCCAAACAACAGGACATAGAGGCTGAAATCTTCCTCAGATGCTGCCTCCTAGCACATGCTATATGGCCCTCTGCTTTCTGTGAGTCCAGAACTTTACACACAAATTAGAACTGCAACGCAGTTCACAACATTCTATACTACTGGCAACCGTGTTCTTCAAATCCCTTTTAAGTGTTATATCCAACCAGATTTTCTGCTGATGAAACAGTAAGGAGGAATCGCCTTTCACCACCCAGAAAAGTTAGGCTGAGAATCACAGAACCTGAATATACCAAAACTATGAGGGTGGGACACTGTAGTTATGAGGCAAGTTGGGTGAGATGGGGTGAAAAAGCTGCTGTATTCATCCATCCCTGAGGTTATTTTTATTAGTGTTTTATGAGTCAGTGTTTTGATTTGTGAAAGCTTATGCCACAATTAATTTCTTAGTCTTCAAGAGAATTTCTTACACCCTTATTCTTATTTCTGGAGTTTCATATCATTCATGAGATACAAGGTCTGCATCCTGCATCCATTCCACAGGCAGAACATGCCTTTCCCCTGCAGCTTCCTGTGTCCCCTAAAGAGGCAGTCATGAAAGCTGTTGGACTGTCACAGATAGAAAAAGTCCTGTTGATCGGGTGAGAAGGAGAATCAGGAGACGCTCCCCTCCCTTATCAATCAATATATAATGGTGACAGGACAAAGCCATTTGCTCCTTTACAACAAATCTACTGGAAGGAATGTTTTCAGAGCTACAGTTTGCTTTAATAATACAGGATTCTCATAGCAACATAGACTAAAGCTACAGTCACCAGTATATTACACTAAAAACCTGATTTCAGTACTTAAATGGCAGGAAGACAGTACAGTGGTAGATGCATGTTGTATAAGACTGATGTATGAAACAATCTACATCTTTTGAAGACAATCTATATTTCATTGTGCTCATGGCAATGAAGCCTCAGACACAGACTGGCTGAGCTAGGACAATGGATTAGAATGTTCAGTTGCTGAAGGATTCAAGCAGCTTGTAATCCAGTTTCCATCAAGAAAGGTTAACTATAAATTCAGTTAGGATTATAATTTAAAAACTATGCGAGGCAGCTGGGAAATATGTTTTAGGAAATTTAAGAGAAAGGGAGAATATAAGAAAGAAATCTTTAAAAATGTGCAAAGCAGGCAATGCACTGAGAACTGTGCATTCAGATGCCACTTGTAAACAGCACATATCGTTACATACCAAGCTCCTGCACTTTTCTCTATCCTCCCCCTCCTTTCCTGCATAGAAAGTTCCTAAAGATTTTCTCATTTCAGGAGGAAAAGTCGTTCCAGGTAACCTGTGCACCTGCAGTCATACGTCACAAGTTGACTGGAGTTCATGTCTAACTGGAAGTCTTCACGTGCAAAGATGGGGGGAGGGGGAAGGCTGTTTTTATTTAAATTCTGACTGGATGTTGGTACAAATGGCATCTGAATGAACCCCTAGGCTGCTTGTCTATTGAGGTTTTTCTCTTTTGCTTCTGAACTGAAACATTGTGTTCCTTTTCACATGACATCATACACTAATTGCACTTCAGTCATCCTTTCTGCTTCCTTCATATGCTTTTTCCCCAACTAGCTTTGCTACATTTTTGGAGGGAAGTCCAGTTATGCTGCCATCTGCACAGGAAGAGGTGCATTTTCCAATGTCCCACCCATACCAGTGCTATTTTCACAATGTGCTATAGCAACTACCAATAATAAAAAGCCCCTTGAGTACTCTGATGACACAGCAGAAAAAAGCTACAGGGAAAATGGCAACTGACAGAGGACAGACTGCAGAAAAAATCTGTTCTGACAGATCTTATCAGAGAGTAGCTGAATTGGTTTGCAGTAGAACAGTTAGAGTCCAGTAGCACCTTAGAGACCAAAAAGTTTCAGATATGTTACTAATATCAATGCCTCTGCATTCCCAGTGGCAGCCAGAACAGAACAGAGAATAGCCACCATGTGGATGGAGCCAAAGATGAACCTGAAGAACCAGCTGATAGAGAACTGAGTTTGATGAAAAAGAACTGAGACAAGAAAAGGCTCATCAAATCACAAAAGGATAAGAAGTGAAAAGACGAAGGACAATCTAGGGTGGCTAGTTGAGAGAGAGAGTAGCTAAAGGAAGGGAGGATAATGTCGGCCGTGGCCTGAAAAGTAGGACCTTTGGAAATGATTAATGGTAGAAAACTTCTAGGTTTCTATAGAGTTTTCTACAGACAAATAACATTGTGGACATTAACATATACAAGAAAAAGCAGCAGCAAATATGTAACATTTCCACACTCAGCCCCTTGGATGGCATGTTTATGTACAACCTGAACTGAAATATACATGAAGAATGGGTATGGTTATTGGACTAAACAGTTTTGGACACATAACAGAAATAAGAACAACGAGGTTTGTCATTTTTTGTTGGAAGGAAGGGAAAAAAATCTCTGTGCAATTTAGAAAAAAAGCAATTATTTGTAGTGATACTAAAAACCACATATTATGGAAGAACGCTATTGATATAAACAGTTTGGGGTCTGCACCCTTTTTGGACATTTTCAAAGCTAATAGCATGTCTAAGTTTACAGTCATTAAAATAAAATAAAGGGGGGGGGAATTGTCCATATATTTAGCTCTTTAAAGCAATTGACTTGATGTGTTCCATATTACATTTATAGAATATATGATTTAAAATGTTAAATTTGACCATTTGTTCATGGTTCTCTGAAAGTGAAAGAAATAGAAATTATAATTACCAGAGAGCTCTATGGCAAGCTTGTGTGTGTGTGTTTATATCTTTTTACCACAGAATTTTACTTGTTCATTGGGAGTACTTTTGCCCCATGTGCATTAATGTAAGTAAGAAGAATTTTGGCCCTTCTTTCTATCACATCAATGAGTTTTTCAATCCCTTGACGACCTCCTTGGCTCTCCCAAAAAATTCTGTCAAGGAATAAAGACTGAAGAAGCTTCTCTCGCAAATGTTGGCTTTTCAGCACTGAGATTGCCGATTCGGGGAACCTGAAAGTAAATATGCGTGTTAACTTTAGTGTCATATAATTTAAATTGAAAATGTGATTCAGCAACCCTGTTTTTTTCCAACATCTGCTAAATAATTTGTAGCAGAATGATATTTTGTCCATAAGCAGGAATGGCGATTTGAAATCAGTTCCCAAAATGTATGTCAGATGAAGAGTCAGCAGGCTCTTTAAATGGAGAGGGAGATCAGCCCAGAAGCTTCTACCGGCACCACCTGTAATCGGGAGAGAGCCCAGGAGCAGGCGTCAGCCTCTCAGGTGATTTAGCTGATTGGTGGGATTTTTATCCCAGTGTGGGAGGGCATCAGCTGCTTCTTCCTGTATGATTTAAATTGCCCACCACCCTCCCAGCCTAGGGCTCCAACAAGCCTGGCACTGGCCGGCAGGCTCTACCCGGCAACCCAATCAGGAAATGACAGTAGTGGCTGGGAGGCTGAAAAATGCCATTAGGTGACCCTAGGCTTTTCCACCCAGTTTCTTGAATATCTGTTGTTTGAGTTTAACCACTGCTGATCATCCTGGCAGCAAGTTTCATTACTTAAAATAGTTATAACTCTCATCCAGTGCTCCCTCTAAGCTGAGTTAGTGTGAGCTAGCTCACTGTTTTTTAGCCTCAGGTTTACACATTTGTCTTAGCTCAGGAAAAATGGCCCCAGAGCAAACTAATTTATGCAGTAGCTCACAACTTCAATGCCAGTAGCTCACAAAGTTAAAATTTTTGCTCACAAGACTTCACAGCTTAGAGGGAGTATTGCTGTCATCCATTCTCCTTATGGAGACACTATGAAAAAGACACTGGAGATCTAAAGTGAAGAACCAGGAAAAATGCTACTGAGCCCTATATGTATTTGTTCATATATGATAGAACTTACTCTGTTATGCCATGCAATATTTTGTAGTCTAGATTGTCTTCACTTCTGTCAAAGAAACCTTTGTTATCTATAAAGACCAAATGTCGTGGGTCTTCCTTCCGCTGAATAATGTGAGTCAAAGCAATGCTATCCTGGTCATTGCAGTTCAGATGCAGTCCTTTCTGTATGCAGGAGTCCTCTCTGCGTGGTTTGAACCCACAGCAGTTTTTGTCTAAGCGGTGATAGATCTGAAAGTGAATATGGTAGGTTACCAAAACAGAGCCCATAGTGATACTGAATTTCAAAGAGAGAATCAAACACAAAATTGCTGCATTAATATTTATCCAATAGATCAATATTATCTCTTCTTCTGAGGTCCTACCAAGAATACTGCTATAGTAGTAATATCTTTCATATCCCACTCCTTGCATATTAATTTGGTTTTTTTTCCAGTGTAATGTTTTAATGGGATCTGCTTACTATGTTTTATCCTACACTTTCCTAGGTTAGATTGCATGTTAATTCTATTTTGCCCGACTATCAATAGCTGGTACTTGTCCCCTCGCTCATGCTGAGTGGATTGATTACACTTTTGATTGATTTTGTTTTAAACTGGCCTATCTGTATTATCTTCCCCTTCTCCACCCTTCTGTTGTTTGCAGCCTTTAATATAAATGCATTGAACTATTTAATATTAATGTATTGGACTAATATAAATGTATTGGACTATTGGATACACAATCCAGTGCATTCCATGCGCTCCATAAACCATTGGCCCATCACAGCTCAGTCAGTGTCTCTGGCCTCCCACAGGCTGACTCCCTGCCCCGACCTACTGCAGGGCCGGAAATGTTGAACAAACCACCAAAACCATCTTACCTCAGCGACAGACACGTCTCCAACTATTCTCTGTGTTCTTTCTGTCAACTGACCTCACAAAAGGTGTCACTGGCAATAGACCTCTGCCACCCAATCAACAGCCCATACAGATGGACTCCAAGCACACACAGCCTCGAAAGGCCACAGAAATTCCCAGGCAGCCACCGCTGCTGTAATGTGACTAGGTGGCAAGGCCTGGCCCCACTAGGAATGTTTCCTCTGAGGCCATGACCGTCACCTCTTTCCTGTCACTCCCTCTCTCCTTTTTCCCCTCAGCCACACCCCTAGCCAGAGGCTGTTGCTAGGGAAGCAAGGCTGCTTCTTTTAGTAAAATGAGAGGACTCAGGTGAATAGAATGGCATACAGTCTACCCTCCAAAGCCTCCTCTCTACAGTGGGGAGAGAGATCAGTTGTCTGGAGGTCAGTTGTGATCTCAGGAGACCTCTGGTTAACTTGATGCCACCTGGCTGGCATGACTTAACTAGGCCTGACTGCTTGTTCCTGTTCAGCAGCAGCAGCCCCACTATGACAGCCAGGAGATGGATCTTTTCTTGAAGACTTTTAAGAGGTCAAAGCTGAAACTAGAATTTGGCTGTTTGGTGCAGGAGTGTCTGTTGTGACAACTGTTCTCTTCTTCGACCACAAGTGAGCAAATGGAATGGATATTTTATGTGAAGGCTGAATAAAGCTTCCTACGTAGCTATGCTTTGGCGCAATATCTACAGACTCCATTACAGAGGATCCAGTGTTCCACCATTAATAAGACAAAGGATGCATTCAGTTTGGCGGTTTCCCCACAAACCCAAAGGCAGAGGGAGTAGAAGAGAAAGGCCAGAGAATGCCTAAGAAGCAGGAGGCGCTTCTGATTTGCCTTTAAACCACCACCACCACAATCTCTATAGCCCAATACCTCCTTTGCCAAAACTTTATTAATTTGGCACCCTAGAGGCATGGATGTCTTTATAAGGAAGAACAGCTCAGTTACCATGAAGGAGATCAGACAAGATGTGGGAACTGAAGAAGACTCCCATTTCGCCCTTGAGCATAAAACGTGCACAGCTACAACTACCTGCTCACCTGAAGTGAAAAAACAATTAGTTGTAAGAGGAAAGGTACCTTCCTGGTTTCACCTCCTGCTCCCACTGCAGCCACATCCACTTTTGAACTCCTCCTAATCTACTGCTTGCAAGGGACATCCCAACCAAGGATCAATTTTAAACAGACTGCCTCTTCTCTTACTCTCAGAAGCTCTCTGCACCACTTCCCTCTGACCCCACTGGCCACCCTTCCGTCTGCAAACAGCTTCTTTTCCCCTGCTTTACATTCATTTAACCAATTATTGGTTAGGGGAAGGGGATTTCTTGGAGCTGGGCAACCTCAGCCAAACACTACCTGTTATATGGGGGAAGGGAGGTGCCCAGGGATTGGCATTTCATTTCTCTGAACAGGATTATGTGTTGACAATGAAAGATAAATATTGGCCAGATTTGGCTGCACTGAATTTTGGGCCAGGGTGGGATTATCTTTTCTCAGAAAGCCTATAGAAGTGCCTGTTAGCAATAAGTAACATTAACAGAGTATCAGAGGCTGGTAAATAAGTATAGTTAACAAGATCCTGAAGACCAGTCTTTAATACAACCTAGTTAACCCATACCTGCATGTCACCATTCTGAAATGTGGGAGCAATATGCTATTCTTGTAATTCTATGGCTATATTTAGGATCCATGTAACTTGTACACAACATGACTTTATATTAGATGCTCAGCATTACACACCCATGAAAGTAATGAGAATTATTAGACAGGACAATCCATTTTAGGAGCCAAAACATAGTGATCTATAATTATCACAGACATGTACTGTAAAGGCAACATAAATAAAAAGACTCACTGATTTCCTTTTAAAAACAGTAATATAGGCCATACAATCATCTCCATAACTCTAACAAAAATATGCAAGGGTAAACTATATAAGAATAAAAAGGGACCATGTACAGAAAACAAGCTGGTTTTAAAAATAAGTACCAAATGGGGAAAATCAAATGACAAAAACTGCAAAGTAGCAGAAAATTCCTTCAATGGTATGTGACTTTGGAATGAATGGAAGTTCTTGTGATTATTTATTTACTGTTCTCTCTGGATCACAGTCATCTGTTTTGTCTGTTTGAGATTTAGGACACTGGTATTTTTTTTAAAATAACAGATGAGTCACCCATCATGTGGTGTCAACCATGTGTTGTTTAACTTTTTAAAGTCTTTTTAAAAATTGTGGGTCCTGGTAGAGTAATGAGAATTAAAACTGGCAGTTCAGACCATTCCATCATGATTTTGTCAGGGCCATCCTAAGCAGAGTGACATCTCTCTAAGTTTGTTCACTTAGAAGAGTGTAACACCAGAATGGCTCCAGAGACTTCCTTGCTTTCTGAACTACTGCCATTGCATTAAGATTTTTGAGAATACATATCATCAGATGCCACCTTTGTTTTGTGCAGCATATGTTGCCCATTGTGTGTGAGTTTTCCTTTTTTCTTGATCTCCAATGACTTGTCTTTATCTGTTTTGCCTCCTTCCAAATTGATGTCCCAATGGGCAGAAAGGAACTAATAGTGAAGATGGTGCTCTTGTTGTGATGTGAGAACAGCACAACATTGAACACTGCTGTGCTTAACTATAGAAACGCCTTGAAGTACAAGGAAAGCCATGTTATAAATGTTTTGATAAATGAAACATAAATACAGAATATTTATAAAATGTCCACAAATTCCAAGCACAACCTAAAATGCTACAAAACTGAGAAATGTCCACATCTATGTCCAGTCTATAACTATTCGGGTTTTTAACTTTTGGCCCCTTACTAGTATTAAAAACTTCCTTTGGAGGGTTTTACTTGGCTGGTTTAGTTTCTCTTCCCCTCTCTTTGTGGTTGATCTCCAGATGCCACCTGGGGGTTGGCAACCTTAGCTTACACACTAATGAATACTGCAGAGTCTTATAGCCAACTGAATGGTGATGAAAGCAGTCTGTCTTTGCTTACTCACAATGTTGTAAACTGTTACACTGCTGTCGAACAACTGCTGAAAATGGAATAAGACACAACACCCTTCCTGTCCTGTCAATGGAGAAGCCCATTTAACTCTGGTGTAAACAATCCAAGCTTTTTACTTTTCCCTTCATCATGAGAAATCCTAAATAAAAGACTCTTGAGACAAACCTGATTTCATACCTAATGTGAATTTTTCAATATAGTTGAAATCTTCCCCTAATAAGTTGCAAAATTCTGTGCAAATCAAACCGATCTCTTACTCTCTCTCTCTCACACACACACACACACACACACACACGGATGCACATTTTGCTCACTCAGGTCAGGTCATTGTGAAGGCCAAGTTGTATGCCAGTTCCCCCCAATTTTTCTTCAAGACACAATTTTTAATCTTCAAGTTCTCTAAATCCGATTTTGGTGTGCGATATTTGTGTTTCAGACAGTGAAACTGGTGTGATACATGGAATATTTGAATTAAAACTTTGAAAACTATTGACTTGAATTTAAATGTAAAGCTTAGAGAATTTAAAGACTTCTGTTGGGTATAGAATTCTCAGTCACGTTCAATTCCACAGCTGTTAGTGCATACACTGAGGAAATATAATAAGGCAACAATTCACTCAATGTTTAAAAGTTAGCTAAAACAAATCTCATATATCAATAATCAGTCCCACCTAGCCATTGTTTTCCTACCTGTAATAGAAAATCAAGGAGAGCCATCTTTGACCATTCATGGTAATGGACATCTGTACATCCCCACTCTGCTTTGGACACTTTATGATTTTGCCAACACTTCTGCTTTAGTTGCTGTTTGTAGGCCCCCCAGTTTAGCTTCAAAGAAGAGTGTGTCTCATTGTCTGTTTGAGACAAGGAAGGATCCCAGAGAATCACAGGACATGGCTGATCATCTAATGTGAACAAAGAAAAAGAGAACAGACAGAGCCACTAGCATACCTAGACCATGTATTTAGAACTTAACAACACTTGTTCAATTCGTAGACAATGTCTGAAGTCATAACAGTTTAACAGCATAGGTTATAAAAAGGCAGCTTAAAGATGTGGTAGGAAGAATCTGAAACCAGCAATGGTTTTTCTTCCTTTGGTTAATGTGGTCATATGCCACATCTAAAGGAAGACACTACACTGAAGGAAGAGCTCTGGACATATAATTGCCTCCAACGTCTGAGAATAGCAGCTGCTTTTTTTGCTACAAAAGCAATATTTTAAAAGGAACCAAACTCCAAGAGAAGGTTTATTAAATGGATTGAAAATGGTGTGGCAGATCATCACTGAGTGTAAATCACTATAACACATTCATTTTCAGTAAAGCAACATTCATTTATGAGATTGTTGTCCGTTAATGATATATGTATGATTAAGCAGTGAATTCCAGAATCCAAAAAAAAGAGGATTAATATTCTCATCTTTACTGCTTTAGTTGTTAGTGTAAGACTTCCTAACTAAGGAGCAACTTAGAGAGACCTGGGTTGTCAGCCTCCAGGTGGGGCCTGGAGATATCCCACTTTTACAACTGATCTCCAGCTGGCAGAGATCAGCTCCCCTGGAGAAAATGGCTGCATTCTACCAAGCTGAGCTCCCTCCCCTCATACCCTGCCCTCTCCTGGATCTATCCCCAAAGTATCCAGGTAGTTTCCAGCCCAGACCTGGCAACCCTAAGAGAGAGAGAAGATGCATAAAGAGTGTGTGATTGTTTAGCAGTGCAACCCTACACAGAATCACAGCATTCTAAACCCACTGGGTTGAATGGATTTTAGAAGGGTTTGTGTGTGTTTAAAAAGTGAAGTCACAATGAGACTGTATGAGACATCTAAGAGAAAAGTTAATCAAAGTTCTATAAATGCTATGCGCATTTCCCCTGCAAGTTTCATATGCTACGCAAAACATTTTAAGGCCTGCTTTTTAACCCTGGAAGTTCTTTTACTTTTATTTCACTCTTCAGCTGGAAACAGAATTGTCTACAACCTTGTTATCCTTGAACGGGCTGTATCACTTCAAATTACAGACAGTGGGTTGGGTTTGGACCAGTGAGTATTTCAAAATTACAAGTATGCAGAACACTGGCATGTCAGTGAATACAGTAGGCTAAAATTTCTCTGTGACATCTGGCTTTTCCTATGGGGCAGCTGGTATGTGTGTAGGAACTTGAATATTAAAATCCTGCCTTCTGTCTAAAGTGGTACAATCCACATTCAATTTCCATACAGAACAAAATGAAGAAATTCAAAGGGTTTTTTTTTTTCTTATTGCCACATCTTTGTGCATGATAAATGGAACTTGTTGAATATAAGCATGATAAGTGAAGCAAAAACAGTGGCAACTCTAGTAAGGGATCACTATTTTTACTTATATCATTGTTTTTTTTATTTCTAGCCTCAACAAATTTATCTATTCTTCTTTTACAAAAGGAGGAAGCTCATTTAGTAATTCCTGATTTCTTTTCTCCCTGCTTCCTCCCATGGGTTTCTATGAGAGAGGGTGAGGTAGATAATTCTGATTTTTAATAGACAGGAATCTTGTTATTTGGAAGAACAAAATGGAACAAATGTTAAATACAGGAAGTTTTTCTGATTCACAGGAAACAGACACAGCAAAAGGAATCAACCCAAGTAGAGCTCCCTTCAATATGTTCCACTGGGGAAAAAATGAATGTAAATAAGGTAAATAGCATTAAGTCCTAAAATGCTATTATATTATAGTCCTAAAAGAAGAGACCTAGAAGAGATCTAAAACGTATTTTCTCTGACCTCTTGCCCTAACAGATGACTGCCTACAATCCCATAACCACAGTGCACTGCCATACTAATATCTGAATTACTGTATGCCTCAAAAAAGAATTCCACTCCAGTTGAAGAACTGAATTAACAGTAAATCATGTTATACACAACTGACCACCACAACAACCTCAGATTTCTAAGCCATTCTGATCAGCTGCTCCCCACCTCTACAAAAATACACAAGGCAGACAAACCACTGACCCATCTAGCTTAGTACTGTCTTTTCTGATGGGCATGTGCTTTCCAGTGTATCAATCAGAGAAAAGTCTTTCTTTAACTGGAGATACCATGGAATTAATTTAGGAACTTCTTCCTACAAAGAATGGACTTGCCAGAGCTTTTTCATTCAGAACATCAAATTGTGTAATCAACTTCAGATTGGAACCAATCCTCATGCTACTGGAGGGGTCTTACTCCTTGGAAAATGCCCTTAGGATGGCAGCTTGAATGAAATCCTTCCATTTTCCCTCCCCAAAAGAAGAGTTCCCCAGCTTTCAGTCAACCCTGTTACTGTATCTCTATTTCCTCCTCCCAGCAAACACTCTGTAATTACCTGCATTGCAGCTTTAGGATAGAAAGGAAGAGACAGCTCAGTTAACTGCTCCTCTTTTAATGCACTTGAGCATGGGAAGAAGAACTATTAATGCAGCCATGGAAGTGCCTGTTCTGCACCATCCATCCAGTCAATGTCCCACATCATTTATATCATTTATGCAATACTTCTGCATCATATGGGAGTGTGGCACTGGCCTATGCTCTGGAGGTTATTGAACAGTACACCTCCTATTTCGGCTGATCTCTGTAAACCTGAGAACTATGAAGCTAAGGTGTGTTGTTAAGAGGACCTATTCTTAAAAAGAACAAAAAAACATAATGGGAAAGACAGACAATAATGCAGAATCAGCATGCTGAATGCCCATCTGTCTCAGAGGCATTGATTTTAGAAAAAGCACTAGTGAAATAGAAGCATTTTCCCCTTACATGATGCCCATCTCCATAGCAACATGGTACTTCGCCTCAACCTATGTATCCTCCAAATGTCTAATATTAGAATTGCAAGTTTTCTATATAAGGATGCATAAGCAGAGCTAGATAACTGATGAAAAATTACTTAAAACCTCACGTTTAGGTTGTTGTTGTTGTGTTGGGGGGGTAAGTAGCATAATGGTTCCTCTCCCCTAGTCTCCTACCTTTCCTTCTACAGCTTCAATCATCAGATTAATATACAGTACTTATTAAAACCAGATTTTTATAAGCTCCAAATAATTCAGAACACCTACATACATATGTGTATGGATAGTTAAAGGAGGCGGAGTCTCTGGAGCACATGTTTTTCAGTTGCACATATAATAACATGCCACAGTAAGAGATTATTACTCCCTTGTTGGACAAGATCCCTGGCCTCACAAGTAAAGCCAGGCTAGGCTACCTCCTATCTGACATAAACCCTAAAACCCTATGAAGTTGCTGGGTTTTGTGTGCTGATTATGAGGCTGTGGAAGATGTACATTAACCAGGTTTGAATACTGGACTTGAATAACTGGTATTTTTCATATTTCTCTGCTTGTATATAAGAATGCATACATTTAATTTTTAACTTTTGTTTTGTATTTTTCTTCTTCTGTATATGGATAGTCTAATAACTGTAAGAAATATGACTGACTGACTATATGGATAGTATCATGCAATGCATTGACTTAGGGAAATTTGAGGGTTGGGGTGCAGCTTAAGAAAGGTAAAAGACAGATATGTCATGGTACATTACCAAATTGCCAGAAAATAATAACTCTGATCTCAGGGAGATCTAGCAGAGGAATTTGCAAAATTCTTTTCTGATTCAGACCAAAGGCCCATCTAGCCCAGACTGTGCAACCATCATTGTCCAGAGTGAGATACCCCAAGGAATCTCATAAAGAGGGTAGGATATATAGTGGGTTTTTCCATTATTCTTGTATGATGAACTCTGAAAAAGCATAAAAGCCCGGTTCTCCTTTGAGAACTTTATGAGAAACTCAAGATGAGAGATTGCTGCCCAAGGGTACACACTGAATGCATACCGATGATCATTCTGTCCTGTGTTTTGCCATACCTTTGCACATGATTTCTGTTAAAATCCTCCTTGCCGCTTCTGAAGATGATACAAGCTACCCACAGTGTGTTTATGAACCCAATGTATCTATATTAGACAGGTCATGAATTAAGTTCTCGTTATCAAACTCTCTGTTTACGGCAGAATTTAATGCCATTTGAAAGAAACCTGCAGGCCACATGGATTTATAATTTTAGAGCTCTGTATATGTGAGATTTATCTAGCCCTTGACAAGTCACAATTCATATCTGATGGGTCACAGGTTGAACAGGCAGTCTTAAACCCATCAACCAAGTCTCAATTGTTCTTTTTTTAATCTCTGCATCATTTTATTTTAAAGGCAGTACACAATTTGGAGGGAATCTTGGACAAGAAAAGCAAACATTCTTATTTTGTGTATGAATGCAAATATTAATACACCTAGAAGGGCCTACATAGTCAATAGATAGAATCAGTAGATTTTGACCACCTCCTACTAAATTACAGCTCTCCAACAGGTTGTTATTGTCCACACTATTATTCTGCCCTCCAGTCACTTTATCAAATACTGGAACAGAGGTTGTCTCCACCTTTTCTGAGCCCACAGGCACCTTTGGAATTCTGACCCAACATGGCAGACCCAAGTATAAAATGGCTACTGAAGGAGGTGGGGCCAACCACAAAATGGTTGCCACAAGAGACAGAACCAATCAAAAAATATCAGGAAGCAAAGTCATGCATAGTGCTAATAGTAACTCTTCAACATTCCAAGCAGAAACGGTTTCACAGGACACCTTATAAAAGGAACATATGCTCTGGTGGAAGTGGCTGTAGGGTTGCCAGGTCCAATTCAAGAAATATCTGGGGACTTTGGGAAGTGGAGCCAGGAGCAAGATTGTGACAAGCATAATTGAACTCCAAAGGAAGTTCTGGCCATCACATTTAAAGAAACTACACACCTTTTAAATGCCTTTCCTCAATTGGAAATAATGAAGGATAGGAGCACCTTTTGGGGGGACTCATATAATTGGACTCCCTGGTCCAATCTTTCTAAAACCTGGAGGGACTTTTGAGGAGAGGCACTGGATGCAATGCTGCATATTTAGTGCCCCTACCTCAAAAAACAGCCCCCCCCCAGAGCCCCAGATATCCATGGATCAATTTTCCATTATACCCATAGGGAATCCCCACCTGGGGATTGGCAACCCTAAGTGCCTGCCAAATCAATTTTTAAATGATCTGCACAGCCAATCAGATTCCCGGCTGGGTAACAGCTCCATCTGCTACCGCTCATGTTGTAAAAAACCTTTGGCAGGTGCCAGGAAGGATGTCAGTGGGTGCCACGACTTGCAGGGACACCACACTGGGGACCCCCATAGTGGGATATGAGAGCAAGGTACAAACAAAACTGCTGGATCTGCTAAACAGTATGCAATAAAATTGAATGCAGCCAACCAGAATGTGTTTTCTCATTCCTGACTGACCAACAGAGATACAATTTTAAAACGTGCCATAAAGAGCATAATCAGTGTCTTGTTCATTTAATTTCATTCTTTTTTTAAGGCATCATTTTCACTTCACTTATCAGACTGTTGAGATCGCAAAAGTAACATGGTAAATGGAATCAACAATGCTTCTTCTTTTGTCTGTGCCAAGTTCCCAGCCTCTGTTGATATAAGACTGATCAGGGAATGAGCAAACACAATGAGGCTCAAAATCAAAAGCTCTTCTACACTTTCAGAGCAGGAGTAGCTCTGTATTTGAGATGGACCCTTTAAACTGAAAGGGTAAACTGAAATTGTGTTCATGGAACTGTTCTGACAGCACAAGGGTTTCAGCCGTACTTCTCACTGCACTGTGGAGCACTTGGCTGGAGTCAGACAATGGGCTATTTTCGTATTTGTATGAAAAGGTGGTACAATAGCACTCATCCCACAGTCATCTGATAGGCTTTGTATGTTTCTTATAATCCCTTCAAAATTTTGACCAGAAAGGAGTGTGAGGTAAAAGAAATGTACAGCACAGAAAACAATGCTCCATCACACCACATTCAGTTCTCAGCTCACTTATCTCAACCAACTCTTATTTCAGGGATTGATTCTAATGTCAGCTTACAATCATGATTTATAACACTATCTGAAAAATATGTTCCTATACCACTTTAGTAGTTTGTCTGATCTGTTAGTAAGGAGGAAACCAATTTATAAAGAGTTTACATGGTCTGCCAATCATCCCGTGCATTTGTTTTCTCTGTTTTTTGTAATTCAGCTTTTCAGAAAGTAGCTTGCCAAGGCAGTGATTTCACATACATACATACTGACATACCCTACAGTTCTTCCAGCTTTCCACGTATGATTCAGTTCCCCATTATTAGAAATGTCATGTTAGGGTTGTCAGTTTCCAGGTGGGGTCTGACTTTCTCCTGGAATTACAACTGACCACAGAGATCAGTTCCCCTGCAGAAAATGGATGCTATTGAGGGTAGAATATATGGAATTATACCCTTCTGAGGTCCTTTCCTTCCCCAAACCCCACCCTTCCCAGGATCCACCCCCAGATCTCCAGGAATATCCCAACCCAGATCTGGCAACCCCAGGATCTATTACCCATTGGTAATATATATCATTGTAAGTGAGCAGCATTGCTAAGTAATAGTAGTGTTTCTTTAAAAAAAAAGAAAACCACATCTGCTTAGACCTTATTAAGCCTTGGATCCAAAGAGTCACACAACTTGTTCTGTACATCCAAGGGGGCTTCGGGTTTGAGTAGCTCTTTGAACCCTTGTCCTAACGTTCCTAAGTAAACACTTTGTAGATCTATATTCCTTGCCATTTTACCTTGCCCCACAACCTAGCCTCAGAAAACACAGATCTATGTGCTTGTATGAGTTTCTCTCTCTTTTTGCATCATGGTCTGTTTGTTTTTTTAAAACGTCTTTAGATCAAGGCCCTTCATTTGGCTACCATCACATGCCAGCTCCCTGACAAAAGCAGCATGTTTGCACCTGACATTACAAATTAAGCTTTGTTTGCTTGCCGGCCAAACCACAGGAGCCTTTCCTCTCTTACATGTCTGAATTTTGAACTGTCAACAGTAATGGAGTTTTAAGACAAGACTTGTTAGGAGTCAGTATTTCCTTCTGATGATGCAGATGTACACAATGTGAATTCTTTCATTTCAAAGGTTCACCATTCATTTGGGCAACAGCAAACAGAGAGCAGCCTGTTACCCTGTCACTGCGAAGGAGGGAGGGTGAGAAGTACAAACTGCAGTTGTTTCATATCATGTCCTAAGTACATCTCTGGAAAAGGGGCTTCCCAAAATGAATGGCACCTTTCAAACTGAGCGTGAACATGGCAGCAAATTTTCTTTTTATATCACATCAGGAGTGAGAATCAGAAAATGAGAGCATCCTGTTGAGGTATTAACATTTAGTAATATAAATGGTAGAAACTGAAGCATATATAAACACATATGGCAAAAAAAGGACAAAGCAGGCAGTGAATTTGATTAGTGAACTCAAAAAAGTCCAGCTTTGATTTCTTTCTTCTAATTAAAGCAGCTCGAACACTCTTGCAGCTAGATTTTTAACAAAATTATCAATGGATTTAAATAAAATACTTATACTGCTTTTCTGACATAAAAATGCATGGGGGTGGAGGATGATGAATTTCCAGTCCATTCTACTTCAGCATAAAGTTGTTTGTATTTAAATTTTTCAATGGACATATCAGAAATAAGGATGAGAAGTACAGTATGTTGAGAAGTGGTCCTGCACAAGCCACATTGAAGTAGGAGACGATAAGAGCTCCAGTTCACTGGGGCTTTCAGAGAGCAGATTATGCTCAAAGTAACTATGATCACTGGTTGTTGAAACTGGACATTTCAGACGGAAAACATTTCCAGCGAAAGCTGTGGCTGTTCCACATTCTGATCTCTTCCATAGCTAAGAGACGTCCCAGCAAAACTAATAATAATAAGCAAAATGAAACACTGGTTATTCCTTTCCCCACTTCTCATCACCTAGCAACAGTTCTTTGCCTTTGGGAAAATCACCAATTACACAGAAGAGATTGACAGAAGGCTGGATTTCTCCTTCTTTCTTCCTGACACTTTGAAAGAGGAATGCAAACCGAAAGCAGCTGTTTCAAAGGTCAGGCTAAGAGCCGTTTACAAGGAAAACTGCATTCTGCAATGTATGTGAACCCATCACCCAGGATCCCTGAAACTAAACTGCCAGGTTCTTTCTGACAGCAGCAACAAAATAATGTATGCATAATAAGTCTTCCAAGTTCTGGTAGTCTTAATACCCTGAGAAGCAAGGAAGGAAGCACACTGCTTCTCTTACAGATCTTCACACATTATGGATACCCTGATAATTGACTTTGCGCAATACAATGTAATTGTTGCACTAGAAAGCAATCACCAGGAAGAGCAGTGAACTGTTTTTAACAGAGATTCATTAAAATGCAGTGCAGTTTTTTTTCAAGCTACTACTTGTGCCTAGCTCTTCTGTTGAAACCACTGTTTATCACAAGAGTGATGTTTTTAGATGCCGCATCTATTTGGTCTAATTTTACATTCTATGTTGGGATTTACATAATGTGCAGAATAATGTATATCATTCATTTTGTAGTCACAGTGAAAAATAAGGATGAAAAGCAAGCTAATTGTTACATTTATTTTTTTTTAGCACTGAAAGGATATTTTTAAAAACTCTTACTACAAGTAGTATGAATCCAGACTAGTTACAAGTGGCTGGTTTCTAAAGTGGCCAAAGCAACAAAATAAATCCACTGTTATGTATTTAAGATAACTTTCTAAAAAGCCACATGGAAAGGAAGCAAATGTTACCTGTATAACATGGCTGTTAAATCACCTTTAAGGTTCACTAGGCTTAAACCCATGATTCAAACCACCAGGCTTTACTGATTCAGAATCTTCATTAACTTTACTAATTTCTCCAAAAAGTTTACCAATGCTCTGCCGAAACTATAAAAATTGCTTAGCTATAACATGTGGTGACCCATACCCTTTGCTGACATCTCAAGCTCACAAAAAAGGCCCACTTGAACAAAGCCTTGACAAGATCAAGAAAGTCTAGTCTTATACCAGCTTTCAGATTCTGTCACACATCAATTTTTCTCTCGCAAAATGGTACAATTTCTTATTAACTAGAAATAAAATCCAAATTAATCCTCCATACTCTTTACTTCACAGAATTTAGCTTATAGTCAATCAGCTTATAATTGTTTTTTTTTACACTAACAATACATAAAAATACCTGGAAAGTTAATAAATTATGAGGAAACTGTGACCTTCAGGAAAGGACAAGTTTCACTGGAAGCCAAATAATTAGAAATCATTTATCTTAGCTTTTTAAAAGCTCTTTTATTCCACTCTATAGCCTTTACACCACATTTACTGCTGGTTGTTTCTTTGAAACTGCTCTAGTATCGTTGCTGTGCCTTTTGAGAATCAATTACCTTGGACAAACTCTGATTTCCTGCCTACTGTAGGCAAGGTCCGATTCAGCCCCAGGATCCTGTCCAAATGGAAAGCAAACACTTCACTCATGTCAAGAGGTCTCTTGAGGAGGCCACAAAACCCTTGACTGCAAGAAGCACCTCTGGTCAATCCATTCACAACAGACATCCTCTCAAATACCAGAAGTGTTCCATGTTGAGATGGTGCCTCTTGTACAGTATCTATCTTGGAATCTGCCAGAACATGCATGTGTAAGATGTCCTCTTTGCTTAGCCAAGATGGCGGCTTCTCACTGTACATCCTGATATTGCTCTCCTGAGTACTGAGCTGCACATTTTCTTCTCTTAGAATTTTCACAGATTGCCAATATCTCTTACCCTTTGGGGGCATTTCTTTCTCTTTGTCCTTTTCCTGGCTTTGCCTTGCTTTGTTTTGGACCACTGCTCTCTTCAGTCCTATGGAATTGCTAGTCCCATGAGTTGACTTGTGCATTAAATGCTTCTCCTGGACAGTGAAAAATAATGGATTGTTATTTCCATAGGGCAAAGGTATTGTATGTTTCTTCCTTTGCTTGGGCTTCACAGTGCCTTGGATGTTGGCAGGTTTGCTGCGCTTGGACCGCAGAGTAATGTACACCACATTGGGCAGTGCTGAGGTATCATTTGTCTCCATCAGGGGTCTTTGCAAATCAGGAAGTGACAGAGTGCCATCCAGTGGGATCTCAAGGAACGGGGTCTGGGCAGCATCTTGGAGATTCTTGGAATTAGCTTTCGGTGATCCCGCTCTATGCTGTGGTAGAACATGACCTACTTGGCTGATGAGGAACCCCAAATAAATCACAAAAGCAGTGCCCAGTATCAAATTCCTTCTTGTCCTTGGGCACCTGCCACTCCAAAGTCTCAGCAAACATGGTATGCACAAAGAACAAATGAACCAGTTTATAATTTGGCATGTGTGATCCAGGAAGTTCATTTCTCCAGTGAATCAACATGATGAAAGTAGTTTAAAGACTTCGGTAGCAGCAAGCTAGAAGGATGATGCGTGCCTTCTAA
Organism: Heteronotia binoei; assembly: GCF_032191835.1. NCBI lineage: Eukaryota > Metazoa > Chordata > Lepidosauria > Squamata > Gekkonidae > Heteronotia > Heteronotia binoei. The sequence continues at coordinate 52,733,208 of NC_083231.1, read as the reverse complement.
AATACCAGATTTCTCCTCCTCCTTTTCCATCTGTATCTGTGGGGAGGGGAATGCCCTAAGAAAGAGAATGATGAATCCTAATGAATCTGACAGGCTACCCCTTATCGGCCACCACTGAGGGTGTGATTTTGTTTCAGAGAATGAATGGAGTCAGCTGTGTAAACAAAGTTAACTGAGTCACAGTCTGAAAAGTCCCTCCTGGGCTGAACACTGTTACAGGGGAGAGAATTCTAAAGAACATTTTTCAGTCATTATCCACATAATTAGCTCTAGCAGTCTAAACCTTGGCATTTAAAAAATGCCATGATTATACATGAACACTCAAAGGGAAAGAAGATCCAGGTACTTCATGCTATCTACATCAAATTAATAGGAAACAATAAAAAGTGAAGTATAGTAAGAAGTGAAATTATGTTCCAGCATATAACAACAGCTGTGAGTAGAAGACATATTTTCAAATTTAGCAAAGATTATATTTCCCCCTCTCTATGCTAATTGCAGGGGGCACATGCAGTAAAACCACATAGGTTATTGCCTCCTATTATTATAGGAAAGTATTTTTTAAAAAACTAAAAAGTCAGAAATCTGCTAAGCCAAACAAGCATGCTTATATTATTAAATAAATACATTAGGCATAGATTGGGCTAAATTTAGTAGCCATGATTCATATGTTTACTGCTAAATGTAGCAGCTAACTGACATTGCATAGTCAAAATATTTTTCCCAGTGGCTGTCTTTTTGAACAAAAATAGAACATTGCACACAAACAAACATAATAATCCTTTTTACAGCAGAAAAGGTCGCTCTGTGTGTGTTTGTCATCTTACCTACACAGCTTCTCCCAGTTCTTTCTCCCAGTTCTTGTTCTCATAAATTTCTAATATTAATGCAAAGTAGTTTTTCAAAGTTCAGAAACATAAAACACACATCTGGATGCAGTCCACCCTTTAGAAATGTCGTTACAGACTTTATAGTCCTTCTACATATTTTGACTATTTAAGACAGTTAACGTTTACATGAATGTTGGATTATGATTGATATTAATTAAGGAAACACAGCTATTTTACATTCTGTGGTAGAAAAAGCCAAGTATTCCGTATGGTTTCCAAACCCAGCACAGCACTGTCCCATCTGTTTCTGGCTCCTGAGGGCCCCCTAGTGTACGTCTTGCCAACCGAAAAAGTTTAATACCATATAATTCCTTCCTGGGAAGAAAATTTTGGCCATTGTCAGAGTTTGCCTAAGCGTATCAACGACAAAGTAAGTCCCATTGACTTGAAGGGAAACGGGTTTTGCTTTTCTATAGGTACGTCCGAAAGTCTTTAAAATATTGTCCTTATTATTAAAATATTGTTACCTGATTTTTCCATGTAATAGCTCCTGTTCTGGAAACACTGCCCTCTAGAGGGAAGCGATTTCTTTGCAGGCTTGCTGAGTGGTTGCCTGGCAACGGGGCGGGCGGAGGAGTTTTTCAAGTTCCGGAGAGAAGGAGAACAGCAGTTGTCAAAAGAGTGGCCGTTTTCTGGTGGGAGCTTTCCCGCCCCACAGGAGCCCCTCAATATATTAATGTTATTATTAACACTGTTTGGTTCAAAACTCCAAGTACTATACCCCTTCTTTTCCCTGCCTTTATTTAAAAGCTCTGTTAGTTGAAGGCACTGCTGAGGTTTTGAATACCACTTAGGCAGAGGAATCATCCCCCTCCCCCCAAAGAAAAAGAGACCTGACAAAGTGAGAAAACACAGAAGGAGAGAAGTCAATAAAACATCATTAAGCTTTAGTTCAGTGGTGGGTGATGACTGTGGTTAAGCCAAAAATGTCACAGATGTGGCTATCTCTGAGGAGGGATTTGAAGGCATGCAGGCAGCCACATGTATGTTTTTTCTGGAGGCAATTACAGGTATCAAGAACAGCAATGGAAAAGGGGGGAGAGTTGTTTAAGATGTAGACCTAGAAGAGCAGTACTCCCTCTAAGCTGTGGAGTCTTGTGAGCAAAAATTCTACTTTGTGAGCTACCGCATAAATTAGTTTCATCTGGGGTCATTTTTCCTGAGCTAAGACAAAAATGTGTGAGCTGGAGGCTAAAAAACTGTGAGCTATCTCACACTAACTCAGCTTAGAGGGAACACTATCAGGATAAGAGGGCTGAGGGTTAAGGAAGGGCAATGCCATGGAAAGCTCTAAAAGTAAGGTAAGGGTCCTGTGCTGGATATTTGTTTTCATAAACACGCACATGTTTATTTGTTTGGGTCGGGAAATCTATATGCTTCTTCTCCAGGGTCTCGCTCGGGGTAGCCTACAAGTAAAACAATACTATAAGAAAAACATCAGTAAAAACATTGAGCATCCTAAAACATGATTGGGCTGTTCAGTTTGCCTTGTATTTCAGCATTTGGCTTGCTTTGACATTGTCAGTTCAATAAACATCTTATCTGGTCTTTACCATCTCTCCTGCATTTTTATCTTCAAAGTATTCTGTTAAGAAAGTTAAGCAGGGAGTCTGTGACTGCCCATGTTCACCCAGCAAGTTTCCATGGCAGAGTGTAGATGTGAACCTGGATGTTCCAGATCCAACTCTCTAATCCAGGGGTCCTCAAACTTTTTAAATAGGGGGCCAGTTCACTGTCCCTCAGACTGTTGGAGGGCCAGACTGCCATTACTGTACAAGGCCGCGGGCCGTCAGTTCTCCGTCTTCTGCATCTCTCTCCCTTCCCCACACCACATACCCCGGCCTGGGAACTCACCTCACCTCGATATCACCTCACACTCTGTCTCCGCCGCCTCAGCCCAGTGCCGGAAGTGTGCGTTGCTAACGCAAGTTTAGGTCGAACGTTACTTCCGGTCTGATTTTGCCATAATCTGGCGGGCCGCATAAACGTCCTCAGCGGGCCGCATCTGGCCCGCGGGCCGTAGTTTGAGGACCCCTGCTCTAATCCATCGCTCTAATCCAGGAGTGTCAAACTCATCTGTTACAACGGCCAGAACTGTCATAAATGGGACATTGTGGGGCCAGGCCATGTTATCATAAAATGTAATACCAGGTAATGGTGATATAAACTTTATAAAGATACAGAGAAACACAATTAAAGATATTATTTGTATTCAAAATACAAACATGTTTAAAACTCTTAAAATGTTTTGTTTAAAATGGAAAGGTAGGAAATAGTAGGATTTGGCAACGCAATTTTAAAAATAAAACATCAAGAAAAAGCACAAAGATCACAGCAGAAACTAAAAATATAACCAAAAAAGATAAAGTGCTCTGGGTTTAGGAAAACGTGAAACAGCTGGGCAATGCATGCTTCTTCCCCTGCCCCCAGGTCTATTCAGATTGGCAATGGCTCTTCAGTGTAATATTCCCCTGTGGGTTCCCAGGTTAAGAGTACTCACTAGGCTAGGGTTGCCAATCCCCAGGTGGGGGCAGGGGATCCCTTGGTTTGGAGACCCTCCCCCCGCTTCAGGGTCTGTCAGAAAGCGGGGGGAGGGGAGGGAAATGTCTGCTGGGAACTCTATTATTCCCTATGGAGATTTATTCCCATAGAAAATCATGGATAATTGATCTGCGGGTATCTGGGGCTCTGGGGGAGCTGTTTTTTGGGGTAGAAGCACCAGATTTTCAGTATAGCATCTAGTGCCTCTCCCCAAAATACCCCTTGTTTCAAAAAGATTGGATCAGGGGGTCCAATTCTATGTGTCCCAAAAGAAGGTGCCCCTATCCTTCATTATTTCCTATGGAAGGAAGGAATTGAAAAGGTGTGCCATCCCTTTAAATGTGATGGCCAGAACTCCCTTTGGAGTTCAATTATGCTTGTCACAGCCTTGATCTTGGCTCCACCCCCAAAGTCTCCTGGCTCCACCCCCAAAGACCCCAGATATTTCTTGAATTGGACTTGGCAATCCTACACTAGGCACCAGTTCTAAGATCCATTCAGCAGAGATGTGCTGGTTCAAACCATTTTTTCTACTCCATTAAGATACATTGCAGCACAGACAAAATTGCAAGGAAAACACGGATTGGAGTTTCCAGGGTCTCTATGACCTTAATGAAAGTCCAGTCTGCATTTTTTTTTTTTTTTTGCAGCTTTGCAAGCCTAGAATTGCTTCCTGCTTCAGCCTGCAAAGACAAGGAAGAAGGAGCTGGGAACTTCAGCAGCCTCAGAGCTTCAGAGGGGGAGAACAGGAGGGGGAGAAAAGAGCCCCGCAGGCCCTATTAAAGCCCTGGGCAGGCTGATTCTGGCCCACAGGCCAGACATATGACACCCTTGCTCTAATCTAAACATAGGGCCCAGGGGCCAGATCTATCCTATCCAGAGCTTTTATACCTGGCTTGTGAGGAAGGAGTGTGAGGGAGGAAAAGGAGGACACTCTTTGGGGGCGCAAGCAGGTGCAAGTGGTACAGTGTGGTCAAAGCTGTAAATAAATAGAAAGGAAATGGCTACAGAGTGGGGCTGAGAGGCTAAGCTGAAGTACTGTGAGGAGAATGGAAGCAAAGGCAGAGAAAGAGATGTGTTTTTTTCCTCCTGCCCCCTCTGACCACAACTCAGCAAGGACTGGAGAAGCCACTACATGAGGGATGTAGTCAAGCGGCCAGCACTGCCACTGCTGCATTGACCAGCTTCACATTTTTCCCAGGGACGATGTGAAGGGAGCTGGCAAGAGCGGGTATGCAGGGCAGCAGTTAGTTGACAATCATGAGGGCTGGCATATGGATTAGGAGGCAACTGGGCTGTCATGTGTATGAGGGGAAAAGACCTCCCAGCCTCAGAAACGAGTGGAGGAGCAAAGGGGTCACTGATGTCACCATCGCAGTCTGAACAGTTGCAGAGCTGGGAGGCAGAGTGAGTGTTGGGACAGATGGGGGACAGTGAGCTCGCAGGGTTGCCCAGGCTAAGCGACCAACCCCAACACAGGGTTGTTATTGTTGGTGATGTGGTGGTGGGGATGGGAGTGATAGAGTGAGGAGTCCTGTGTGCCAACTCCAGATCGTCAGAGGCAGGATGGGAAAAGAGAGGAAACAAAGAGCAATATTTTATTTATTTATTTATTCAATTTGTATTTCGCCCTCCCCACCAAAGCAGGCTCAGGGCAGCTCACATTAAGAGGTCATAAGACCAATATTAATATGCAAAAGATAAAAATACAAGTACACCATAAATAAACCATATAAAACAATTAGATAGTGGTAGGTGCTATTTGATCAAATATATTTGATGTATTAATGATGGCGAATACTACCAACTCCATCGATGTTAAAATTTGATTATTCAGGTATTTCTGTTGGATGTCCTATAAAAGATCCCCCGATATAATATGATGTTCAAGGTGGGCCAAATGGATTAATTTCTGCTTTCCTGTTGTTGTTGATTTTAATTCAAAAACGCTGGCAGAAGAGTGCTGTTTTACAGGCCCTGTGGAACTGTGAAAGCTCTCGCAGGGCCCTAATCTCCTCCAGCAGCTTGTTCCACCAGGCAGGCAGGAGCCACGACAGAAAAGGCCCTGGCTCTGGTCATCTTGAGCCTGGCCTCTTTGATGCTGGGGATCGAGATCAGATTTTGCAACCCCGACCGAAGTGCTCTCTGGGAATTTTGGAGGTTTCCCAGTTTACTGGGGCTTTGGGGGGTTTCCCAGTAAATCAGTTGCTATCACTGTTACAAATCAGCTGCTTTTGTTTGTATTTTGAGTAAAAAATTATATTGTTAATTGGGATTTCCCATGTCCTTTATAAAATTTATATCTCTGATACTTGGCATTACTTTTTATGGTATATATGGCCCTGCCCAGCAAAGTAACATTTCTGTCAGATCAATCCCTCATAACAAATGAGTTTGATATCTCTAATCAGCACACAATGGCTCTTGTCTTTATTGTTATAGGTTCACTATTTTTGAATAATTGCTTCTGTGAAATTCCAGTTCACTTTTAAGAAAATCTAATCCCGCATCATCATTGATAAGTGTAATTCATTGATAAGTATGTCAATTCAAACTAATGCACTTTCAGTCCACTTTCCAACTGGATTTTACTGTGTGAACTGGCAAAATCCAGTTGGAAAAAGTACTGAAGTGGATTGAAAGTGGCCATGGACCAGTACCAGTCCATGGCCTGTTAGTAACTGGGCCGTGAGTTGTATAATTATTTCATTATATATCGCAATGCAGTAGTAATAATAATAAGACACTGGATTTATATGCTGCCCTCCACTCCGAATCTCAGAGTGGATCACAATCTCCTTTATCTTCTTCCCCAACAACAGACACCCTGTGAGGTAGGTGGGGCTGAGAGAACTCTTACAGAAGCTGCCCTTTCAAGGACAACTCTGCCAGAGGTACGGCTGACCCAAGGCCATTCCAGCAGCTGCAAATGGAGGAGTGGGAAATCAAAGCCGGTTCTCCCAGATAAGAATCGGCCCACTTCACCACCACACCAAAATAAAGTGCACCTAGGGCTGCCAATCCCCAGGTGGGGGCAGGGGATCCCCCGGTTTGGAGACCCTCCCCCCGCTTCAGGGTCGGCAGAAAGTGGGGGGAGGGGAGGGAAATGTCTGCTGGGAACTCTATTATTCCCTATGGAGATTTATTCCCATAGAAAATCATGAAGAATTGATCCGCGGGCATCTGGGGCTCTGGGGGGGCTGTTTTTTGGGGTAGAAGCACCAAATTTTCAGTATAGCATCTAGTGCCTCTCCCCCAAATACCCGCCAAGTTTCAAAAAGATTGGACCAGGGGGTCCAATTCTATGAGCCCCAAAAGAAGGTGCCCCTATCCTTCATTATTTCCTATGGAAGGAAGGCATTGAAAAGGTGTGCGTCCTTTTAAATGTGATGGCCAGGACTCCCTTTGGAATTCAATTATGCTTGTCACAGCCTTGATCTTGGCTCCACCCTCAGAGTCCCCAGATATTTCTTGAATTGGACTTGGCAACCCTAAGTGCACCATTGTATCATCCTAAAACCACCCCGGTCCGTAGAAAAACTGTCTTCCACAAAACCAGTCCCTGGTGCCAAAAAGGTTGGGGACCGCTGATTTAGTGTATGTGATTGCGGTCAGGCTGCAATCCAAAAGGTACTTTCCTGGGAGAAAACCCTATTGAGATTTCTTCTAAGTAGACCTGCTTGGGATTGCTCTCAAAATCTCCTGCTCTGGGAATCTAGTATAAACTAAAGTTCTGTGGCACCTTTAACACTTAAAGTTTTACTTGTGTGCACACATATATCTTCAGATGGTATCTGAAGATATGTGCTTGCACAGGAAATCTTAAACCCAGAATAAAACTTAGTTCGTTTTAAAGGTGCCACTGGTCTCAAACTTTATCTACGCACCTAAAACTAAATGGGGGCCGGGTGTTCCAGGCCTATTTCCATTTCTTTAACTGATAACACTTTAACCTTAAATACAATAAACACTCTCCATGAGCGGCTCGTAGGGTTGCCAATCCCCAGGTGGGGGCAGGGGATCCCCCGGTTTGGAGGCCCTCCTTCCGCTTCAGGGTCGTCAGAAAGCGGGGGGGGGGGGGGGGGAGGGGAGGGAAATGTCTGCTGGGAACTCTGTTATTCCCTAGGGAGATTTATTCCCATAGAAAATCATGGAGAATTGATCTGCAGGTATCTGGGGCTCTGGGGGGGCTGTTTTTTGAGGTAGAGGCGCCAAAGTTTCAAAATAGCATCTAGTGCCTCTCCCCAAAATACCCCCCAAGTTTCAAAAAGATTGGACCAGGGGGTCCAAATCTTCTTGGATAAATCCAATATCTTCTTAAATCCAATATCTTCTTCCAATTCTATGAGCCCCAAAAGAAGGTGCCCCTATCCTTCATTATTTCCTATGGAAGGAAGGAATTGAAAAGGTGTGCCGTCCCTTTAAATGTGATGGCCAGAACTCCCTTTGGAGTTCAATGATGCCTGTCACAGCCTTGATCTTGGCTCCACCCCTAATGTCTCCTGGCCCCACCCCCAAAGTCTCCTGGCTCCACCCCCAAAGTCCCCAGATATTGCTTGAATTGGACTTGCAACCCTAGCGGCTCGATTTTCAGTACCAAACAAAAGTGGAGGTATAGAAAAGTATTATGTTTCTTTGCATAGTGAATCCTCAAGTGAACAGTCTGTAGTCTACAAATGCGATGCAACACACACAGGCTGTGCTGCAGCATTAATCGGTTTCGATAGCCGGGACACAAAGCAGATTTCTAGATGAACTAAAAGCGACTTGGGGGTGGGGGTAATAACACTCGCCTTTTAAACAATACAAAATCCAATAAAAGCAGCAGTTTCTTTTACTCATAATCAGAAGAGACGGTAAGCAAAGATATCACCCTTTACAAAATCTGCCTTCAGACGACCTTAAATAAACCTGTCTCTTCTTTTTTCGCCCTTATCCCGTGATCAAGCCCGGCTTGCACGTGATTGTTGAAGGCGGAGTTTTCAGGAAAAGGGGGAGAGTGCAAAAATAATAGAAGGAAATGGTTTGACAATTCAGATTTAGGGCGCTACCCCTTTTGTTTTTAACACAGGACCGATCAGCGGCGTGCCAGTTGTAGCCTCGGCTGCTGAGTTTCCTCAACAAACAGCGGAAAGAGGACTGCATCACATGAGAATAGGGTGGAGTTGTTTGTACTTTCCCGGCGTTCATTATTGAAAACCTGAGCAGGAAGCTGGGTCGATAGGGAACTTTTGTAAGTAAAATCTATATCGAGACAGAAAAACATTTGCAAGGGAATTTCGAGGGGAAAAGGGAAAATTATTGTTTCTGAAAGGCAAAAGAAAGTAAGAAGTGGAAACTGGAAAGAACTGTCAAAGCCAACGTTTCAGCAAGCCAAAATGATTGTTCCTGTTGTCTTTTAAAATACACTAGGACTAGTGATACCTGGATTTCAAATTCCCCTCTGTCACTAGGCCATGAAATTTACTTGATTATCTTGGCCCAGTCAGTTGTCATGAGCCTCCCCGCCCAGAGTTGCTAGTTGAACCAAGGGGTCAAATCCTCCTTCAATATAAAATCCACTGGTTCATTCTATCTAATGAACTCCCTATGGGCTTGACTTGAAGATAAAGGGAGGGGGGGAGGTGATGCAGGCCATCACTAGCTGGGTGTGATCAGAGGTGGAGAATTCAGTACTGGTGTAATAGTTTGTGTAGGGGAAGGAGGGATTTCCTTAAGTGGAATGGTTATAAAATATAACAGAATGCCCTAAGGAGGATTTAGTGAGAAGTAGATAATGACATGATATCCTAAATTTGTGAATCTATTTCTTCACTGGACGGTTCTTGGTTAGCCCCATTACTCCCTGTACAGGAGGAACTACATATAAATATATCACATTTTAGATCTGGGTTTTTAATCTGCAACCTCATAGATCTTTTGACAATCTCTGGGCCGAAGGAGGCCAAACTGAAAGCTACAAGAGAAAGGGCCTTTTTGATCACAGCTCCCCACTGGTGGAACCAATTACCAGAAGAGGTGTGGGCCTTGCTGAGCTTTAACCAGTTCTGCAGGGACTGCAAGACTACCCTCTTTCAGCTGGCTTTTTCTTAATGTGGAACCTATTGTATTGTCGTGACGTGAAATTGTAAGATGAGTAGCATCAAGACTATAGCACCAAACTAATTTGTTGGTTTTGAATTTGGTGGTTTTAATGTAATAATATATATGTGAACTGTAATATGTAATTTGTTATGTAACCGGTGTGCTTTTATTATTGTAATGTTTGTATTTTATGTTATGCTATGTGAGCCGCCCTGAGTCTGCTTCGGCGGAGAGGGCGGGATACAAATTAAATTTTATTATTATTATTATTATTATTATTATTATGAACTGCTCTTGAGAGAGCAACTCTGAGAGAACTTGTGACTAACCCAAGGTCACACCAGCAGCTGCATATGAGGAATGGGGCATCAAACCCCGTTTTCCGAATTAGAGTCTATTCTCTTATTTTGGTTTATTTATTGTCATGGTTTTCTGCATACCCGAGGAGTCCCACTGAGCAAATATCGTAGAGAGCATTGCTTTGTGTCTTATGGTGGGGAGGGGCAGTCAATTAGCTATTAAATAGAGCAGTATTCATAATACGTGCTACAGTAGACTGTGTAGGGGAATATATCAGTATTATTGTGATTGCCAGCATTGATTAGACAACAGTATTCGCCCAACAACACCATTTGTTTAACTCCTCTTTCTACTTCCAGAAGCTGCGAGGAGGAAACAGAGTTGGAGCCATTCCTGAAAGAAGCCGTGGCACTGCTAAGAACAGAGATGGCCAGCTGGCAAGGAAGCAACAGTTCCGTCAGCAGCAATGGGACAGATTTAACAATTGGATTCACCTCATCAGCAATTGCAGTTCTCTTATTTGGATCAAACTTTGTACCCATTAAGAAATTTGATACTGGTGACGGTAAACACTTTGTGTTAACTTAAATGCTCTTATTATTCATAGTCCATGTCATGTCATTTTCACATATTGACAAATGACAACTTGTTTCAAATAAATAAATTAAGTAGATAGGTTTCCTATGAACTCGTAATTAAAGAGTCATGATTAAAACTGAATAAAAATAAGTCAACATATCAGCAGACTTGAGTCACCCATATTTCCTAGATGTATTCCTAAGGCAGGAAGAAATCTTCCTTGCAAATGTAGTGCGTATAGGCTAGGAGCACATGCTGTGATTTGGGAGGTTAGTGGTTCAAACCTCATTTTAGCCATAAAAGACCTTAGGCAAGGCACTCATTCTCAACTTTAGTCACCAATCTTCAATTTGTTTCATATTTTAGCTTAAAAACTTTTATCTCACCTTTTTCCTAAAAAGAACTCCTTAATGAGAATGTAATAAGGATTACAGTGATAGTGTATGTGAAATTGATTGAAAACACTGTACAAGTGCTTCGTAGTGGTGTTCAGTTTAGGAGCCCTAAATCAAAGGACTAGCAATTTAATTCAGATTAATTTGTGAGATTCAATGGCCTTCTCTATTCCCTTAGTATTAATATTGGAACTGCAGCCTTAAAGGCACAAAAAACTTCCTGCAATTGAAATATGACAGCTCAGATTTGTAACGCAGCCAATCCTTACAAAATCATCACAAAATATCTTAGCACTTTATGTTACAGGCTTCAATTTGGTATCCTTTACTGTAGAATGATAATGTTGTGATATCAGTGAAGTTTCACTATTTGGGTTTTTTTGTGTGTTTTAGGGATGTTCTTCCAGTGGATTCTCTGCACTTCTATCTGGATTGTTTCATTAATCGTCAACCTTATTCAGAATTGCCCTAGATTTTGGCCTCTTGCTATGGTTGGGGGCTTTTTATGGGCTACAGGTAATGTTGAAGTAACCTTTGTTTTTGGAATATAACTAGATTCACACATGTAAATTTACAGATCACAGAGAGGTAGAACATCACACTGTAAAATATAATAATTAGACCTGAGACAGAAAATACATTATAAATGTTGTGATTAATTCTTGGATTTACCTTCCGACTACTGTGTAATTCAGTATGAGAAAATCTGCTTGAAGCATTTTATGACTTGGCTGTTGCATGCAGAAGGTGTATTCAGAATTATATCTTCCTAAAGATTGACACTGTTAGTACTTCCAGTTGTTTGCATGCTTTTGACTTGTGTTTATGGGTGTTAAATAGATATGATAGCCATTTCCCCCTCTGACTGAGATTCTGTGTTTTATTAACAGGGTGTTAGAATTTCAGCACAGCTGAAAATAAGAATGCCAAATCTAGTAATTATTTTATTTAAGTCACTGGGAGTTTATATGGAGCAGGTAGTTTTTGTACCAAATACAGATAGATATGTGGAAACTGCAATTATGAGTATTGTAATCAAAGACTTGAGTCTAACCCACTTTCCTGTTGTTGAAAGAGGAGAGAATCTACTTTGTCCATCCAAAAGACTGTTCTGGGGACCATGGAACCTGCATGGACAAAAAGCATGTAGGATAGAAGCTGCAGTAATTGGCTGAGTGAAAAACACAGCAGGATCCAATCCAAAGATGCTAACTGGTTATTTTTTGCCGAAATAATCATCAGTGTAATAATACATGACAGATTTTGCTTTTGTGTTTTTCATATTGCAGGCAGTGTAACAGTCGTCCCCATTGTTAAAACCATTGGGCTGGGCCTTGGGCTCTTAATCTGGGCTTCTTTTAATTTGCTAGCTGGCTGGGCAAGTTCAAGGTAAAACTGCTACATACCTAACTAGGTAGTAATGTATGTGTTTGTAATTATTTATTTACAACAAATAAATCAATTTTTTTATTAAAAGCATTTGTTTTAGTATTTGCTTACTTGTAATAATCTGTTCAACAGAAATATAGGATCCTAGTCACAGACTGTATCTCGAAAAGGACAGTGTAGAGCTGGAAAAAAGTATGGAAGAGAAAGCCAAGGAAGTAAGAGGTTGGAGCACCTTTCTTATGAGGAAGGGCTAAAAGTCTGGGATTTTAAGTCTACAAAAAAGATTGTAAAGGAGGAACATGGCAGATTCATAATGTTATGTGTAGTGTGGAGAAAGTAGATAGAACAGAGTTTTTTCTTCCTCTCCCTTGCCCGGTGAAATTGTTGGAAAATAGGTTCAAGACATACAGAATACGTAATTAAATTCCCTGCCAGTAGTGATAGCTATGAATGCAGGTGATTTTAAAAGGATGCTAGACAGATTCATGGAAGAGAGCCATGGTGAGTGAAGGAAACCTTCACATTCAGGGGCAGCAAACCTCTGAATACCAGTGCTAGAAGGCAACAACAGGGGAAGGCCTTGGTCTCTGTGCCCTGGTTGTTGCCCTGCAGAGCAAGGGATTGGCAGCTGTGTGAAACAGAATGTTGGACTAATGGACCACTGATTCATCAGGTTTCTTATAACCATTCCCAGAGACAGTCTGAATATCCCAGCCTGGCTTAGTTTTTCTCTTCCCTCTGTTATGCCAATTTAATTTCAAGAACTTTCAAAGAAGATTCTCTCTCTCTCTCTATGTGGTTGTAACAGGTTTGGTTGGTTTGGAATTGATCCCGAAATGGTAGCAAACCCAGTCTTAAACTATGTTGGAGCTGGACTTTCAGTGTTAAGGTATTTTTTTAAAAAACCTCCCTTTTTAAATAATTTTTAAAACATCATTAGATGAAATGGATGCAAAATAACAAATGCATATTGGTGTTTAGAGTCTGTATACTTGTGTATAAAAGATTTATTAATGCTTGGGAAGTATTTTATATATACTAAAATAATGTATTATGATTTGAGGAAATGATTTATGCTTGAAATATACTCTGCATAATTTTTATATATTTAATATATGTCATGAATATAGTACTTCCCTTTGCAGCACTATCCTGTTTTTTTTTGTAAAAACTGATGTTCAGAACTCATCAGAAAGCACTCCATTACTAAGAGAACATGTAAGTATTTCATTTTTGCTACTGCTTTAAAACAGTGAGTATATGCGTCTGCACTGAAAGACAGCACAAATACATGAATTATTCCACATCTTTTGTAGGCTTTGTGTTAACTCCTAGGAGGCCCCCAACTTCCCTGTTGCTCTGATTCAAATGAAGTTCTTCAGGGCTCAGTTCTGGGTCTGGTGTTTTTCTGGTTTTCATTGATTGTTCAGTGGAAATAGACAGTGGAAGAATAGGAAATAGGTTAGAGAAGAAAGCATCAGCAGAAATGGTTCTGCTAAAAATCCAATACAATCCAGTGTACATGAGTCAGGGGAAGCAAGAAAAGCAAATGTGTGTGAGAGAAATCTGGTAAAGCAGTTGAAAAGGATTGCTGGATAGCAAACTGGATTTGAGTCAATACTGTGACTCAAGAAACTGATGATATTTTGTGTTGAGGGCATCTTTTTATCCAATACTCCACAAACTTTTTGGTAATTTCTCTGGCAATTTAGAACCATAGAATCATAGAGTTGGAAGGGACTTCAAGGGTCATCTAGTCTAACCCTTCACAATGCAGGAAATTCACAAATACCTCCCCCTCCACACACACCCAGTGACCCCTGCTCCATGCCAGTAAGATGGCAAAACCCCTCCAAACTGGCCTGGAAGAAAATTGCTGCCTGACCCCAAAGTGGCGATCAGCATTTCCCTGGGTGTGTAACAAAGGGCCGCAAGAGCTGAGCACTGATGCAACCTTTCCTGCCCTCCTTCTCATGATCTAAGTTCACAGAATCAGCATTGCTGTCAGATGGCCTCTGTTTAAAAACCTCCCAAGAGCCCACCATCTCCCAAGGAAGCCTGTTCCACAGATGAGCCAGCCTAACTGTCAGGAAGTTCTCACAAGGATGTTCATCATAAGCAGCATCACCACTGAGAGAGAGCACATTAATCACCACTGAGAGCTCTTCTGCCTTGCCCATTGCCATCTCAAAACCTCTGTATGAATGTTGTTCACATATCATGTGACAACTGATCAAGTTTTGAGTGAACATGTGATGTACATGCATTTGTGAACTAGCTTCTGGAGCCTAGATTTCACTGCTGCTTCCCATTATTCAAGAGGTTATTTACAAATGGAGAATTCTTCATAGGAATATGAAAAGTCTAGAAGAAATTTGCAGTTAGTAAACTAGATAAGGCCACCTGCATTTTTAAGACCCTGTCTTTTCTCTGTATTTTGATTTCCACAAAAGTAAATGAAGATATGCTCACAGTACAATTCTTCTTATCCATTGAAGATAGGTAACAATGAATTTAAAGAATTTATATCCCAGCCACCAAGCCAGTTAACAATTAAAAGCAGAATATTATAAAATATGTATAAAATCAGTTAAATATCAAGAAAAACTTCCTAATTAGGAGATCAGAACAGCAATAGAAAGTTGGAGAAAATCTGCACAGGCACCAGCTGGGAATTCATTATTTATTTTTTATTTAAGTATGAACAGCATCAAAAAAGAAAAAACCATTATATGATGTTACATAACATAATAGCCAGAACTGATATAAGCTTAAGTTAGTAGTGTACCAAGCATCACTTGATATTAATTAAATAATGTCATAATATTTGGTATTAAACTAAATCATAGACTGCCCTATATGATAGCCAACCTGCACATTAATAATTTTAGGCAATAATTTGAGGGAATTATACAAGTGATAATATGATGAAATGTTATAAAATATTATCTGTTTCCTCCCCAGTTATTGGGTTAAGTAATAAACTTTACATTTATCTTGAAATTCTTTGATCGGTCTTCTATTTACACAATTCATTAATTCTTCTATTACATAGAATTTACATAAATTCTTCTGTTTACACAGTTCATTAATTCTTTTATCAGTCTTCTATTTACATAGTTCAGGAGCTCATTTGCATATTAGGCCACACCCCATGCTATCACCGGTTCGGTATAAGACAGCTTCATGTGTGTGTTCATGTGAAACATTGATTATACTTGGCTGCCGGGTCGGGTCAGCTGGAGCTCTGGGCCACCCAGGTGGAGCTCCACTCCTGTGGCTTCTGCAGAAAAAAAGCCCTGAATTTAGCCATTACTGCTACTTGACTAATTTAGCTTTCCTGCCCTCTTGGTATGGACACTCCGCTGCTTTCCATTTCATTGCAAATGTAAATCTGGCTGCTGTTATCATATATCTAAATTGCTCAGTTGGGAATTCTTGAGGAGTATTCTAAGTTGTAAGACTGTTTTTTCTGTCCCGAAGTATTGTTGTAATGTCTAGTAAAATGAACACATGATTTATTGTTTTCAGAAATTTTAATTTCAATTACTTTCATTTTATCACTAGTCAATCAATACTTCTGGACATAGGAATGAAAACCAGAATGATGTATCATGGGTAGACAGTCTTTCTCCACTGGGAAAGAGAATCGTGTAAGTTCTGTTTTTCTTTCTCTACCCTGCCTTAATACCACTGCATGTAAGGTTCTACAGTAAAAGCTTTGTTATCCAGCATGGTTATCCGAATTCTTGGGGCTTTTCTCAAGTTTGTAGAAATATCCGGTTTGTCTGTTTATGGCTCCAGTTTCTGAATTTAAGTATCCATACATGGGGCCACATTAAGAATTAGATATATTGATGCCATAATACTTTTCAGAGCTTTGACTTCTCTTTGCAGGCAGCAGTCCTTTGAATACCATTAACAGCTATTTTTTGTGGCAGCCTGCAAATCTGCAGGGAGCAGTTTAATTTGAGAAATGAATTTAGATTATTTTTGTATTTTTTTCTCTAAGAGGCTGTTCCCTGGCTGTGATAGCTGGAATACTGTATGGTTCTAGTTTTGTACCTGTGCTTTACATCAAGGATCATGGCAGAAGAAATGGAACGACATATACAGGAGCGAGTCAGTTTGGTAAAGGCAGATGAGATATTTCTAAATGTAATGTATACAAGGGGGTTGTGGTAATTTATAGGGAAGGAAAGGGGCAAAGAAGAGGAAAAGTGGAAATCCTCCATATCTTCCTTTGCTTCCTGCACCCTGCATGCCTCTGCCAGTATGCCCCACTGCATGCAGTTGACTTGTAGAAACTCTCAGAAATTCTGTATGCCCAAAATGTCCTTCAGTATATTGATTGGTGGAGCAGTTGTCTCAGAAAGTGGCTTCCATAGTGGTGACTGATAAACAGATCATAGCACCATGACCTAGAAGCTCCCTGTATTGTGGTCTAGAAGCTCCATGTATTGAGCAAGTCTTCTGTAGCAGATTTCTGGTTACAGAATGTATATTAATGATGATTTTTATAAAGGATATGGAAAGATTTATTTTTATTTATCAAATTTATATCCTGTTCCCTCTTTGCTGAACAGGACTACAACTGATGACACTTTGAGATCAAAGTATAATGAGATAATCTATAATAGTATTTTATACACGAGTTGATGTATGTATGATTCAACCCACATCTTTATTTAACAAAATCCCAGGAGGCTTTAAATTTGTATATTTAGGGTGTGAGCTTGTTCCAACAATGTGATCATGTTTTCTAGAAAGCCACAAGGTTGTATTCTTTGTGTATTTCTTTGGTGAATTTCTTTGTGTAATTCTTTGGTGAATTCTTGAAATATATTTTGTTTACTACTTACGTAACGTGTCAAATCTGCATTTCTGTTTCAGATTTAGATTATGTTTTTGCACACTTTAGTGGCATCTTTCTTACAAGTACCATTTACTTTTTGATCTACTGTGCAGCAATGAAAAATCACCCTAAAGTGTATCCTGAAGCCATAATCCCAGGTATAATGCTGAAATACATATTGTTATTGAAATTGCAACTTTCTACAACATATACTGCTCTATGAGTGTACTAAAGTTTTAACTGGTTTGAATGAAATCTCCAAACTTGTCATTTTGTACCCAGTTAGTTTACATAAATCACTCTGAAGCCAGAGCTCTTTGAAACCAAAAACATTTATGGAAATTATTGGCACATAGTGTTTTGTATTTATACATAAACATACTGATAGATCTGGAAGGATACGTTCATAGGCTCATTCAACACGGATTGTGCCCATATTTTCATAGCTATATGAAATATTGGATATAGAAAAAGTTGTTGTGGGATGAGCTCAGCTACATCCTCCATTGCTTCCTTTGTTCCTCAGTAGACATTGCCTCTGAATCCAGTACTGATTGCCTCTTCCTCTTCACCTTTCCTTCCCTGCTTCAGGCAGGATCCTTGTTGTCTCTTTCCCCTCAAAGCAGATTCTTTATTTAGCTGATTAAAGATTTGTTTAGTGCCCACTCCCATTTTACATGAAATTTTTAATGTTTGAAGAACTGCCTGAGAAGAGGGGCTGATTGATGTAAGCATCAGCCTATCAGTGCTGTGCACAAACTAGAGCAGGGGTGGCCAAACTGTGACTCTGGAGCTACATATGGCTCTTTCACACATATTGTGTGGCTCTTGAAGCCCCCACCACCCTGTCGGATGGCTTGGAGAAATCATTTATCTCTTTGAATCACTTCTCCAAGTCAGCTCCAGCCCTCTCCACTGCCCCTATTTTCCTACCTTCCTTCCCTTCCTCCTGTCTTGCAGCTCTCAAACATCTGACGTTTGTTCTTTGTGGCTCTTACGGTAAACAAGTTTGGCCACCCCTGGACTAGAGAAACATGTTTCCTTTAACTTGGTGTGGGTAATTATTTATTTAAATTAATTTATTAAAACGTATCACTCTTTTTCACCTTGGTTCAAGATAGCTTACAATACATACTTAAACATCAGACAACAATAAAACCTCACCCCACACATCCACACTTTCGGGGTTGGGACTGGGAGGCCTGGTTCTGTAGTGGTTTCGGTCCCTCCTCAAGGGTAGGTTTCACAGTGTGGTGCTGGGGACTGCTGCTCTGCCCCTTGGCCTCTGGCCTTCAGGATCCTTGAAAGTGCTGTCTTGTCCCCCATGTTTTTCAAAATCTACATAAAGCTGCTGGGAGAGGTCATCTGGAGATTTGGGCTGAGTTGCCTATGCAGATAACAGCTCTATTATGTGCTTCCTGCAGATCCCAGGAAGGCTGCTGATGCTCTGAGGAGATGTTTGGAGGCAGACTTAGGGTGGATGAAGGCTAGCAAACAAACTCAATTCTAACAAAATGGAGGTGCTATTGGGGGGAAGGGGGTTTGACCTAGGAATTACTTGTTCTAGATAGGGTTGCATTCCCCCTTAGAAGAACAGGTTTGTAGCTTGGGGGTGCTGTCTGTTGGACAAAGAGGTGGCAGTGGTGCCTTTCAGCAGCTTCCACTGGTGAGCCAGCTGTGACTCACTCTGGGTGGGAAGGGTTTTGCTGCTTTGGCGCATACCCTGGTAGCATCTAGGTTAGACTACTGCTGTGTGCTCTGTGTGGGGCTGCCCTTCAGGACTGTATGGAAGCTACAGTTGTACAGTTGGTACAAAATCTGAGGCCAGGATCATGACTGGAATGGTTTGTGAGGACCATTTCACTCCAGTCTTGTTCCCTCTACTCTTAGTTTGCATCCAGTCGCCATTCAAGGTGCTTGTGTTGATCTTTAAAGTTCTATATGCCTTGGGGCCAGTATACCTTCTTCAGTGTGAACCTACCTGTTCACTCCAATAATCTTCAGAGACTGTGCTTTGTGTCCCCACTTTGTGCCCCCACAAAGAGACTGTGCTTTGTGTTGATCTTTAAAGTTCTATATGCCTTGGGGCCAGTATACCTTCTTCAGTGTGAACCTACCTGTTCACTCCAATAATCTTCAGAGACTGTGCTTTGTGTCCCCACCACCTGAGGCTGGCAATCTGAGAAACGGCCTTTTTGCAGCCATGGTGTCAAAACATGGAAACTCCCTCCCCAGGGAGATTTGTCTGTCTTCCTCTATTGCTGCCTTCTGCCAGCAAGTAAAGACTTTTTTGTTTGGTTTACTGTACTCTCAGTCTTTCCTCTCCGGTTTTGGTATTATTTTGCCTTAGGGGCCATACTTGGGTGGAAAGGCTGCATAGAAATGCTTTAAATAAATAAACTCCCAAACATTTGTGATTTCCCCCAATTTGGCAGCTATTTCCTGTTGGCATCCACTACCCTTTCTCAGAATTTCAGAAGTGCCAACGAATCCCCAACACTATTAAGACTGTATTATTTTTTAATGTGATTAGTATTTAGCTACATAGTGTGCATAGCATAAATGGTAGATATATTGTATAACGTATTCACATCTGTTGTTAGGATTTGTTTCTGGCTTATTGTGGGCAATAGCCAATTGCTGTTGGTTCCTAGCAAATCATTACCTCAGTGCTGTGGTCAGTTTTCCAATAATCACTTCGGTAAGTACTTATAAAATACATTTTATGAAATAATATGGTAAAAAAAATATTTAAAAAAAGTGGGGCACCTTTCACTTACTGAACTGCCTTTGCTTTCGAAGTTTTGCAGGCAGCGTTAAGGAACTCATCCCAGTTAGTCCTTTTCATTTTCCTTTTAACAGAATGTAGTTTCATCTCAAACACTGAATTCCAATTTGACTGAAATCTCCCTGCTTAAACAAAACAGATGGTGCATGCCAGAATGTTTGATTGTGTGTAAAGGAGATTCCAAGGCCACTGGTGTGCTTTGGGATCATAAATGGAGAGAGAAGAATGACTATGAAACCTATTATACCTTTTTCCCACTTCCAGCTACTTGTGTAGGGGGTTGTGAATTGGGGTGTATATGTATTGTCTTTGTGCCCAAATTCATACACCTTTGGTCACCAGGAGCAAAAGAAGGCAAGTCTTCCTTTTTGTCTGAAGTCACCATGGTGAGAGTTTCAGGAAGAAGTCTTTTTTCTTGGGGGCAGTTTGGAGACAAAAGAAAATCTGAAGTGGTCACAGGCAGGAGAATTGTAGTAATTTGAGCAGGCAGAAGGGTCAAATTATTATCTTTATCTTCCCCTTTTCTCCTGGAAAAGGAATAAAACAAGTCTTTCACTCCTTCCTCTTCCATACACAGTTCATCACAGGGTCCTATACTTGTCCACGTCCTGTTGATGTATATCAGGGTGGCCAAACTTTCTTAATGTAAGAACCACATAGAATAAACTTCAGATGTTTGAGAGCCGCAAGACATGAACATCAGATGAGGGAGGAAGGAAGGAAAATAGATGGGGAAGGGAGGAGAGAGGGAGAGGTGGAAAGAAAGCCACTCTCTAAGCTGGCTGACCAGGCAGTGGGCACTTCAGTAGCCACACAGTATCTTGAGCCACATTCTGGCACTTCTGTTGTATACAGTACAGGAAATTATAAGTTTCAAAGCTGCCTGGATGGCCATTGTTTGTCAGGTGACATGCTATCTTCCTCCAAAGAAAAATAGAAGCTACTTTGAACCACATTGAGATCTAGTGTGCTGGTGTAACTGAGGTCACGCCTGGCAGTAGAGAAGTTTCAATAAGTATGCTGACTTTGGATGTCACAGTACTAAAAATAGGGAGCTTTTTCTCTCTTTTATGGTGACTGCCTATGATGTGCCATGGTTCTGAGCAACTGAAATGGGAAAGCCTTGAAAAGCAGTTTGAGAATGAAAGGAAAAAGAAAAGGAATGAGGAACGAAGCAATTTTCATAATAATGACTTATTTTGAATATTGTGCAACCAGGTAGGTTGCAATGATAAGCTATGGATATGTCCTATTCTTCTGAAACTGGTCTGTTTATGCCACCAAGGATTTCTAGGAAGTTATTTTGTGGTCTGTATAAACAAGTAACAATATTGCAAAAGTTATGGTGCTGGGTCGTGGGGGCTTTTTCAGGATATAATCTAGAGCAAATCTGCAGTAAATGCCTAAGCAGGTATCGGATGAAGTTTGAAGTTTAGTGGTCAAGGAGAGCAATCCTTAGCATGCCTACTCAAGACCCATTGGGGGGTTTACTCCCAGGAAAGTGTTTTGATGGATTGGATCCATGATTTAGTATGGACACTTGATTTAGTATGGACAGAAATCACAGGGGAGTCGTATGGGAAGATCTGAAGTAGCACAAGGGTTCATTATATTTTAGGAAAGGAAGCTGAAATTTGCTAATGTAGTTTTTGTTGAACTATGTTAAAATCTGAGACTGACCCCAAGAACATGTACTTGACAACATGCATTGAGAGATGAAAGGCAGCCTCACTACTCTGACTTACATAAATAACCCAAGTTGGCTCTCAGTGGAGAGTTTTGGGTATGCTTGCAAGTTCAATGTAATTATTTTATTTAGAGACCTAGTGTAGTTTAGTGTTCAGAGTGCTGGACTAGAAACAAAGAAACTCAGATTCAGATCCCCACTTTGGCATGAAACTTGCTGGGTAACCTTAGGCTACTAATTCTCTCTTATGTTCTAGGGGCTTTTTAGCCCTCTTTGGCATCTGAAGGCAAAGAAAGTTAAAAAAATAAATAAAAATTCACACATCTTAAGGGGAATGGGCAACACAAAGAATTGGATCAAAACGTGTTTTAGAAAATGTGGATTGAGGCTCCATTATCTGCAGGAGGACAGAATTTTACCCTCAAGGTGTGTGAGACTTTTAAAATATCAGAAGCCAAAGCAAGCTGAAGGTTCCGTGTGAAGTGGACCTTAGTCTTTTCTGCCTCAGAAAACTGTTGAGAATGAAATGTTTGAGAGAAGAACCACACTTCTTCCCCTAATCTCCTTGGAGGAAGGGCAGGATAAAAATAGATAATGTAGAGCCTGTTGACCCATGTGAAATAATGAGACTATTTTACTATTGACCTTTAGGAAGTATTAAGCCTATTGCTGGAAATGATTATCCAACTGCAGGTCTTACTTTCTTCAGAGGGTTCCCTTTTCCTTTTTTCCTGTCATGATTAGGAGTAACAGTGTACCACATAGTTACATGAATGCAAGACTAAATGCAAATTATTCAACCCATTAACAAATTATATGTATTTATTATATATACACTTGTTATTCAGGGCCCTGGCTTTATAGCTGCAATGTGGGGAGTCCTGGTTTTTAAAGAAATAAAGGTAAGATCTGCAACAGTCCAACTCTTATAGCTGTAGCTCCAGAGAGAGTTGAGCGTTTCTCTTTATAGGCCAGTGTTGTAGTGGCTAGAATGCTGGGCTGGGATCTGGAAGACCCTGGTTCAGATATCCACTCACAGAAGCTTTCTGGTTAACCTTGGGCTGGTTTCTCTCTTAGTCTGACCTACCTCATAGGATTTTGGTTGTGTGGATAAAAGAGTGGTGGGAGAAATGAAGTAAACCCCCTATGGGTCCCCATTAGGGAAAAAATAAAGGTATAAATATCTAAATAAATAAATATCTAGTGCTTAGTGTACTTTGCTTTCAGTTGCTGCCACAGAGTACAGGATGATTTAAACAAGTGGAAGAAAGAGACACATTGATGAGTTATACCATTTTCCTTGTGTAAAATCCAGAAGCTTAACTTTTATACCTTCTCCACATGGAGTGCAAGTTCAGAAGAACTGAATGTTCCAAACAGTGGTGTTCATCTCTCCCAGATTTCAGTTTTTGAAGGCTTAGGGCAGAACTACACATCACATATAAGAAAGCTGCCAACTGTGACTTCTACAGAATTGATCTAAAGGGGATTAGCCAGCTACATAATGTATAGGTCTATCAATGACTTCATGTTATATAGGTCTATAAATGACTTAAGAGTCTTAAGGGCTAAATGGGACCTTCATCTTCAGAGGCAATTGAATGGCAGTTGCTGGAAGAGACAATGGAGGGAAGCTTTGGCCTTTAGTCTGTACTTCTTTTATGGCATCTGGTCAGCTACTGTGAGAAACTGGCTCCTGGACTAGATAGACCATTGAGCTGGTCTAGCAGGATTCTTTATATATCTTTATAGAGGGAAAAGGGCAGTTTGGAATTTTAAAAAGTCATCGGGGGAGAAACTGTTTAACCCTTACATCGCCCCCTTAGATTCTTTCATCCAAGCCTCATCTCCCTTTGCCATGGAGTCCCAGGAGTTAGTTTGCAAAGGCAGAAACTGATCTGGAGCCCCTGGGGAGTGGTGTTCTGATGGAACAGTGGCCTTCAGGGGATGGTTAAGTATTTCTTTGCTCCCTCACACTTCTTCCCCCTTTCCCAGAGCTTCTTTCTGTTCAGACAAGCAGCTGCTGGCATAGTTCTTCCACTAAACAGAGATAATCACCAGCAGTGCCATCCTTGGCAGAGTTACACTCTTCTAAACCCATTGACTTCAATGGACTTAGAAGGGGGTAACTCTGCTTAGGATGGCACTGCAAAGCACTTAAAAGGCTTGCTATGTTATACTCCCATTTTCCTAATGTTTGTGTATTTTTGGCAGTATCAAGCATGTTAGTTTTTATGAATCAATGTGTAAAACCAGATTTTTCAGGCAGATCTGGTGGTTTCACTGCATTAGCTAGCTACCAATATTATATAGTGTTCCTGGAAACACATATATTGCAATAGATTTACTGATCTAAAATGTACTGTAAAACCCCCAAATTATTCATGTTTTCTAGAAAATAATGTTGTTCTTCTCCCCTCCCCTCTGTGTTTCTTTTTCTACTCAGGGCCTGAAAAATTACATTTTACTCTCAATAGCCTTTTGCATTATTTTGGCTGGGTCACTATCAACAGCTTTTTCTAAAGTCTGAAAACCATCATTTGAACCAACAGATGGCAGCACTAGTAAAGACATTTAAGATATGCTGGAAGACTGTATATTTTCTTGGATCACAAATACCATCACTTTCACCAGTGAGGTAGCCTGTAAATCAAGAATTTTCTGCACTAAATGCAGATCCTTTCTCTGTGTTTGGAGAAATAAGAGGAAATCTTTTAATGCTTAAAGGTTGGGCTATCATGGAATGAAATCTGACTCAGAATGATTCTCTAAAGTGATGTTGGTTAATTATTTGGGGATGAGTGCTTATTGTTCACTTTGCAAGGAAGTAGAATCTACCGTATGTTATTGCATATGACATCTTTATTTTTCATACTTACAGAGGGCTTCTTACCAATTATTGCTGTCACTGTACTGATAGTTTTTCCGATACCTGGATTGGAGGCTGCTTCCAGTTCCCTTGAGTTTGAGGATTGCTTTCAGAACAGGAGCTCACAACGTGGTTCTTTGAATCATAGCCATAATCTGCAGTCCGTGTTAAACAACAATTCCTTCGTGCAGGAGCACATTACTAAGAGCAAGCAGCGCATTTGCCAAAGGCCCATAGTACAGTGATAGAACACACTGGTTCGGGCCAAAATAGCTTTTTCACTCCATTGTGCTCATTTATCTTTCTTACTACAGCTTCCATCTCACATGGCTTTTTTTTCCCATGCAAATCTCATGTTCCCACCATATAGGGTTGCCAGTTCTGGGTTGGGAAATACCTGAAGATTTTGGGGGTGGAGTCTAGGGAAGGTGGGATTTGAGGAGGGGAGGGACTTTTAGCAGAGTATAAAGCTATAGAATCCACCCTCTGAAACAGCTGTTTTCTCCAGGGAAACCAGTCTTGGTCATCTGGAGATCAACTGTAATAGTGGGAGATCTCCAGGAGCCTCCTGGAGGTTGACAGCCCTAACACCATAGCCTTTTAGCAGTTAAAATTGGACCTCTCATTCCCTTTTCATCAATGGAAAAGCTGGTTGAGTCCAGCCAACGCTTTGTAATCCTAAAGTCCCAGGTTTAGTGTTTCATATGTCCAATTACAGGATTTCTGGTAGCAGGGTTGGGAAATACTTTAAAGTGCTGCAAGTCATACTGGGAACAATCAGCCTTTTATTTCAGCATAATGAAGCTTCATCTGATGTTAGTATACCCCCATTACTAAAATGGGACAGCAGTTCTACATCTTCCTTTTCCTACCTATAAAATAGCCATAGGCATATGCAGTGCTCATGGACTATGGTATCAGTTCTCTTTTAAGAGCACGTCTACTTAATCTTTTCTTTTATAATGTATGATTTTAATGTGAATTTTGTCGCTATTGTATGTTAATGTCCATTTTTTCTTTAGGTTAAGGTCATTTATGTGATTTGTTTAGTTGAACTTTGATCAAGAGCATTGTTGTATAAGCTGTTTTAATTTAATGGATTTCTTGTTTGAGAGAGAATTTTGCACAATCAATTAAAATTTTATATATATATATTGAGAAGCCTGAGGTGCTCCCTGTAAAAACTGGATTTTTTCATGTATCCTAGAATTAAAAATCCATAAATTTGATTGCTAAAAATATCTCGTAAGTTGACTGACTGTATGAATTTGTTGAGTGCACCTGATTTGGATGTTAAATTGTGAGTTTACTTAAGACCATTTCCCCCCTAGAAGATTAGGAATAGCCATTTAATAAGACATCTTAAATTTTATATGCACATATTTCACAAGTGGACTGAATTCTAGAAAAGATGGTGAGAGGACAGAAACAGGCACCTTCACAAATGCTAAGAAAGCGATATGTAATATAAAGATGGGGGGGAGGTATTTCATGCTTCTGGATCAATTTCTTCAGTGGGATGCTACTGAAATGG
This sequence comes from Heteronotia binoei, assembly GCF_032191835.1. Classification (NCBI taxonomy): domain Eukaryota; kingdom Metazoa; phylum Chordata; class Lepidosauria; order Squamata; family Gekkonidae; genus Heteronotia; species Heteronotia binoei. The sequence continues at coordinate 52,707,297 of NC_083231.1, read as the reverse complement.
AGAGGAAACCAGCACTTCTAATCTTGCAGAGCTTTACAGAAGGCCTGTGCAGAATATTCCCTTATGAGGGATGCACAGAATCTACAAAGTAGATCTTATGCTTAGAAGAAGATAAGGATATTAGATTTATATCCCGCCCTATACTCTGAATCTCAGAGCAGTCACAATCTCCTTTTACCTCCCCCCAACAACAGACACCCTGTGAGGTAGGTGGGGCTGAGAGAGCTCTTACAGCAGCTGCCCTTTCAAGGACAACTACAAAAGCTATGGCTGATCCAAGGCCATTGCAGCAGGTGCAAGTGGAGGAGTGGGGAATCAAACCCAGATAAGAGTCTACAAACTTACTAACTAGTATGTGTGCATAGAATTGCATTTGTGGGGTATAGTCCTGCTAGACAGCTCTTGAACCTAGTGGGACTGACCTCCAAGTAAGGATGGTTCATATAGGGGAGCAAAATAAAAGTTTTGTCCTGCCCTGGAGGACTAATGGATATTGGCCCTGATAAATGATCACATGTAAAAGCAGCATGGTGTGGAAGAGGATGCACATACCACTAAAGTGAATTTTTTAAAATGCAAGTAAGATGCATATCCATGTTTAGGATTACCAGGTGATCTGCTTGTGGATTCTGTGCAATCTTCATATGGAAATATTCTGTACAGACCTTCTTTTTTAAAGCTCTATAAGATTAGAAGTCACCATTACCTAGTTAAATAAGAACTAAGCAGTAAACAAACACTTGCTGGTTTTACTTTATTCTTTTTTAAAAACATTGCATTGTGCTACCTCATACCACTTCCAAAAATGCTTCATATGAAGATAAATGTGGCCAAACTGATGAAGATTCATGTATTGACCATTGGTTTATTGTCGCTCAAAAGCCAAAATTCTGGAGCTCAGATCTCCAAACTTTGCAAACTAAAGAACAGAAAAATCCTGCAAATTACCACTGTGAGTGTATACAATATTAACACCCATTAACATTCCAAGTGGTGAAATAATAGATGTGGACCAATTGGAGCAGTAAGTTTAATAGTGAGTAGTAGAGGTCTGGGAAGTAGGAAGAATTGCGGAAGTGGAAAAATCTGTGGTTACCTGCTCCATCACTCTCATATCATCTTATTGAAATCATCTTATTGATAAGATCTTCAGAAGGTCTCCTCTATGTACCTCCATTGTTTGGAGGAAAGGTGGGTGTTTATACAAAACAGGATGGTTTCTTTGGTGCTATCCTTAATAGAATTTACTCTCCCATCACTCTTCTGGCATTTCTGTTGGTGAGCTACTGTGCATGTGGAACTGCTAAAACAAAGAAGCAATTGCGTGGGAATCTTGAAGGCACCGTTTGACACTCAAACAGGCTTGCCTTTATTTTTTCACAGACATTATCCACAGCTGCTGTGGGGAAACAGCACACGTCTAAGATCACTTTCCTGGGGGTGATTCCCATTAAATAGGAATGATTCAGAATAGACCTGTTCAGGGACTTCTGGGGGAGGAAAATGTCGAGCTGAGCTGCTTCTCATAACGGGAGCAGGCTGGAACTTCTGTTCGGGGTAGTGGAAGGCAATTTAATGCCTACTGCCTACTTTTCTCAATCAGAGATTAGTCCAAGATACGCACAGGAAACTTTGAGGAGATTTACCTTGGCTAAAAGGGAGCCCCTGGGGGGGCTCCTTTGAGGGGTCTCCGGGAAGAGTTTCATTTTCATCATCTGCAGAAGTTTTCAGAGTCATTTATTTGACATAAGCTCGACAGGATCCTAACCTTCTTGGACATTGCTAAACATCTAAAGCTTTGCAAGACCAGTGGGAACTTGGATAATTGGAAGAGAAGGTACAAATTACCATCTTTCATTCCGGAACTATTGGAATAAATTTAAAAGATGGGAAAGGAAAATCTAGAAAGTCTGGAAGAAGAGGAGAGGAAGAGGTGAAATTTGGACTTTATAAATATAAAAGACAGTGTTAAAAAGTGGAAAGGAATTTATTGTTTAGTCTACTTGCGATTTTTGAAAAAAAGCACCATCACAGACCTGCAGCACATTCAAGCAAGACAGGAAGTACGTCAAGTATCGTGAGATCTTACCAGTGTGAATGAGACTTCGCGGCAACAAAAGCAGGAAGTAGCGGAAGGAAAACCTACTCTAGGAATTTACTACCATTGAGAAACATCGGCGGCCATTGCTAGGAGGTCAAAATAAAAACAATGTTTTTAAAGAATTCGGGACTTTAAAAATTATTGGAGTTAACTGAGAAGAGGGTAAGAAGTTAAATACTATTGGTCATATTATTTGTGTGGACCTCGGATGTTTTTAAAAGGGGAAAAAAATTGTAAGGAGTAGTAAAAAGTCACGACCGCCATTTTGGAAGATTAAAAAACTTTAAAAATAAATATGTTGACTTTGGGAGCTCAGAGGACAGCGAAATTGGGCTTGTTATAAAGGGCAAGTCCTACTCTTTTGAATCTGATAGTCAAATTGGAAATTGGTGAGGTCCAAATTTTCATTGTTTTTTAAATGTCTGGACACAAGCAGCCCCTTGCAAGGGCTACTTCATTGGAAAAAATGCAGGACCAACTGGAGGCGATAGAGGCCAGAATAATAAAAGGGGTGAGAGAGATAATAAATGAATCAGGAAAAAAATTATTGCAGAGATTAAAAAAGATATGGAAGATTTCAGAAAGGAAACTAAGGAAACATCTAAGAAAGTGCAGAAGGCAGAATGAAAGTATATGATACCACCTTGTTGAAAATACAAGAAAAAGTGACAATCCATGACTGCAAATTGATGGAGACTCAGATAAGTCTGAGAGGAGTACCTGAGAAGGAGGATGGTGATTTAAGAGAATATATAATAAAAATAATTGCAGAATTTTTAGAGGAAGACTCTGAAGAGTCTAAAAACATGTATGACTATATGTATAGAGTGAACTCACTTTATGCCAAGAAAAATAACTTAACAAGAGATGTTGTCATAAGATATATGACAAAGGAAATGGTGGGAAGGATCATGAGTAAAAACTTTGAAAAGACATTGATAGTGGGAGGCAGTAGAGTGAGAATCATGACGGAGCTGCCAAGGCAAGTGATAAATGATAGAAAAACATATAAAAAGTTGACAGAAAAATTGAGAGACAATGGAATGAGGTTTAGATGGATAATACCTGAAGACTTGAGCTTTGAACTCCAGGGGAAAAGCATCACAATCACAAATGCACAGGATATACGTAGATTTTTTGAAGAAATAAAGAATTTGCACCATGATGGATTACAAATTATTGTCTTGGAATGTAAATGGACTAAATTCACCACAAAAAAGAAGGGCAACATTTCATTGGATTAAGAAACAAAATTATAATATAATTTGTTTGCAAGAAGTGCATATCAAACAAAAGGATTATAAATTTTTATGGAACAAACAACTGGGAGTGGAATTTTTTTCATTGGCTGAACAGAAGAAAAGGGGAGTGGTTTTTTATACTAAACAAGAATTGGAGCCAAAATTAGTATTTAAAGATAAAGATGGAAGATTTGTAGCAGTAGAGACAATATTAGATGGGGGGAAAGTTGTTATTGGGATTCTATGCGCCTAATGATGCAAAGGATGTTTTTTTTAAAGACATTATACAACAGCTTGATGAATTGGCCTATGACCAAGTTTTGATAATGGGAGATTTTAATGGAACAGTTAAGAACTCATTGGACAGGTCGGGAGGGGAAAAAAACAATAGTAAAGAAGGAAAATTGTCAAAGTCTTTTTTTGAACTGGTTAAACAAGAAAATCTGGACGATACATGGAGGAAATTTAACCCTGAAGTTCGGGACTATACTTTCTTTTCTGCAAGACACACAACTTTTTCTAGAATTGACATGTTGTGGGGAACTAAAGATTTAGGTCTTATAACAAGGAAAATAGAGATTTTACCTAAAATTGGTGCTGATCATAACCTAATAATGTGGATTACAAAATTGTCCAAGAAGGTGAGAAGATGGAGATTGAATGAAGATTTGCTACAGAATAAAGAAACAGTGACATACCTAGAAAATGAAACTAAAGCTTTTTTCCAAGTGAATGACAAAGAGGATATTGATTTTCAGACAGTCTGGGATGCCTGTAAAGCAGTAATGAGAGGAATGTTGATTACTTTGAATAATAAAGATAAGAGAGTAAAAGAAAAACAGTTGTTGGACATTCAAAATGAAACAAAGAAAAAGGAAGGGGAGTTGAGAAAAAGGCCAGGGAAAAAGAAAATTTTAAGGGAAATTACAATATTACAAACTCAATTGAGACATTCGTTAAATAAAGAAGTGGAATGGAGTTTGAAAAGACTTCAGCAGAAATCCTTTGAGGGAGCAAATAAACCGGGAAAGTATTTGGCTTGGCAATTGAAGAAAAAGAGAGAAAATGGAATTATTAACAATCGTGGTAGATGGAAGAGAAGTGGTTACTCAAGAGGGAATAAAAAAAGAATATTTAAGTACTATGCCAAATTGTTTAAAGGTGTTAAAATAAAGAGAAGATGGATGAGTATTTACAAAAGATAAAAATAGAGCCCTTAACTGAAAATATGCGAAAAGTTTTGAATGATCCAATTGAAAAAATAGAAATTGAAGCAGCAATTAATGCAATGAAGAATGGGAAACCACCTGGGCCTGATGGATATACAGGTAAATATTTTAAAACTTTTAAAGATGAGTTAATACCAAAATTGCAGAAGTTGATGAATACGATAAGAATAAAAGGGAAAGTACCAAACACATGGAAAGAAGCAGTTATTTCGTTGATACCTAAGGAAGATAGAGATGTCACGAACATAAAAAATTATAGACCAATTTCGCTATTAAATAATGGCTATAAAATATTTACAAGAATCTTGGCAGAACGGCTTAAACAACATTTGATACACTTTATAAAGGAAGATCAAGCAGGGTTTCTTCCCAAAAGACAAATAAGAGACAATATTAGAACTGTTGTAAATATTGTAGAATGTTATAAGAACATAAGAACATAAGAGAAGCCATGTTAGATCAGGCCAATGGCCCATCCAGTCCAACATTCTGTGTCACACAGCGGCCATATATATATATATATAAGAACATAAGAACATAAGAGAAGCCATGTTGGATCAGGCCAACGGCCCATCAAGTCCAACACTCTGTGTCACACAGTGGCAAAAAATGTTATATACACACATACACTGTGGCTAATAGCCACTGATGGACCTGTGCTCCATACACTGTGGCTAATAGCCACTGATGGACCTGTGCTCCATACACTGTGGCTAATAGCCACTGATGGACCTGTGCTCCATATTTTTATCTAAACCCCTCTTGAAGGTGGCTATACTTGTGGCCGCCACCACCTCCTGTGGCAGTGAATTCCACATGTTAATCACCCTTTGGGTGAAGAAGTACTTCCTTTTATCCGTCTTAACCTGTCTGCTCAGCAATTTCATCGAATGCCCACGAGTTCTTGTATTGTGAGAAAGGGAGAAAAGTACTTCTTTCTCTACTTTCTCCATTCCATGCATTATCTTGTAAACCTCTATCATGTCACCCCGCAGTCGACGTTTCTCCAAGCTAAAGAGTCCCAAGCGTTTCAACCTTTCTTCATAGGGAAAGTGCTCCAGCCCTTTAATCATTCTAGTTGCCCTTCTCTGCACCTTCTCTAAAGCTATAATATCCTTTTTGAGGTGCGGCGACCAGAACTGCACACAGTACTCCAAATGAGACCGCACCATCGATTTATACAGGGGCATTATGATACTGGCTGATTTGTTTTCAATTCCCTTCCTAATAAATATATATATATATACACACACACACACACACACACACACACACTGTGGCTAATAGCCACTGATGGACCTCTGCTCCATATTTTTATCTAACCCCTTCTTGAAGGTGGCTATGCTTGTGGATGCCACCACCTCCTGTGGCAGTGAATTCCACATGTTAATCACCCTTTGGGTGAAGAAGTACTTCCTTTTATCCGTTTTAACCTGTCTGCTCAGCAATTTCATCGAATGCCCACGAGTTCTTGTATTGTGAGAAAGGGAGAAAAGTACTTCTTTCTCTACTTTCTCCATCCCATGCATTATCTTGTAAACTTCTATCATGTCAGCCCTCAGTCGACGTTTCTCCAAGCTAAAGAGCCCTAAGCGTTTCAACCTTTCTTCATAGGGAAGGTGTTCCAGCCCTTTAATCATTTTAGTTGCCCTTTTCTGAACTTTCTCCAATGCTATAATATCCTTTTTGAGGTGCGGCGACCAGAACTGCACACAGTACTCCAAATGAGACCGCACCATCGATTTATACAGAGGCATTATGATACTGGCTGATTTGTTTTCAATTCCCTTCCTAATAATTCCCAGCATGGCGTTGGCCTTTTTTATTGCAAACGCACACTGTCTTGACATTTTCAGTGAATTATCTACCATGACCCCAAGATCTCTCTCTTGGTCTGTCTCTGCCAGTTCACACCCCATCAACTTGTATTTGTAGCTGGGATTCTTGGCCCCAATGTGCATTACTTTGCACTTGGCCACATTGAACCGCATCTGCCACGTTGACGCCTACTCACCCAGCCTCAACAGATCCCTTTGGAGTTCCTCACAATCCTCTCTGGTTCTCACCACCCTGAACAATTTAGTGTCATCCGCAAATTTGGCCACTTCACTGCTCACTCCCAACTCTAAAACATTTATGAACAAGTTAAAGAGCATGGGACCCAGTACTGAGCCCTGCGGCACCCCACTGCTTACTGTCCTCCACTGCGAAGACTGCCCATTTATACTCACTCTCTGCTTCCTATTACTCAGCCAGTTTTTGATCCACAAGAGGACCTGTCCTTTTACTCCATGACTCTCAAGCTTTCTAAGGAGCCTTTGATGAGGAACTTTATCAAAAGCTTTCTGGAAGTCAAGGTAAACAACATCTATCGGGTCTCCTTTGTCCACATGTTTGTTCACCCCCTCAAAGAAATGTAACAGGTTAGTGAGGCAAGATCTTCCCTTGCAGAACCCATGCTGAGTCTTCCTCAATAACCCGTGTTCATCAATGTGCCTACTCATTCTGTCCTTGATAATGGTTTCTACCAACTTTCCCGGTATTGAAGTCAGACTGACTGGCCTGTAATTTCCCGGATCTCCTCTGGAACCCTTTTTAAAGATGGGGGTGACATTTGCTACCTTCCAGTCCTCAGGAATGGAGGCAGATTTCAATGAAAGATTACAGATTTTTGTTAGAAGATCCACAAGTTCAACTTTGAGTTCTTTCAGAACTCTCGGATGTATGCCATCCGGACCCGGCGACTTATTAGTTTTTAATTTGTCTATTAGTTGTAGGACCTCCTCTTTTGTCACCTCAATCTGACTCAGGTCTTTCAACACCCCTTCCAATATTAGTGGTTCTGGGGCAGGCAAACACTTCTCATCTTCCACGGTGAAGACGGAGGCAAAAAATGCATTCAGCTTCTCAGCCATTTCCCCATCCTCCTTCAGTAATCCTTTTACCCCATGGTCATCCAAGGGCCCCACTGCTTCCCTGGCTGGTTTCCTACTTCTAATATATTTGAAAGACATCCAGAAAAAGAAGTAGCATTATTCTTTGCAGATGCAGAGAAAGCATTTGATAATTTAAATTGGGACTTTATGTTTGCAGTAATGGAAAAAATGGAGCTGGGTGAAAACTTTATAAGAATTATAAAATCAATATATTCTGAACAAAGTGCAATGTTGTGTATAAACACAGATCTTACAGAAGATAGATCTTAGCAAAGGTACTAGACAAGGCTCTCCGCTATCACCCTTGTTGTTTATAATGACTCTTGAAATATTATTGATGCAGATCCAAGAAGAAATAGAAGGATTAAGAATAAAAGGATTTACTTACAAATATAGAGCTTTTGCTGATTATATAATGTTTATAAATGAAAACCTCATACAAGTTACACCTTTGCTGCTAGCTAAAATACAAGAGTATAAGGAGTTGGCGGGACTTTGTATTAATAGAGAGAAATCAAAAATTCTGTGTAAAAATATGCGGATGAACAAGCAACAAGAATTACAAAGACTAAAGGGTTGTGAAGTCACCTCTAAGGTAAAATACCTAGGGGTAGAGATAACAATGAAGAATAGTGATCTGTTTAAAAATAATTATGAGAAGTTATGGCGTAAAATGGATGAAGATATGTTAAAATGGAATAAGCTTAATTTGTCATTGTTGGGTAGAATAGCTGCAATCAAAATGAATATCTTGCCAAGAATAATGTATTTGTTTCAAACTATTCCTATTGTGAAGGATGGCAAACAATTTGATAAATGGCGAAGGAAAATCTCAGAATTTGTGTGGGCTGGGAAGAAACCAAGGATTAAAATGAAAATTTTGACAGATGCAAAAGAAAGAGGTGGGTTTCAACTGCTGAATTTAAAATTATATCAGGAAGCAGTTTGTTTAGTGTGGATGAAAGAATGGATAACGTTGTTAAACAACTTTTAGTGTTGGAAGGTCACGGAAATAAATTTGGCTGGCATGCGTATTTGTATTATGGAAAAAAGAAGATGGACTTTTTTTTTTCTCACCATTATATAAGAAATAATTTGCTACATGGATTAAATACAAGAAATATGGAGATGAGAGAAGACCGTTATGGATAGTGCCAGCTGAAGTAATAAAAATAACAGCTGAGGAAAGAGCAAACAGAATTGGAAAAAGTTCTGCTTGGAGACAATGATAAATTAATTTCAAAAGTATATAAATTACTTCTACAATGGTCTACAGAAGATGAAGTAGTGAAATCGCAAATGATTAAATGGGCAATTAGTGTAAATAAATACAGATGGAAACTTGGGAATATTTGTGGAAGAACTCTATGAAACTTTCAACATGTCAAAGTATTAAAGAAAACTGTTTTAAGATTATGTATAGATGGTATATAACTCCTAAAAAATTGGCAAAGATTAATAATAAGATGCCAGACAGATGTTGGAAATGCAAAAAGCATGAAGGTTCTTTCTACCATATGTGGTGGACTTGTGAAAGAGCTAAAATGTTTTGGCAGATGTTTCAGCAAGAGATTTCTAAGATCTTGGTATATGAGTTTAACAAAGTTCCAGAGACTTTTCTGTTGGGACTACAAATGGAAAAATTTCCGAAAGAAGATAGAACTTTAATCTGGTACTTGCTCTCACCCGCTAGGACATTGTATGCGCAGTTGTGGAAGCAAGAAAAAATACCAGAGAAATGGGATTGGATTATAAAAGTTATGACATGGAGTGAAATGGACAAATTAACAAGAATATTAAGAGACTATGATTAGACTTTTTAAGATGGAATGGAAAAAGTTTAGAAGATATGTAGAAAAAGAGTGGAAAATAAAAGGACATTGGACAGTCTTTGATAATGATTAAGTTTTAAAAAGAAGAATATAAATTTTTGTTTTAATAGTTAAGGGTACCTTTAAATATTTGTATTTTAAGTAAATAACACCGGCGGGGGTCAAGTAACGGAGGGAGGGGTGGGTAGAAAGTAATATATGGGATAGATAAAAGAAGCTTTTTTCTAAAAGATGTAAGATATAGATTTATTACCATATGTTACCAATAAAATTGTTTTAAACAGAATAGACCTGTTTAGGATTGTTCTCTAACAGTGCAAACCTAAGCAGAGTAACACGCTTCTAAACCCATTGGTTCAATAAAAGGTGTAACTGCTTAGGCACTGTTTAATAATTATTTTAGTGTTGAAATCCTGCAGTCCTTGATGACATGGTGCTTGAATTTTATTTCTTCCAACTTCAGGTTCATCATGTTGTGTCAGGAATTATACAAATAGTTTACTATGGGCCAGGATGAGTTTTGCCTAGAGTTACTTACTCCACATTGAATGGTCATGTGGCTAGTCCCTTGGTGTACAAATCTGGCCAACTATACAATCTTTCTCTGTCTTACATTACCTGTCTCAAAAATGGGGAATAATTATTCATATCTTGATTTAACACTTCAGAATGTGCCAGCATTTTCTAAATAGCAATTAGGTCATGAAGCATTGTCTTGTTCTTTATTCTGTATAGAAGCATAAGTACTATATCCATAAAATGTCATATTACATAAATGTTTCTATTAAAATTGAAGTTAAAGCTTGCTAGTGAGGACAATGAAGCAAAACTATACGAACAAAAATACAAATTTAAAAAAATGCTAATGGTAGAAGGCCAAACTGAACCCACCAACTCTGAGTTACATTATTACAGCAGTATCAAAATGTGAACCAGCGAAGCAGGAAAGCAACCTGCTTATCTTTAAATGTGCATGACTGTGATAACAGGAAAAACTGAAATAGCTTTGCATAAACAAAATGCATAATGGAATACACTTTTAAACATTCTCGTCAAAATACCAACATGTATCAAATATGCTCATCTGCTGATGGAAAAGTGGACAGCAAATTTGAAGAAACCCGGGATGTGGATTTTCTCTAACATTTATGATATGAAACTCTTAGACCTGAAGTTAAAGGCAGTTTATTCCATTTGTTCCTCTTCTTGGTGACCCACACAAGTCTGCTGTATATAAGATTGAAGAGGATTTCAAATAATTTATCACATTCCAAATAAAAGATTTAATGATATTTAAAATCTACTGCAAATCATCAGAGCCCCAGTAGACAAAATAGAAGTTGGAAGGAAAATGTTGCAAAAGCATCACCATTTATTAGTTTTTCACAGAACATTCTGTCTGCTGTAAATTAAGACTGGAGATTCTCTGGAAGTTTAGGGTAGGGGTGTAAAACATGTGGCCTAAAGGCCGGATCAGGCCCCTGGAGGGATCCTGTTAAGCCCATAAGCAACTCACTGTCATCTACTTCCTTCTCTCTCTTGCTTCCTTCTGCGTCACAGCTTGCCTTGCCAGGCTTGTTCAATCAAGCTACAGAGCAAAGCCTCTATTTTCTGATTGACTGACCAGCACATAAAGCAACTTATGTAGAAAAGCTCACAATGCCCAGCCATTTCATGTTTTCTTCCCTGGGTCTTTCCTGGGTCGAAAGGTTTACCATGACATTCTGTAATGATGTCAGTATATTAAAAGTATGTTTGCAACTTACAGACATTGTCTCCAGATTTTGATGCAATAATTCAGAGCAAGAGGTGTCAGTTATCAGCAAATGTGTCCATCTACCCATGGGGTGACGTCACATCATGATGTTTTCTTGGCAGACTTTTTACGGGATGGTTTGCCATTGCCTTCCCCAGTCATCTACACTTTAAACCCAGCAAGCTGGGTACTCATTTTACTGACCTAAGAAGGACAGAAGGTTGAGTCAACCTTGAGCCGGTAATTTGAACCCAGCTTCCGCCAGGATCAAACTCAAGTTGTGGGAGAGCTTGGACTGAAAAAGAACAAATTAGAATAAAGCAACTACATGAGCACTGTCCTTGCAATTACTGGAATGCAGTTTCTTCATGAAGATTCAACTTCCTGTGTCACCAACTGTGGATTCAACTTCCTGTGTCGTCTGGAAATCTTAGGGGAACCTTTACCTGATGGTTGGGCTGGTCATTGTTTTTATAACAAAGCAGTAAATGTGATATTTTTTCAAGCTTCCTTCACTGGGAGAAACATCTTACATTTGACAATGTCTTGCTTGTACTTTAGTAAAATTTAATAAATAAACAGTATTGAGACAGATAAGAGGGTCTCAATGCTATTGTTTACTATTTGCCAAGCCAAAGTAGAAAGTAATTTAAAAAACAAAGACATGGCATATCCTCCACCATGATGTAAAAGATAATTAATGAACTTATTTTTAAAATGTCTTTCAATATAGGAGCCTAGCATCAGCATCATATATGTGATAAATTTACCTTTGAAAGGTGGAGGGTGCTTTTAAACTCATAACTGCATACATATTACACTGGTAGCTCTGAGTTAGAAGGTGCAAGCAAGTATAGAGGTAGGACTTGGCTATTTTCCTGGTTTCTGCTGGCAGGTAAAAATGACCCCATCTGGAATTTAGTTCATGCCTAAACCATCCTTTAGTCCCAGCGCTCCACAGCATATGCCATTAGTTTTACTGGATATTTGTCTAAAAAAATAGAAGGAAATATATTTTTAAACCCTCTAAGATTTTGATTAACTATACAGAAATAAGGAGAAAATCTATCAGTATGGAAAGAAAACAGCTAATGTTTAGTATTAGAAAGCAAAAGTATACCTATGACCCTTGTTTTATAACACTATTGTAAATGCAGATTGAGTAGGTCATTATGAACTGCTAATTAAGCACATGAAAATATTAGGTAATGCCATATTTGCAACAGCTATTAATTCAGCATTTAATACTGGTTAGGCAGCCTGCATTTAGGTCCCACAGGAAATACATATATATTTGGATTGGCTTTTTCAAATAAAACTCAGCCTGTCCTTATTTAATGAATGCTAACTCACTGATTCACAAGAAAATTCAAAATGAAGAGGGTAAATCATCCTCAAGAATTGCTACTACACACTCTTACCCTAAGTGACATCACTGGATAAATTTGAGGATAAAATGGAGAAGAAAACAATGGATGTTGCTTTAGGGCTCTCACTGGAAAGGAAGGCAGGGTATAAATGAAGTAAATAAATAAACATGCACCTCTAACTGCACTGCTGAATTTTAAATATACTTAAGGACTGATAGCCCAAATAATGACAATGGTAATTATTCCTAGAATTGCCAGTTCCAGGTTGGGAAATACCTGGAGATTTTGGGGGTAGATCCTGATGAGGGCAGGGTTCGGAGAAGGGATGGACTTGAATGGGGTATACCCCAGAGAGGCTACCTTTCAAAGTGGTTATTTTCTCCAGGTGAACAAATCTCTGCTGCCTGGAGATCAGTTGTAATAGTGGTAAATCTCTGGCTACCACCTGGGGGTTGGTATGTTAATATTATAAAAGCCAAGCAGTTTCTAAGCACATGCTGGGAAAGTGAAAGTAACAGATCTCCCAGGTAGATCATCTAAGTGACAGAAGGTGGCTGGTTGCCAGATTGCATCAGCCTGGACAATGTCAGCATGACTCAGCAGCAAGCTGATTGGTTACCTGGGTGGATGGATTGTATAAATGTACAAAGACACTTTACTGTGTGTGGGTTATGTATGGTGGAGTTGCAGCAGAACATTCTGTCGGTTTGGAGAGTGGAGGTGTAAATAAATTGTATATAGTGGTTTTATCACTGCTGTGTGCAAGCCTTCATTCTTTGCGTCACCTAAGACCACCCTCACTAAGTACAGGCGCATCGACATGGTAATCCTATACTGGATATTTTCTTACTTTAAGATGGCTCCCAAAATCTTCCAGTTGTCAAACTGACGTCCATCAAAAAACTAAGTTGTAATCTATGGACTCGTTCCATCTACGTAATTATTCTTTCAGTACTTGTCCACTTTGGTTTAAGCTTCTTATGAAACATTATGTTCATTCCAGAAATCCTTCTAAAGAGCCAGCCTGATGCAATTTATCTTGCCGGGCCTTGCATGTCTATTGGAATGAAAAGAGTTGTTCTTCATTGTTTACTCTTCAGGTAATTTTTGTTTTGTGTTTGTTAACGATTGAGAAGGCAATCATTTTAAAACAATAAGGCTAATTTTCTGGTACATCTCAGCAGACATAATGAAACTTGGCATTTGAGTCCAAAACACGTCTAAGCATACATCATAAGATTGTTCAGTTTCTGAACACAAAGATCATATTCCTTATTTTTAGAAAGGTGTGAAATTATTCTTGGCATTATCCATGTTCTCATCTCTAAATACAGCATGTGCCAAAAGAAGAAACAGCACATTTCAAATGCAAATTCTTTATCCTACATTTAAGCTAGGCACTTTTGACCTCTGGTTATGAGTTGACTCATGCATACATATTCATCATTCTGTGTCCTGATTTTTGACTTTTCAGTTGATGAATGTGTGAAGTGCCTTCATTACAAAAGATTGTGCTTGAGTGGATACAAAGTGGCTATCCCTTGCCTTTATAATTCCCTCAGTTTCTATTGGGCACAAACCTAAACAGCCCTTCAGCTGCTAGGCTGATGTGGTTGGCAGCTATTTTCACCAGTCTGTTTTGCTCCCCACCCCCCATGGGAGCAGGAGGAAGTGAAATCAATCCATGAAATTGCTACCTGCCATTTCAGCCTAAGATTTCATACCACTTTGAAGCGATGGAATGGTTTGCAGCCATTTAACAGGTCAGCTTCAGACCCACCCTGCTCAGATGTTAGGTTAAAATGGCCTGAACAGCCAAATTGAACCAGACAAAAATCCATTAAACATTCAGGGAAGGCACCTTCCTCAAACATCATTTTGAAGGCTCCACACTGGGCTAAGTTCATGCCGAATTTTGGATCATGAACCAGTTTGTGCCCATCCTATCAGTTTCCTTTCTCACCTACTTTACTGTCATACATTTTGCCATGCTCCTCTTTGTACCTTAAAAACCTTCCCTTTGCATTCAATGTGTGCAAGTGTCATGATGATCATGAATTACAATGCAGTCCAATGCAAAGCTATTCCAGTCTAGGATCATGAACTCAGACAGAAGTAAGTCTGCATAGGATAGCAATGTTCAAGTGATCACTCGGGATTGCATAGAGGAAGACTCTCTCAAGGAGTATTACAGAAAAAGGAATTTGGCACAAGCAGTGTGATGAAATTTTGTTATATGGTTTCCAGTGTGCATCTTTTCTACAATTTGCAGTAGCAAGTAAAACAGCACATTCCGTTTGTAAGGTGTGTCCCCTGATGGTATGTGTGACTGTAAGTCCATTGACATACCTGGTATCTCATCTATCGTATAGCTAGGCCTATCATACAGCTTACTACCTACAGTTCTTCCCATCTAGGGGTGTGCTCCAGAAAAATGTTGTTATGATTTTAAATCTGGGATTCGAAGAGGACATCTTTAGCATATATTCCTGATTTTTTAAGGAGGATAGTCACAGTTTGGGAGTTAAATCCATTTTTTTTTTCTGGTTCCAGAATTTCAAGACCTTTGTGTTCAATGGAGGAATAGATTTAAGGGACCAATGCAGCTATTTTTAAAGATAAAACCACCAAATTTGCACAGAACATAGTCCTCCTTCTAATCTAAAGACCTCCTATGTGGGTGGGGGTGGCTGTTTGGCAGAGAAGTGCCAGCTACCAGAGTTGTTTTTTAAAAATCCTGGCTGCATCTGGGTTCTTTATGTACTTTTACAGTGACTAAGAACATTTTTTAAAGCTTTCTACTGAAAATTTCCCACAGTTGTACCCCACTCATTCCTCCTGGGGCTTACCACTCTCTGCTGTCACTCATTGAGGGTTTTAAGAGTGGCATTGGCAAGAGGCCTCAAAATGGGAGAGGACAAGTTAACTTTACTCCAGAGCCTGAACATCTCAGTGTTTCTCCTCCTCCTCGATCTCCACCCTCTGCTTCCTTTGATTCTTCCCTGGGCCTTTTGGCCCTGCCTCACTTCCATTCCTGAGGCTCTGCTCCCCGTCTCCTCTCCTCCCACCCCAATTCACTCATCCCACTCCTTGTCCCTTCCTCTCTATCTCAGCCAATGGCTGGGCTGCCTCTGTCTCCCTGTTCCTGCTCCACCCTCCACATACACATTGAAAAAATAAAATGCTGGCTCCTGATATTTAATCTTGAATATTTCCATGATTTTTCCAGATTGCCCATATCCCAGAGAGCCAAATATATCCAGAAAATATTGAAAGGTATTTTTGGATAGATATATTTCGACTGGATGTATCCAAATGCACATCCCTACATTGCACTGAACGAACACAGGAGCTCATCCTTTTACTGCAAAGAACCAAAATTATGAATTATGGTTTCTTTTACGGGAAACATAGTGAACAAAGAAACCTTTGTTCAGCTACAACACATCTTTCCTGATGACATCACTGCCCTATTCCACTATGTGCTCACCACTACCTACTTCCAATGGAACAATAACTTTTATGAACAGATCGATGGAGTTGCCATGGGAAGCCCCCTTAGCCCTGTCATTGCTAACTTTTACATGGAAACCTTCGAAGATACAGCACTAAGATCTGCCCTCCTAAAACCACGTTGCTGGCTCCGATATGTGGATGATGTTTTTGCCATCTGGAGTCATGGAGAGGCTGCTTTGAATAACTTTCTCCTTCATCTGAATTCAGTCCATCTTCGTATCCAGTTTACCATGGAGAAAGAAAACAATGGTCAACTTGCCTTTCTTGACGTCCTCATTACCAGGAAAGATGACGGAAAACACGGCCACACTGTATTCAGGAAACCCACACACACTGACCGCTATCTAAATAAGAATTACAATAATCATCCTTGCCAAAAACAAACAGTTGTAAAAACCCTCATCCACCGAGCATCACGCATTTCTGAACCAAGCCAACTCCAGCAGGAACTACACCACCTCAACCATTCACTGCAGGCCAATGGATACTCCCTACAAGAAATTAGAAGAGCCCTCCATCCCAAGAGACCATCCACACCAAATCCCGAGCCACACACAAATGTAGGTACAGCCTTCCTGCCCTACATAAAATCTGTCACCGACCGCATTGGCAAAATTCTCAAACGCCACAATGTTGACACAGTCTTCAAACCCACACAACAGATCCGCCACATGCTGCGCTTGGCCAAAGATATGAGAGATCCACTTTCAACCCCTGGAGTCTACAAAATAGCCTGCTCCTGTGGTGCAGTCTACATTGGCACTACCCAACGCAGTATCAACACCCGCCTCACCGAACACAAGAGACACTGTCGTTTGTTTCAGCCAGAAAAATCAGCTGTAGCTGAACATGCACTTCAAGAAGGAGACCACGTCATCCACTTTGAAAGAACTGAAGTCCTTTCTACGGCCTCACATTATCATACCTGCCTGAACAGAGAAGCTATTGAGATTTACAAACACCAGCACAACTTTAACAGAAAGGAAGAAGGCATTTCCATCCACCAATCTTGGTATTCAGCTCTGCAAAACACCCTACAGACTATAAATTGCAGAAATTCACAGAACAACCGGCACATTCCACAGAACAATCAGCACAGTCAACAACCATCTTCTTTATCTTTACACCCCTTCCAACCCTCCCAGCAATTAACACAGAACAATGGTCACATTCAACAGCCAGTTTCCTTATCACTACCCTTCCAGGGAGCCCCACCAAACAATGGGCACATCCACAAACCTATTGCCCTTTCACCACAGCCCCTCCAGCCTAGAAATAGCAGCTCTCCAGCAGCCCTGGCCTCTCTCAATGCACAGCAGCCAAGAAGGTCAGAGCGCCTGCTCCGGCTGCAACGCCACTGAGGATGTTCTCCGCAGCCGAGAACAAAAAGTCTGGAAGAAAAACTTTCTCCAGTAGAACATGGCACTTGAGCCCGAAAGATTCTACAAACCCTAATTTGTAACTTGGTTGGGTTTCTATAGGATACTACATAGGTGACTACTGAGGCAGTGAGAGCTTAATGTGGCTGGTGGCTGCCTCTGCTGAGCTACAACTGGATAGGTGTGACAGTGCCTGTGATTGCACAGTGCAGGTGTATTTAGTGGGTCAGTACCAGAAGATCTGGCCTATGTTTGTACATTTGGCAAACCAGCACTGTGCAATACTTCCATCTCCATCCCAATGTCTGTTGCATTCGGGCTGGGTCTAACGATGACGATGCCAGCTTCCCCTTCTCAGTCATTGCTCAGCAACACCCACACATGACCTCCATCTTCTTCCTCTTACACACACTGCTGGTGTCAACATAAGATGTCATTTCAAAGGTATTATCCAATATCTTTTGTTTTTACTTCACACAGATCATAATCTGAGGGTGGGGGGGCAGAGGGTTTATCATCATCCAAAGCAGAACAGATTTAAACAATTGTACTATATTGGTATCTTCCATGACAACATTTTATTTCAATCTTAAATCAAACTTTACTGCACCATTTGGAATCCTTGTTGCTTCTATCCATTTCTCACTAGGATAAATATTTAGAATATGTTGTATGGGAGAAAAGTCATTTGGTTCTGGTTCATGCAGATGTTTGAAGAGAAAATACTAAAATTCCTTTACCAAGTGTTTAAGCTTTATTATGCAATAGGTTGCAAGAGTATACCCTGAGCTCTAGCAAAATGAAAATTGAATTGTAATCCTCAGGAAACCATGAGTTCAGGGTAGGCTTTTTGTGTGTGTGTGTGTGTGATAGCTTAGACAGCCAGTGTCACCATCTTCCGGAGAAAAGTATGCATATGGAGACATAATGAGCTGTTTAGTTTAAATTTTCATTTTAAGGACCATGTGTTGCTGCAGCAGTTCCATGTAGCATGTATTTGCAAACTGTAGTTACAAACAGAAGAGACAGGAAGGAGGTTCACAATTGATATTTTATTTGGTAAAAAAGATATTGAGAAATACATCAACAATATGATGGGACTTCTATGGCCTTGTATATGTTTCACTATGATTTACTTGATGGTTCCATCTGTTGGTTTAAATGTAATGGCTAGGACTGTTTTGAAACAAGCAGTAGGATTATCCTCCCATTAAGTTCTTTATTGTGTTTTTTTTTTCCCCAGAAAGAACCTTCAGCAGAATGGCAGCGAGGATGTACCAGAATAATTGGCAGAACTCAGTGGTGAAGCGCAGCAGATTTTTATTGCTGAATTATGAACTCTTACCACTGACAATTTTAAAGGTAATTTCAGCATACATCTGCATCACATTTTATATGAATGGTCTGTGATTCTGAAAATATACATATTTTCTGCCACAACATTTTGTCTGTTAGGTCTCTTATATTCATTTTTAGGGTTTTGGTCTCAGTGTATTCCCCCCCCCCCTGCCATGTCTTCATGACTCTCTGGATTAAGAGCTGTGAAGACTGTTAAGAGATTAGGGCCTCCACCTAGGATTGTTTACTAAACTAGTGTACAGAAGAAAACAACAGGAAGTTTTCCCAAATAATCTGCATGTTCACATTGTCATAAATCCTCCCTGGGCTTGCATGTGTGCTAGTGCATAAGCATGCCCTTCTTCTGTGCCACTAGCCCAAACTAAATCCAGCTTCCCAAATTCACCAGTGGTTTAGGCAACACTAGTAAAGGCTGCCCCTGAGGGCAGATTTTCCCACTTACTTCAGCCCTTCCATATGCATGTATGAGTGAATGTCGAGGGCCATTGTCATGGGAAGGTATTTGAAACACAGTCTGCTCTCTTAAACAGAAAAGGCTTTATTAAGTCCAGGTTATCAAACTAGAGCACAAGGAAAATGACTCTCATATAACTGCTGCAGATCTAGGAAATGAATGAGAAAAATCATACCTCTGGCTAACCTTAATAATATTAGCCATTATCTCAGGATCTCTTCTACGAATGATTTGTGGAGCAAATGCCAATTCTGACTCCTCACTTGCTCCATGCAGGGGAATCCATTTCCTAGCATTTGAACAATGTTAACAATGTTGTTCACACCTCTTAACCCTTCTGGCCCTAGCCGGCTAGAAATTGTTTACCAATCCAGAGTTAGGGAGGCTTCTTCCTCACTGAATGGTGAATCCCTATCTCCCAATAATTAAAGAATGTATGTCCCATACAACGCAATCCCCAGGTCATCTTTTAACAACAGCTATCCATCTTGCCCTTCCTGACATGTACAACAAATGGTGATCTCCTCATGGAAACACATCCCTACTCTTGCTAACGCTTTTGAGATTTTATGGTTCTCTAAACAATTTATTCTCAGAGCCCCCCCTGCTGAGTTTCAAAGCACCTTACATTTCTGGGTTTATGACACACATATCCTCATATCCACCGAGAAATGCATGGCAGCATGCATCTTCATACAGAAAGCATATGGACAATAGAGATCACATTGGCAGATTATGTTGAATTCATACTGCACCAGCACATCATACTGCATACCTGTGTAAGTGTGTATACACAATTGTGTAGAGTGCAGTCAGATCATAGAACCATAGAATTGGAAGGTACCCCCAGGGTCACCTGATCCAACCCCCTGCACAATGCAGGAAATTCACAAATATCTCCCCCTAAATCCACAGGATCAGCATTACTGCCAGATGACCATCTAGCCTCTGTTTAAAAACCTCCAAGGAAGGAGAGCTCACCACCTCCCAAGGAAGACTGTACCACTGAGGAATCGCTCTAACTTCCTGATGTTGAGTTGGAAACTCTTGTGATTTAATTTCAACCCACTGGTTCTGGACGGTCTGACCTTCTGGGGCAACAGAAAACAATTCCGCATCATCCTCTATATGACAGCCCTTCAAGTACTTGAATATGGTGATCATATTACCTCTCAGTTGCCTCCCAGTTGCCTCCTTTCCAGGCTAAACATACCCAGCTCCTTCAACCTTTTTTCATAGGTGAATCTTTCTCCACACAATTGCACATTTAATGCCAGGGCTTTTTTTGTAGCAGGAACTCCTTTGCATATTAGGTCACATACCCAATGTAGCTAATCTTCCAAGAGCTTACAGGGCTCTTAGTGCAGAACCTACTGTAAGCTCCAGGAAGATTTGCTACATCAGGGGTATGTGGCCTAATATGCAAAGGAGTTCCAGCTACAAAAAAAGCCCTGGACCATACTTTTCAGGTTTGTAGGTGCTCTTGAAAGCAACCATCCCACTAAACACCTAAGGCAACTGCAGGGTCAAATGTCATGCTGCAGATAAAATCACTGACTTAACCATTATATGAAGGATTATTTTACGCAGAAATCAGGCTTACTGAAATGGATTTGGTGTGCATTACTCTCCCATTGCACCCAGTGGCATTTGTCACAAAGAAGTTTTTGTTGAACTGTTCCTCTATCATATTTTGATGGTTCAAATTTCCATGTACTAGAAAGATTCTTGGTACATTTTAGAAGTAGTTTTCTGCTTCATCCACTTTCCATGAATCATCACATCTGCCAACCTTTACTTCTAAGCTTTCTCTGAATGTTGAAAATATCAAAGTGAAGATACTTTCCTTTAACTGAAGACCCTGTAAATAAGTTAACATAGTGGATCCTTATGAAGTGTCTGTCATACTGTCAAATTCAGAATTTTCACACAGGTTTACCATAATGTATAAAACATAGCAAAATTATTGGAAGCAGCTAAATTGACAAGGAAGAGAAACAACCTACAATTCTGGATCGTAAGTTTACCAAATGAATATGAAATATGTATAAATAATATTTCTGAATGAGAAGGAGGATAGTTAAGAATGAGAATGGACAAAGTTATGAGGTAAAAGAGACAGGTGATTTTCAACACTACAAAACTGTGGGCCTCTGTTGCCTGCCAAGTACTGGAGCTACTTCACAATTGAGGTTTTCAGAAGGTCAGCTCAGGAATCCAAATGGATCACAAATGGTTGGTAAGTTAGTGCACAGTCTGTCCACTCTCATTAGTCTATAATTAAGAACAAATGAGCTGCTTGCCTTAGTTATGCCCAGGGCCAACTTATCCATTAAATACAGTAGGCACAGTTCATAGGGCCCATTATACTTTTAGGGTCCCACAAAAAATGTTTTAATTTCTTTTTTAAATCAGAAGGAAAAAAATGAACTTTTAGGGTTGAAGAAAATGTTTAATTTTTTTTTCTTACATCAAAAAAAAATGAAATGGTTATGGCCCACAAAAAACTATTAAATTTTGCCTAAATCAGAAACAAAACATTGAAGTGTTTAAAGTTATAGCAAAAAATACATGTTATTATGCTGGAAAAGTAGAACCTGGTGTGTAAAAGGCTAGATGGTGTTCCCATAATTCTCTATGATTTCTGATGGCATCGGTTGATGGCCTGCAGGAGTGCAATATCTGTGGTGTAAAACAATTGGCTTTCAGGCAGTTCAGTAGCTGTCTCCCATCTTAATTTCTATATTCAAGTTGGAACAATGTGGTCTTACAGGCCATGCAGAACTGGGAAATATCTCACAGGGCCCGGATGTCATCTGTCTTGACTGTGTATTTGCTTGTAAGAAACAGCCAAGTTGCATTCACTTCACAAATTAAACGAGGCCCAAATACATTAATATCTCTGTGGTTTCAGTCACAACTTCAGCTGCACGTATATTGAATGTAGCATTAGAATTACTCAATGTATACGTAAAGAAAAAAAATCACAGGTACACTGTTTACCAGGTTTGCCAAGCATGACCTGGCAACCAGTGGGAGATGGGGGAGACAGGGACTTATGGTTGGTGTGTGTGTGTGTGAGACTGACTGGCATCTCTGGAACATTGGCATCACTTTCAGCATGAGCCAGAAGTGAGATAAGTGCACCAGGGGTGAGGCTATAGTATTTATCCAAAACTTTGTAGTGTAACCATAAAGTCTTGGATGAATGCTAGCACATCATCTGATGTGATAGTGTTACTTCCAGATTACACCAGTGTTGACCAAATGGTCATTGACTTGGTGTGCAGCTAGCCAAAGAACCACACCCAGGGACTCCACTCACACAGGGGCATAGACTTTTCAATTTCCCGGGGGGTGGGGTTGGGGCCCAGCCAGAGGCATTTGATCCAGTGACATCATAGGGAGGAACCAGTGATATCACAGGGAGGGGCCTCCATTATCACTACCTATGAATTTATGGAGAAGCTCCCTCCCCATAAATTTAGGGAACACCCCCCCCCAACAATACCCATGGACCGGACCAAACCCAGGAAAAGGTGGGAGTTGGCCAGTGGTTATAATGGTATCTCAGAAGTCTCTTGCTGTGTCCTGTTTTTGAAATTCACTTTTAGAATAGTCACTTTAAGATCTGCAAATATACTTATCATGTGCTCATAGAATTGGATCCCCTGGTCCAATGTTTTTTAAACTTAGATGGTGTTTTGAGGAGAGGCACCGGATGCTATGCTGAAAATTTGGTGCCTCTATCTCAAAAACCAGCCCCTCCAGAGATACCCAGCCCCTCCAGAGATACCCATCAATTCACCATTATACCCTATGAGAATCAATCTCCATAGGGAATAATGGAGTGTCCAGCAGATATTTCCCTCCCCTCCCCACTGTTTTCTGATGACACTGTAGCAGGGGGAGGGCCTCCAAATTGAGGGATCCCCTGCCTCCAACTGGGGATTGGCAACTCTATGCCTAGGTGGTGAACAATTGTCAATACACACCTACTTGACCAAATCTTTAAGAGTGTAGTCATTTTGAGAAGAAAAAAAAAGGCTTGCTGGGGCCATTAATTTTCAGAAGGATCTGGTTCAGCATCTACTTAAATGAATGTAAACAATCACAGGCTTGAAGAAGACACAACATATCTATCTGCCAAAAGAACCCCCAAATACTACAGCAATGTATGCAACATAGCAATATAGTGTTATTATTCCTCCCAATTTCTTCTCCAATCATTAGCTAGTTGAACAGAAAGTTTGAGTCCAGTAACACCTTTAAGACAAACAAAGTTTTATTCTGTTTTAGCTCAATTAGCATTTCTAAGAAACTAAGGTTGTAAAGTCATTAACACCACTAATTTCTTTGCAGCCCAGAGGGAAAATCACACATGGACTCTACCACTCCATTCATGCCTTTGAAGATAATGATCTCTCCTCCTTGAAAATTTAAATTGTAAGCCCCCAAGTCCTGTGTTGGTTGCCCGGAGGGGTCTCAGCCCCCACCGGGAAAATCCAGGAGGGGCTCAAGCCCCGGAGCCCCCGCATAGTTTACGCTTATGCACTCAAAGAGCTTTAGTTGGATAAAGGGTAACAGTCCCAAACACCCAAGTGTTCCAAAAATCACAGCCACAATCACACTCTTTTGTTGACAGTATTATTCATTTTGATTGGTTACATTAACATGCATACGTTTCTTAGATACATTCATTACCTTTGTTCTTCTTTACTACTAATCCATGTCTCCTGTGATCTTTTACTATGTTCTGCTCCCCATGATCATTGTTGCACAATATCCTCCAGGTGTCCCTTATCCACCTTGCTAATCTTGATTATTTACCCTCCTGGTCATCCATTCCCTTTGGACATCTGTGTAAACATTCTCAGTATTGTTTTACCACCACTTCCTTGGAGGGCATTCCAATCTACTGGTCTTGCAGTCTTTTATAACCAGTCACTAAAATTATCTATTACTTTCCTGTATTCCCACACCAGCGCTGGCAGAGTAATTAATACAGTGACAGTGCACAACCTAATTAAAGAGTAGGTAAAGGTTTATTTTGGAATTAACATACTTGATAGGAAAGAGGAGAGACAGAGATAGGTTCCTAACCACATCTCTAGCTGAGAGAGAGGGTAAGACTATCACAGTTCTAAGAAGGGGGAGATTGTCCTGAGAGTAGCAGTCTGGAGACAGATAAGGGATGACACTTAACGGGAGAGAACGTGCTGACCTCACTATCCTATCTAATTATTACAAAAAATATGGTTGGGGATGATCCAACCAGCAAAACAAACTTTCTTCCCTGCTTGCTAACTTCCAGCCTCCCACAGGTAATGGTAGTAAGAGCTATCTAATTGTCTTCTTTCTGTAGGGTCTTCTTCTCTTCTTTGCAAACCAGACATTGCCTTTTCCAACAACCAGAAGCAATATCATCACACTGGAGATACCTATCACTCCTCTCCATTTCACTGGGGAATTTCTTCTCTTTTGCTGGCAGGCAATGACAGGAGGAGGAATGAGGGGGTTTTTTCCACCAGCAGCCAACTTACAGCTCTATTGTACATGGATTGTATGCATTCCTGTAACTTGTGGACTATAGTAACATCAAGGAAATCGACAAGAAAGTATATTGGTATTACAAATGTCTAATTAAAGCAACCATGTTATCCACAACTGAATTCATTACTTAATAAACATGTTTATGTTTTTAGTTCTTGCTGTTCTCCGTGTCTGCCTGTCCTACATCTAATAAATACTAAGCTACCAGGGTTCAATACAGTAAAGTGTGTTGCATCTTCAAGAATAAATGGTGGCAGCGGTAGGTAAGAGGAAAACAATAAACAGGTTGACTAAAATAGATAAGTCACATTAACATGGACTGAAAACAACTTTTAGGTTGTTTGGGAGTAGGTGCTTTAAAAAAAAATTGGTAACACAATGATCATAATAACAAATCCCCATCCTCCAGAGGCAAATGTCTCATACCTGTGTTTCTGGTAGATAGAGGAGTACACCCAGTTGAGTAAACTGACGTATTTCATAATTGATTACTCTTGGTCATATAATGTGGGAATGTATTTGCTAGACTAGTTAAAAAAGACAGACCTCCTACACTAACAAGGAAATGGTCCAACTGGACTGGTAACTGTGCATGTAAATAAGCATTACCCAAATAGTTCCCTAATTTGATCCAACCACTGGAGATTTTCATTTTGCAGTGCTTTTTTAAAAAGCTTAAATCATAGATCTTGAAGATTTTAGGGGGCTGAATTCTGTCCCTCCCTCCACTGGTCCACTTCCAGTCTCCAATGCATTTCTAATGGATACAATTTCAGCTCAGTACATGTTGTGTTGAAGCCAAATTTTGCTTTTAAAAGTTGTGTGTAGCAACATGGAATGGATTTGTCACTTTCAATTAATTTAACTGTGATAAAAATTATTTTCCCTTTACTATCAGGAGGAGAGAGCCTATTCCTCTTTTCACTAATGAGTGCTTTCTAAGTCATAGTCTGATAAGAAAGAAATAGATGTAATAAAAGAAAACAGAATGCATATATCATTTTCTTTCCCTTAGAGACCTTGGCTTCAGCTGGCTGTTTTTTCTCCCCATTTCAGATGAACAGATGAAATTTCTTACAACATGAAAGCACATCAGCATGTTAAAGCTGAGCTGCTGGCCTCAAATCCCTTTGTAATTCATGTTTTCCAAGTTACACTGACTTGGATCCTGTGTAGCACAAATGGAGTCTGTTATCACATTGCTTCCAGCATCACGTTTTATTCTTACAACATATTTCTTATCCCTACTACTGCAGCATTTTTCTTAGTGTTTACTGCTGGCAATTCAACAATGCACAAGAAGTGGCATTGCACAGTGTCTAAGCAAATGAGCCGTGATCTGGGAAGTTACTGGTTCAAATTCATCTCAACCAAAGGCCCATGGGGGAGGGGGAATGAAGTTTATCATTGTCCCTCAGTATTAACCCCAGTATGGGATTAATATTGGTCTATTTCATAGAGCTGTTAAATCAAGATGGGTAGTCTGTCTGTAGCAGTAGAAAAGATTAAGAAGAAGAAGAAGATGATATTGGATTTATATCCCGCCCTCCACTCCGAAGAGTCTCAGAGCGGCTCACAATCTCCTTTACCTTCCTCCCCCACAACAGACACCCTGTGAGGTGGGTGGGGCTGGAGAGGGCTCTCACAGCAGCTGCCCTTTCAAGGACAACCTCTGCCAGAGCTATGGCTGACCCAAGGCCATGCTAGCAGGTGCAAGTGGAGGAGTGGGGAATCAAACCCGGTTCTCCCAGATAAGAGTCCGCACACTTAACCACTACACCAAACTGGCTAAGAGTCCAGTAACACCTTAAAAACTAACAAAATTTGTGGTAGGGTGCAAGCTTTCATGAGACACTGCTCACTTCTTCAGATACAGCTATCCTATATATTGGAAAGTGATTTCAGAGTCAGATGACATTAGCAGGCAAAAGACAATAGAAGGTGTGATTGATTTAGGTGTGGTATGCAGCGTGGTAGTAGGTGTGGAGAAATCAGCTTTGGTAATGAGACAGGAAACTTAGGTTTCAATTCAGTCTAGGTGGATGCATTGTCTTGAGCTTCATTATCAGTTGTAATTCAGCAATCTCTTTCTAATCTTGCTTTGAAATTCCTTGGTAAGATAACTGTTATTTTTAGGTCAGCAACTGAATGTTCTGGGAGGTTAAAATGTTCCCCCACTTGTTTTTGAATGATGGGGTTTCTGAAAATCAGACTTATGTCCATTAATTCTTTGGCCTATTTGTCCAATGTAGAGAGTGAAATGGCACTGTTGAAACATGATGGCATAAATCACATTAGAGGATGAGCAGGAATAGGAACTTGAGATAGTATGGCTGATGTTGCAAGGATCTATACGAGAGCAAAGTTGACAGTTTGGCTTGTTGCAGGGCTTGGTACAGAGTCCATGTTCCTGTTAAGTAGTTTATCATTGTGGGTGAGAAGTCATTTTAGGTTAGCAGGCTTACAGGCTTATTGGTCCCAGCGACATCAGCCACACCATCTCAGGTTCCTGCTCCTGCTTTTGCTCAGAAAATCTTGTCTTCCTTCCTTCCTATTGAGGAAGCTAGAGAATGCTTACCAAAATATATCATTTTCGATAAAAAAAATTAAGGAAACAAATTGTTCTAATTATCTAGTACTATATTAAGATCAGTTGAGAATTGAAATAAATCAGATGTTGTGCTAGCAGCTCAAGGATGTTTTTTTTTCCTTGCCTGATGCACTCTCTCTCTCCCTCGGTATGTGTAAAAATATATAATTGTACAATGAATTGGATTGGGGCATGGCTGGCATCTTGGGAGCTGGTGGGCCAGTGTGAGTCCAGCCACATTCATGACTTGAACCTCCCAAACATTTGACATTTATTCTATGGGGCTCTTATGTTAAGCAAGTTGGCCATTCCTGCTACGGATGTTTTTGACAAAAAAGAGAGACAGGTGAAACAGGGCTATAAACCAGATCTCCCATTTCATAAACAGTGTCCTAACCATACAGTCACAGGCAGAAGCTCATGATGGGATCTTTGTGTCATAACAAGCTAACTATTGACACTTTTAAGTCCTCTCTAACCCAATATGGTCTAAGTCACACAGCTCAGTACTTAACACGACTGTCCCTAAGTTTTTGATACCCTAGGCAAACTGTGACTTTAACAACCCCATTCTATAGAGAGAGAAGTGATTAGTCTTGAATGAACATTTTACTTGCTGAGTATTCAAAATTGACAATGTACCCAGTTGAGAAGCATCTGTCATGGAGTACACTTGCTGCAGTAACAGACATGCATCAGCTTATTGCAACTTCATTCATTGATGAATTGCAATAGGTTTCACTCCTTCACTACTAAAAAAATGGATGACGAATGCTGCCGCTCTTTGTTGCATGTCTTAAGTGGGATGTCCATCTTTCTGCACTGCTACTGTGATGGTGTGTTGCTTGTCTGCACTCTGCTGCCACTTTGTAGGACATTCCTTCTATATTTTATTGCCATTTTAAGGTTTTCATTTGACTCACCCTCATAAAAATAATGATAGATAAGCTCTTCAAAAGCCCTCCATGTTCCATCATGGCAGCTATAAAAGACCACAGTCAATAGATATGGAGATTCAAGAAACCAGTTAACACCAAACTTCTTATAGTAAACTGGCACACTAGGCAATTGCCTAGGTTTGCCTAGTAGTCAGTCAGCTATGTTAGTGAAGCATCTTCCACAGAACTGGAAGTCTGTAAAAAGCCATAGGTTTAACATACACAGTTCCTGAATTTGACATGCACTACAATCTCCCATATTCAGGTTTCTGGAATGAGATGGAAGACATTGCAGTAGACATCTAGACATTGCAGTAAAATGATTGATGGCCCAATAATCTCACTTGGTTTTATAGCCTGATAATCCTCACTTACCAGTTGTCAGGGTGTTCAAGGCTGAACTCCATGGGTCCCCAGGGCAAATGCACACAAGTAACCAAATCATTATTAAATTTTAATCAGATAAAGAGTGACTGTACAAACAACACTTTACTTTTTGTTCCTACTGCAAGAAAACAAGCTAACTACTTTGGCCTTGAAGATAAGAACTATGTAGGACCAATTAGTAGCACCTGTAGAACAGATCAGGCCCATTATTATTTACACTAACCCTTTAGAAGAGGACAAGGGTGCTTTGCCTCACATCTGGGCATTCCTTGATGTACTTTGTATACATTTTCCTCTACTGCCAGACATCCACATCTTCTTCATCTCATCCTCTATGTAATCCAATCCAGTCACTGAGTTCATCTAAAAATAATCTAGATAAATAAGGGAAGGGAGTTAGAAGGACACTAAGATGCAGATTTTTACCCTTGCTAGTCCTGCAGTAGGACAGTCATGAGCAGGATGCAGCCCCCCGGCATTGGTATTATTGTGGAGGTGAACTTTCTGCTGACTTGGAGTTCCCAATAGACAACCAAGATAAGTATCATTGAGAAGGGAGTTTTCAACTATCATCAAAGTTGAAATGCAGCTGAAATGATACCTCCTTTTATTGAACAGCAAGAGTTGTGGGACAAAGGAGTGGAAATGCCATGATTTTGTATACTAGGTCATGCTGGACCTTTATGTTACCATCCAACATGCCCTGCTGGAATGAAAAGGTAGCAAATGGCAATTCCACAAGGAGCAGCAACTTACCAGTGATCACTCCAACCAGGGATCATTTTGTAGAAAAATAGGTGGTGGAGCTCATCCAGGGATTGTTATGCAGCTGCACCTACTATTCAATTGACAAGGAGATGGAACTCTCAGAAAAGTTCAGGAGCTGTGCTCCTGTGAACTCCCACTGAGGCCTGACTCGAACTACAGGCATGTTTATGAACTGCACGGTATTAGGAATAGGGAATATAATTTTTAAACAAATATTACCTAGGCAACATTCAATTTCTGCATGATGTAGATTTCCACCAGCTGTCCAACTTGGAAAATCCATTGTTAGGGAGACATAATATATCATAAATGCAGTACTTTCTCACCTGTTATGTGAAGTTGTAGTGCAAACTGGCTTCCTTTCTTCTATTGTTCAGCTCCATTTGCCTTGGCTATTATTCTGCAAGGCCAACTGTGCACCCAACAGCGGCAAAGGGTGTGTGCCTTGTGTTTACCATCAAAGGACACCAGCACTTCCTATTGCGTTCAGCAATGCTTGGCAGGTGTTTACCTGCATTTGGGAGGTTGTAGATTAGGGCACCTTCCTAAATATCTCCCCTGTGAACTATCACCATCTATTGAATAAGGAAGTGTTGTTAGGCCAGTACAGATTCTCCCTGAAGCAGGCACTTAGGAGTGGGAGATGTTGTGGTGTTTAACCCTTAGAGTCTCTTAGAATGTTCCCTCTTATTTCCCCCCCCCCTAATCAGTAAAGCCTAGGAGCTCCTTGGCACAGAGTGGTAAGCTACAGTTCTGCAGTCCAAGTTCTGCTCATGACTTGAGTTCAGTCCCAGCAGAAGCTGGGTTCAGGTAGTTGGCTCAAGGTTGACTCAGCCTTCCAGCTTTCCAAGGTTGGTAAAATGAGTACCCAGTTGTTGGGGGTAAAGTGTAGATGACTGGGGAAGGCAATGGCAAACCACCCTGTAAAAAATCTGCCATGAGTCAGAAATGACTGGTGCTTACGCAGGGGACTACCTTTACCTTTTTACTCAGTAAAGCAGTTCACATCTTAACCAGAATATAACTGCTGTAATCTTAAAATGAGAGTGCAAAACTCTGCAAGTCTTCAGATTGCTGCTGAACAAGGCTTCTTGTGTTAATGGGCAGATGCTCACAAGCACAGCTAAGAGGGAACACTACAGCTCTCTTATCACATGTCCTGTCTCTAGAAGAGACACAGTACATGTCATAACTTTACATTCTTTCAAAGCTATTTGCTGATGTTAGCATGAAACAGATATTTGTTCTTTCTGAATATGCAGTATGATCAGCCATATAGAAGATCTCTATGTATCATCACCAGGGTTCCCTCTAAACTGAGTTAGCGTGAGCTAGCTCACAGATTTTTAGTATCCAGCTCACACATTTTTGTTTTAGCTCAGGCAGGATGACCCCAGAGCATAATAATTTAAGCAGTAGCTCACAACTTTAATACCAGTAGCTCACAAAGTAGAATTTTTGCTCAGAAGACTCTGCAGCTTAGAGGGAACATTGATCATCACATGTATGCATTGGTTCAACAGTTTTGTAATCCTTCAACTTGGGAGTTTACTTTGACCATCCTTTCAAAGCAGCAGAAGACATATCCCATGTTATGAGTTCCCTGCGTGATGGGTTTCCTTTCCTCTGCCCGTCGCAGCCAATAAACTGGAACCCAATGATGTTGCAAAATAGGAAAGTTTTCTTAAATTGGGGGGGGGGGGGGAGGAAAAAAATAGTACATGAGATGTTGTGTTTAGCTTCAACTCCACAATCTTTTTAAATGTTCAGGTATGGCACTCAAAAGATCCTCCCCATACTATTACCTAAGATAAGTTAGAATTGCCTGTAGTTGAGAAGTGGGGAATCTATACCATTTTAATCACTAGACTGAGCTGCCTTTGTGTATTTGATTGACTACTTAATTTTTGAAAGCCAGTCCAATCACATTTTCGCACATGGTATGCTGCTTCTTTCAAAAAGCTCTATACTACACTTTTTTCCTCCCTGGAACTATTTTAGGCTCATAACTGCATTGCAATAGTCCATCAACATGCTCTTCTCTGCGCCTTGGAGAATTCCTACTGCATCTCTCACACATCTACATTTCCATCCTTATAATTCAGATGAGGGGAGAGATGAATCTCTCCCCCCCCCCTGCCACCCCCTTTCAGAACAAGCCCAGACAGGTTGCAAGCTCAGCTTCTCACAGATCAACCTTTGACAAAGCTTCAAACAGAAGAGCTGCTATCCAGACTCCAGCAAAGTGGCAGCAAGAGATCCCATCCTTCCAAAGCAATTAACTTATGAATGCTTTTGCCTCCGTCTCTCTTACCAATGGGAGATCCCAAGTGATTATTTTAAAGATGCATCTAGCACATTCTTTTAAAGCCAGAAACAAGGGCCCGAGGAGCAGAAACTCACTGAAAAAGAATGAAGCCAGCTGCTAAAGCTCAAAAGCCCTATTCTGTTTGTAGCTCCTGTTCAAAGTTGAATTGCCTGCAAAAATTCAGCTGGGCGTCATAACTCAAAACACTTTTAGAGAAAGAAAAAAAGTATGATGTGTGCTGGCTTTCTTGCTTACTATTTTTGAGGTTAATCCAGGACAGCAGGGAATGAATGTTTGGTTTTGGCAGCTCTTCAGCAGATAAATACAATGCACAATACCCATCAATAGAAAGACTTGCTTAAACAGAACATGCAATATAGTTTGTGGCAGACATTACATAACAAATGCATCACAGCAGAGGACACAGGTGATATACTCACCCCTCTTCACAACTGTCAAAGTAAACCCTTCAAGATATGGAAATTTTGGTAGTGAAGTCTTAGATAAAACCACGTATATTGTAGAAACGTATTGTTCGTGTTTTCTTGCTCACTTTCACTGTGTTTACTTAAGCCTTTTTGCACAGCCATTCCTGAAGACTGAAGAATACTGTAGCACAACTACAAAGAGAGGGACTGGTGCAAATCAAATGCTCACCCTGCCATCTGCTCAGGCTGGGACAGGTTCCACCTGTGTAAAGCAGCAAGTGTGATACACTTTTCTTTTTAAAAGTGGACACGGAGTTCAAATAGATCCTTCACAGGTAGGGTAGGTCAAAGGTTCAAATAGATCCTTCACAGGTAGGTCAAAGGTTCTTTTCGAAAGTTCTAAAAATACCACCAAGCAAATTTAAAGCACTATTCCACTGAAAGCAGCTCAATGGAAATTGGTTTTGAATATCTGAAGTACCAACGGAATGTAGCTGTGACTAATCTTGTCTCAAGTCTTTTATTTTATGGTTAAGACAAAAAAGGATTGTGAGGGGCTCCAGAAGAATCTTTTCAAACTAGGGGAATGGGCATTAAAATGGCAAACGAGATTCAATGTGAGCAAGCTAAAGTGATGCATAATGAGGCAAATAATCCCAACTTCTGGTTCCGTACTTGAAAAAAGGATATTGTAGAGCTTCAAAAGGTGCCTAGAAGAACAACCAAAATGAT
Organism: Heteronotia binoei; assembly: GCF_032191835.1. Classification (NCBI taxonomy): domain Eukaryota; kingdom Metazoa; phylum Chordata; class Lepidosauria; order Squamata; family Gekkonidae; genus Heteronotia; species Heteronotia binoei. The sequence goes on along the minus strand of NC_083231.1, from coordinate 52,674,420 downwards.
AAAGGGATCATAGCAGCTACCCTATGGAGATTAGTTAAAACACATAGGGTCCTTCTCCTCCTCCTCCATTTTTTCTTTTTCTTCTTAAGAGTCAGTTTGGTGTAGTGGTTAAGTGTGTGGACTCTTATCTGGGAGAACTATATTCAATTCCCCACTCCTCCATATGCACCTGTTGATGTGACCTTGAGTTAGTCACAAGTTCTCAGATAATTGTTCCTCTCAAAAGCAGTTTCTGTCAGAGCTCTCTCAGCCCCACCTACCCCACAAGATGTCTGTTGTGGGGGCGGGGGAAAGGGAAAGGAGATGGATAGCTGCTCTGAGACTCCTTCAGGGTATAAATCCAATCTCCTTTCTTCTTCTTCTTCTTAATAGCGTTCTTAGAGGAATAATTACAGAGGCTCTAGATGCAGTTTTCCTACTAGGGCAGCACTTTAAGAGGAAAGAACCTTTTCCTTGCACTCAGTCGCAGAATGAAAATGCCAGTTGCCTTTCCGCTATTACTCCAGGTATGGCAGTGAGTGCTGCCCCCCTCATCACATCTATGACCATTCCATTGATTATAGAATGAGTAAGTTAACCTTTAGAGGAGGTTCACAGAGACCAATTAGCACCTTGCCAGCAGACTGACAACTCTGCATTCGAGGTGACGCAGTCAGAAATTGACTGTCTCTGGTGACCAACTGGAAAACAGACAAAATGATAAAAGCTAAGAAGTCCCAGACACTCAAATGAAAATGAGGAAATAGTATAAGTCAGCCCCGGATAAATCACAATGTCATCCCAAGGAGAGTTACGCCTTTTAAAGCCCATTAAAGTTAATGGGCTTAGAAGTATGTAACTCTCCTTGGGATGACACTGTTGCTGTGCTATGATTATGCTGCTGAGAATGGGAGACAATCAAATCTCTGTATGCACAGGGTTTTTTGGGTGTGTTTTTTTTTTTAAACCTGACCAATGTATGCTGGTATAACGAGATTTAATCCCTTTGTCACAGGAACTGTAGTTTTGTGAGTAGGCTAGGGATCATGAACATAGAATGGTCAACATTTTCACCAAACTAAAATACCCAAGATGCTCCTCTCCCCATCTTTGCATCATAACAGTCCTGTGGAAGATAACTGGCTCAATATTATTCCTGGACTAAGTTTCTGCCCCCTTGCAACAAACTTAAAATAAATGGTATAACAGCGAAGCAATGGTATGTAGGAGTGAGTAGAAATAAAAGAGAGAGAATTTAAGGAATTTCCAGAGTTAGTGTTTATTATCAGGGCTTGCATGAATCATATTGTGATGGCAATACTAAAGTCAGAAAAGGCACAGACTTTGTTACTCTCATAAAAAGTCACCTTACTCTCAGTGGTATAAGCAAGTATGAAATGCTCTGTTCCTTGGGCATGTTTAAATTGCAGAGTATAGACTGTAAATCTATATCGTTCTTGACATATTGCTGGCTCTACAAGTCTATGGTAATAAGTAATAATGACCTGCCACTGTGATGGAAATGGAAAAGATTTCAAAGCCTTTCTCAGCTTAACCAGTATCCAATTTCTGCGGTCAAAACCCTCCATGTTCAGACTGCCTGCTTGATTGTGCATGTATGTGTGCACACACAGCTGAGAGAGAGAGGGGGGCCCATTATGCACACACATCTTACTGCCGATTTTCAGAGCAGTAAACCTTTAATCTTGACTTCACACGCTGGGCCTGCCTTACGGACTATCATTTTTCCTCGTACTTATTCTGCAGCTACAATTTTTAAAATGCACTTTTCTAAATTGGTTTAAGAGCCCCGTGGTGCAGAGTGGTACTGCAGTCCTAAGCCCTGCTCATAGGCTTCCCCACCCTCCCACCCTGGCGGGGGACCCCAGGATTTCCAGCCTCTTCCCCCGCTCCCCAAAAAAACGGAAGCGGGGGGAGGGGGAAAACGGTGCCAAGGAGCGGGCGACGCTGCTGCACAGCTACAGAGAAGCGTGGCGAGCCCCGAATCTGGGTCCTTCTAGGACCCCGAGCAGCAACATTGGAGGAGTGAGAGCAGGCCGGACTTGCACCCTGCCCCTCCACTCCCTGCCGGGGCAAAGGCAGCCTGTGTGGGCAAGGGGGGCGTGCTTCACTTCTCTGCCCGGCCCCTCTGCTGGGCCTATGGCTGCGCGGGCAGCAAGGGGCATGCTGGGCCGGCCTCGGAGGAGAAGGAGGCGGCAGCGATGCTGAGCTGAGCCGTGGCGGGAGGAGGAAGAGGCGGCATGGCTGCGGCGGAGGCGCGCTGGCCTTCCGAGCCAAGGACTGGGTAAGGCCGGGGGCGATGCGGAAGGCGGGAGGGGAGCTGCGCTGGTAGCCGGAGGGAGAGGCCTTCCTCGCCTTCCCTGCTGGCCAGTAGGGTTGCCAATCCCCAGGTGGGGGCAGGGGATCCCCCGGTTTGGAGGCCCTCCCCCCCCTTCAGGGTCATCACAGCCTTGATCTTGGCTCCACCCCTAATGTCTCCTGGCTCCATCCCCAAAGTCCCCAGATATTTCTTGAATTGGACTTGGCAACCCTACCTGCTCACAACCTGAGTTAGATCCCCTGGATTCAGGTAGCCAGTTCAAGGTTACTCAGCCTTCCATCCTTCCGAGGTCAGTAAAATGAGTACCCAGCTTGCTGGGGGGGGGAAGTGTAGATGACTGGGGAAAGCAATGGCAAACCACCCCGTAAAAAGTCTGCCGTGAAAACATTGTGAAAGCAACGTCACCCCAGAGTCGGAAATGACTGGTGCTTGCACAGGGAACTACCTTTACCTATCTAAATTGAGGTGGAATGTCACTTGTGATATATTTGGGGGGTGTTAAATTACACAATTGCCCTATCACAGCTGCTCTGTAGCATCCAGCAATCCCCTTACATTTAAATCCTCATGGTTCAGGTTTTGCACATGCAATTTAGCATTAGTTAATTGAATGAAAGGGAACAGAAAGGAATACAGGCAAAGTGGGGGGGAACCCTATGTTGAAACTGACCAGATTCTTTTTGAAACTGACAAGCAGCTGCAAAGCTTCATTTTCTATATTGCAGAGCACTAGGGGAATCTCTGCTGTGTTATTGGCCACTTTGAAAAATAGGAGTCACACAATATCTTAATATGGGGAAACTCACCTAATCTCTTCATTGTCTAGCTTATTGAATTTGCCAATAGATTTAAGCCTGGCACAAATTTTTGTCTTCTTCTCTGATGCAGTTGCTACCACATTGCCAACCTCAACATGAAATTTAGCAGCCACTCATTTGTAACAAAAGCCAACAAAACCCATTATTTTTAATGAAATACTAATTTGGAATACTGTCAAAGAGTCCAAGACTGAACACCGTGGATCCCCAACTCACTTGTACCCAAGTGATCAGATCTTTATTTTTTTAAGTTTATGACATTTTATTTAATTTCTGGCAAAATAAAGATTCATTTTACAGGCAACACATTACTCTAAATTATGCAGCAGGAAAACTAGCTTAACTATCTAACACTTTTCAAGACTTGCATTAGATAGCGCAAACCTTAAATCCAAGAGTCAATGGTAAGAGTCCTTAAATCCAAGATTCTCTAAATTGCTAGTAATTGTAATTCAAGCATATCATAGTCCAACAGAATTCAATCTAGTCTATCTTCTTCAGGGCCTTAGCTCAGTTATAATTTTTTGCCAAGCAACATCAGGTGATGATGACATCCAATCAGGACACATTCTCAGGAGAAGCCTCTAGAAGATTACCTCATCATTGCTCCTGATTCTCCCCCTCTCATTCTATAGGCTGCAGGTTCTTACGAGAAGCTCAGCACTACACTTCCATCTCTGACCTTGAAGATGATAAGAGCTATGTAGGCTGAGAGGCCATCTAGTAACAATGGACCAGGTCTGTTACCATTCACATTAATCTTTGAGGGGAGACCAGGAGTGCTTTGCCTCACAAACACTATTGGTGGAATCCTAATATGAAGTCAAAGGGCTTAGATAGGTGTAACTGTTTAGGTTTGCACTTTAAAGGCCAAGCCGGCATTGCCGGCGTTCAGGCTGGGGGCCGTCTTTGCCCCCCCCCCGGAAGGAGGGAGCAACAGAGCGCTCAGCCCGGTATATCCGGGTCTGTTTCTAGGCACGGCGTCAGGGCTATATAAGACCTGGCCCCGCCCAGAGCTCTTCAGTTCCTTTGGGCTCTCTGTCTTGTTTGGGTCTTGTTTGGCTCTCTGTCTGGAGACCCACGTGTAAATCACAAGGAGAACGGGCCTTGCGAGCACCGGCTGAGGGAGCCAAGGAACGTGCGGCTGGGGTTTGGCTCGGATTGGCGCGGCGGCAGCGGAGCGCGAGCGGCGGGTGCAGCGCAAGCGCTGGCCAGCTGATCCTCGTCCCTCAGAACTGGGCTTGCAAGCACTGGCCAGCTGATCGTCGTCCATCAGGACGGGGCGGCGGCGGCGGAGCGAGCGGCGGGGTGTCGCGCAAGCACTGGCCAGCAGATCGTCGTTCCTCAGGAATGGGTGATATGCGCGGCGGCGGGGTTCGCATGCGGTGGCCATTTTAAGCCTTGGGGGGGGTCTGAAAAGCGCGCGTGGCGGCCATTTTGGCAGCACGAGGCCACTCGTGTGGCTATTTGTGGGTGGCTATAAGTGGCACGGGGGGTGTCCTTTGTGGGCATTTCACATCTCCCCCCCCACCCTTCAGGCCAGGGTGGGTAGGAGCTCTCCTTGTCAAAGGGAGTACAGGGTAGTGCTTGGTGCTGGGTTTCCTGTACTTTTCTGCCGCCAGTCATCCCCCCCCCCAAGTTTATTGAGCCCGTGGGTGGCTTCGCGGTGGCTCAGGGCTGGACTGGGTTTCCTTCCCCTTGGGGCTAGAGTTTTAATTGTATTTCATCTTAACGTGGGAGATTCCCTGGGTCAGTGGGGCAGAGGAGCTCATTTTCAATCCCCGCCATCTCCAGTTACAAGGTAGGGCAGTGGAGGCTATCAGGCAGCAGGCAAGGGGTAAGATCTCTGCCTGGGACCCTGGAGAGCCACAGCTGGGCTTCGTAGAGAGGGTCGGTGGCTCAGTGGTAGAGCATCTGCTTGGTAAGCAGAAGGTCCCAGGTTCATTCCCTGGCATCTCCCAAAAAGGGTCCAGGCGAAGAGGGGTGGTAAAACATCAGCTTGAGACCCTGGAGAGCCGCTGCCAGTCTGAGACAGTACTGACTTTGATGGATCAAGGGTCTGATTCAACAGAAGGCAGCTTCGTATGTTACCATAATGATTTCGGCTGGTATACCCTATTCAGTGAACCCACCCTCCCCCTCCTCAGGGTATTGTGACGGTTGGCATGCATTGGGGCCGTTTTGGGACCAGCTTCGACTTATTCTGCCTCCACCATTCCTTTCATGGTTTGGGTGGCTCACATTAGCATAACTCAGTGACTACTTGGTTGCTGTGTGGGCTATCTTGGTCACCGTTATGTGGACTGCTTGGGGTAAGGGCAACACTGTGGCACCCATGATGGGTTAAGGAGGGTCCATGGGTAAGCTGCCTGCCTACCCGTCTCGTGGGCGGGGTCTAGTCCAGTTGGCCAACGTGAGACAACTGGAGGGTCTTGAGCAACAAATGGTTGCCACAGGGGCTTACATATGGGAAGGACGTCGTTGCGCTTCAGGGCGGTCGGCGTGGTTAAGCACCCCCCCCCCTGTTTGCACTGTGCCAGCCGGCGGTTGGAAAGTTGGAAGAGCCCCTCGACGCAGAGCGTTAATGCTGCAGTACCGCAGTCCCAGGCTCTGCTCATGATCGGAGTTCGATCCCTGGCGGAGGCCGGGTGTTCAGGTAGCCAGCGAGGTTGACTCAGCCATCCATCTGGGTGCTGCTTGGGGTCTTGCTTAATTTTTTCCCCTAGTTGGGTTGGGTGGCTACAGGGTAGATTAACCTTTTGGGCACCCATCCACTTATTGTGTCATTTACATTGGACGGGGGAACTTGGGACCGGCTGGGAAAGTGTCGCACAGTTACTGCTGTGGGCCTGGCTGCAGATTAGAGGTGTCCTGATGGCACCCATGATAGAGTCGGGCAGGTCTAAGGGCAATCAGCCCGCCCGCCCGGCCCGGGGGCGATGCCTGCAGCTCGGCCCTGTTGAAGAGCCGGGTCAGGGGAAGTTGGTCTGAAGGCGCCATTAGGGGCCAGTTAGAGGCCATTGAACAAGGAAAAGTTGCCAGGGGTGCTCCCATCTAAGAGGGGCGTCGTTGCGCCTCTGGTTGCTCGGCAGCGCTAACTTTTGAGACGATGGTACTGGCCCGCTTTACTGCTTCACAGGGCGGCGCACCTGGGCCCGAACTTCAATTGGAACTGGACCAGGAGGATGGCCTGGACGGATGTCCGTCGGTTGAACATGCGAGCGGCGGGGCGTCTGGAGGCAGAGTGCAGCAGACCACAGGCGGGGCTGGAACGCCCTTGGTATTGGCGGTAGCACCTGTTGCAGCAGACGCAAGGGGGCCCTGCAGTCCTATTCGAATGCCCCCCCGGCGTCGGGGTGTGGGGCTTGGGGGCACTGGGCGGTCCCTGACCCCCGCTGAGCCGGGGGGTTTCGGGCTGCCTTGAGCTGGGGCACACAGGGTGTGGCCCCCCCATGGATCCGCATTAGGTAGTTCAGGCTTACCGGCCGCGGGTTACAGGCCGCCCCGGTGGTGACACCTGCTGTTCCCATGGTGTCGCCCCTCCTCTGGTTTTGCACTGGGGGGTGAGCAGTAGTATGCACTTACAGGGGGCGTGGCCTAGTGAGCAAGGCGGTGGCGCTAGGCAGTGCCTAGTGTGCAGGGCAGAAAACCCCCGTAACTTCAAGCACGACCGTCGGCTTTGCAGTGTGGCTCATGCCTTCTACGCCTGCATTAGGGCGAAGCCGTGGCCGGGGGGTAGGCGCTCCGGCGGGGGCAGTGGGCAGTCAGCAGCCCCCCCCATTTGACTGAGGGTAATCATTTGATTATTGAGTAAGTTCCCACGTGAAGCGGATGGCCAGTATCCGCCTGAGGTGTCTCACTTTGGGGTTACGGATCCCGTATCAGGGGCCTAGGGCCCCCCTCCCCTTGTTTGGCTGCTAATCTCCAGTCAGTGGCAGGTCTTGAGCACGTTGTTAGGGCTAAGATCGCCATAGAGCGCCAGGAAAGTGGGGTCTTAGGACCCCCCTTTGGGTATGCCGCCTGTACCCATAATGTGCGTATTTCCCCCGGGGGGGGTGCCTAAGGAAGCGCCAGGGGAATATCGCCTTGTTCTGCACCAGTCCTACCCCAGAGGTGTGTCAGTGAATTATGGAATTATGTTCGTTATGAAGTACACTTCCTTTGACCAGTCGGTTAAAGTACTGCGGGGGTTTATGGTGTTGGGGCAGCGATGGACCGGCCCCTCCCGATGGGGTGCTCGGTCTCCTGCGCTGCATTCAAGCGCATTGGCTCCTTGGTGGAGTGGGCGTTATAGGATAGGACCGGGTTTAATGACACGGCACACTATCGGGGCGCCCACCTTTTGTCGGTCCAGCAGGTGCAAGGTGACGCGCCTGGCTCTTGCATGCTTCAGGAGTTGGACATCAAGCTGGGGGTACCTTTGGTGTATGTGAATACCGAGGGGCCCAGTACGGTGGTGACATTCCTTAGGCATTGAGCTCGATATCCACCAGCGGGCATTTTGGCTGCCGGTGAAAGTGGTTGCTGACTTTAGGGGCTGGTTGGCTGCTCTTAGTGGGCAACGCAAGGTGTTGCTGCTCTAATTACAGTAGGTGGTAGGTCACCTCAACTTTGCACAAAAGTGGGGGCACCTGGTGGGGCCTCTTTGAGATGTATTTGGGACGCTAGGGACACCTGCGTTGGACAGCGGGTACAGTATGGTCCCGCCATTTTCGGAATTTCTTCCCAAGTCTAGTGGCAGTTTGGCTTTGGGGTGAGCTACTTGCCGACTAATGTGGGCTTGTCTGGGGCGATAACATGGCGGTAGTACATGTTATCAACTCCTTGACCTCTAAGTAGTGTGGGTGATGAACCTGGTAGCTAATTCACACTTCGTTACCTCCGGTGGAATATTTGGCTCCTGGTAGGGCACGTGCCCGGAGGCTGCAATGGGCAGCGAACGCTCTAGCTTGCCAATAGCTGTGGCGCTTTCGGCAGCTCGCCCCGGAAGTTGACTCGCAGCCGACGCGATTCCCCCCGGACCCTGGCAATTTGGGAAGCTGAAGCTGGTAGGGACATCCAGCTGGCTTTGGCACCTAGTACCAGGGGGGATTATAGTAGGTCGGCTTTCCTAGGGCCGTGGTGCTTCAGGATTACTGGCCGATTTCGACGGCTCATATTATGCAATCCTGCGCGTTGCAGAGAGAGAGGTTTGGAGTTGAGGACTATTAGGTGCCACCTGGCGGTGCTGGCCTTTATTGGTAAAGCCTAACAGAAGGGCATATGACAAAGTGGCTTCCCAATTTCGGGCAACTGGCAGCACCGCATGTTGGTTGGCTGGTTCCGTGGCACGGGTTATGCTGTCCCCTTTCTGGGACCGCGCTGCTGCATGCGGCCACGTTGATGGCCTGTTTCGGGCGCTATGTATTAGCTAGTTAACTATACAGTCTAATGACTGACATTGCGGGAAGGGCGCCCTAGGCCGTGATTCAACATGGGTTGGTTGCCTGGGGGGCATTTTTGGGGGGCGAGGGCTTATCGCCTCTTGGTCATGACTTGTTCTGACAATTTTTCTGTTTTTCAGGTGCTGTGGCTCGTAGTGAGAGGCAGCGTGTTCTCATCTGCGCGCACAGCAGGGCGTTCCAGGTGGCCCCTCGAGCCAGGCGGTCTTCAACGGGCACCCAGCTGGGCTTCAGCGACGGGGCAGTTGGAGAATGGCTGAGTCGCCGTGGGCCGGTGTGGGCCGTAGTGCGGAGAGAGGCAGGGCACCCTCTCCGCACATCTGGGTCTTTCGCTTGGGCGGTCTCAGGGAAACACCTATGGCCTAGCACCAAGTGTGCAGGTGGTCTGTATGAACCGCAGATGGGCTACACGGCTCAGTGTGGGGACTACAGATCACTGAACAGCCTCACCGGAGCGTATCTTTCCATGGGGGATGGACGCTAGCACAGGTGGTGAATGGCTTTGGGCCTGGCCGCTCAGCAACAACCCGAATCTGGCGGGCTTGTGCTGGGGGCAGGGTGGCTCGCCCTTTGGACAAGGCGAGGTCCAGGTGTGACCCCAGGGGCTTGTTCTGTTCAGGTTCCATCCCTGCCAGTTATAGGTTGATTAATTATTTAATAAAGCGGCCCGGTTTTTTATACCCAACACTTTGTGTCTGTCTCTTCATTCCGACTGGGGGGGCAATTACCTTCTATTTATTTTTCATTTCTTTAGAAGCAAGTCACAGCTCACACGTGGAAATCCAAGTGATTTCTGTTGTAATGCTGAAAGAGTTTATTAAAGCAAAGCCCTGTTATTGCCATCCTGTGTTAAATGATGCAATTAATGTACCATTTAGCAGCCTGGAAGGAGAGAAATGTTGAAAGTGCTTTCACATAACAGGAAGCCCCTGCTTACAAGTCAAACCACTGTTAGCACCATTGTTGTAGGATACTTTCCACTGATTTCTGGCTTCTCTCTCTTTAATCCATATTGTATTTGTCAAATCACTGGAAACATGCACTATTTGGCTTTCAGACTTGCGTCTCAAGTAAGATTAGTCTCAACTGGGCCATTTTTCCAGTGTCTGTAAAAGACATTCTCAGTAAACAGTGAGCAGCTCTGGGAGACAATTGTGTTAAGAATAAACTATAAATTATGATATTACATTTTATTGGAAAGGACTTAGCCATATGCTTTGAACTAGAATTATATGGTTAAATAAAGTTTGCTTTAAACCCAATAAAAGAAAACATATTATATTTAATATAAGGAACGAGGATGCATGTCAACACTGTGCTTTTGTATAGAAAACAGATGCAAATTGACTGCAACACAGTGAACAGATATACAGTTTTAAGATCTCTGTATTTCACTTTTGTAATTACTATGTTAATTTGAGCAGTGACATGGTATCCACACTTTTCTTCTCTAAATCATATTCCTTTTGTAGTTTTGAATTGCATGAATAATGAACCTGCACTTATTTCCTTATAATAAAAGTAGACTTTAGGACACAGTCCCAAAGAATTCATAGAAGCATTCACAACTTGGACAAATGCAGATTAGGATGAAAGTAAGCTAGTATGGCATACCAGTAAAAAGGTAGCCAAAGTGGTACTTCCCATCTTCCTGAGGGAGACAGTTCTGGTAAGAAAAACTGCCATTTGCAATCCCAGTGCAATATCTAAAACAGATGTCACATACTGGATTATTCTTGTACTTGAAGTGATGTGGGGATGATGCTGCAGTCTTCACTTGAAGTTATTACTTCATAGATACAAAACACTTTTGTTGGATGAAGAATTAATTTTCTTTTTGCTAGAAAGATGTAGATGTCTTTTTCCTAATGAAAATTTGCCTTCACACATGTATCCACTGTGTTATGTCACATAATCTTGAATCACAATGTCCTTGAAAATCTACATGGTAAGCCAAGTATGAAAAAATCCATACTGGGAGTGTTTCCAAGGTGATTTCCATATCCAGACACCATCTAAAGCTGGTTGCTGGATGTGAGATACTTTCCCACTAAACTCCTGTGCTGTCAATCTCAATCTATTAACTTCCATTAGGATGTAATGAGGCTCCAGGATGCCAAGGATCATGCAGCAGTTGTCAGAGTTTTTAAAAATCTCTATTACATGTCCACATTACCATCTCTGTATCTCTTCACCAGCAAGCTAATTTTAGAATACAAAGAACATGAGACCCTTAGAATGATGTACCCTGCTTTATCTGGGATTCATGTCTTTTAAGCATCCTCACTGAGCACCGTTTCACCAGCACAATTGGAAGATGAATGTGTTGACTGTTAGCCATTTTATAGCTGACAATGAAGCTGTTTAACCAGAAAAGAATTTTGACACAGAACATTTTCTGATAGCATCAGATTGATTGCTTGAATGACCTGTTCCTTTTTCACAGTTAAGCCCAGTTGGGTTCAAGTTTAAAAGTACTGTACAACTGGGGGCAATGTGTCCTCTTGAAACAGGAAATTATTTGTTCCAAATATGAGACAACAGTGAAACAACGCCCAATAAAAAATGCATACATTATGTATATCATAATAACCAAGGCTGATGCCAACACAGGCTCCTAAGGAAATCATCCACTTCCTCCATAAGGCAATTTCCCCGGAGACTGTATAACAGTTTGCATTATTTAATAACTTTATGAAACCTATTTGAGCTTTTGATATCTACAAAATCTGGCTGCTATTTTCATTAGGCAGTTCCATCCCCCTCCCTCCAAAAAAGGTTTTATTCCAAAACAAAGACAGATAAAACTGAGGGATTTAGTTTTGCATTCAAATGAAACTTCACTACAGGTGCCAGACTGTTCAAAGCATACTATTTATGCTGCTTCTTGGAAGTCTGATCTATGATAATTCACAGCATACAGAAAACAGGGCTGCTTGTTTGTAGCACAAGCATTTCTCTGTAGCTCTGAACTGGAGAGTCTATTTTCTAAACCCTTTTAACTCTTTATTTCCCTAGCAACAATTGGTCCACGCATCAAATTCACAACCTGATTTGCAAACCAGTTTAAGTACTATCAATTAACCCAATTTAAACTCACATCAGTGACACAAGAGCTTATCTATGCTGCAGACTTAGATTGGTTTAATTGATCTAGACTTAACTGGCTTATTTGTCTCAGGAACTGTAGTTCTATGTGGGGAGGGTACAAAAAGCTAGATCAATACAGCTACCTATGGTACATTTTTAGTCTATTTTAGGGAACATCACATTTACAGCACAATCCTATCAGGGAGCAATCCCCATTGGACCTACTTCTCACTATACCTGTATAGGACTGTGCAAGACATCTAGGAAAAAGATTCCTGAACTGGAAGAAAATGCTTTCTAATGACACATTATTCCCTCCAACTACCCAATAATGTTCTATTTTGACTTGCTACACAGAAAGAAACTTTGTTTTCTGCTTTTTTCTCTTTTCTTCTATACAGTTTTGTGATATATGTTGTTAAAGCTATTAATAATATTCATTTTTTCAGTACTGTTGATTTCACATTTCCATGTGAAATCACTATTCATTTTTTCAGTACTGTTGATTTCACATTTCCATGTATATGTCTTTAGGACTCTGGAATGATTTCTAAAAGAAATTATATGCCTTTGTCTCCTAGGTTTTTCACAAACACATTTGCACCATTATGAGAGCAATCCTAAGAAGGTCTACTCTGAATTCTACTAAGATCTATTCAATGGGGCTTACTCCCAGGAAAGTGCTCTTAGGATTGAAGTGTTTATCTTTCACAACAACTTTTTTTTTCCAGTTTCTGGTTCTTTTTAAAAGCAGTGTCAAATGCATTTCATTGGCCCTGTCATGCAGTTTGAGCCAATCACATTCTTTCAGCCTAACATAGGGTCATTGTGAGGATAAAGTGGAGGAGAAAACAATCTAAGTCACTTAGGGTCCTCATTGGGAAGAGAGACAGGGTGTAAATAAAATAATAAATAAGGCATCTCCTCTTACTGTTTATTCAACTTCTAGCAGATGATGCCTCCACTTCTGGTCTAAATATGTAATGCAATCTAACTACATAGTTCAGTCAATCTTTGGCATTATCTGTTGACAATACCTGCAATATGTCTTTGGTTGATTGAGCAGAGGTTGAACTGGATTCTGTTTCTGGCTGTTGAACAGTTCTTCCTTGAATAGTTGTGTTGGCATCTACTACATCTTCACCCCAACATTCTGAGACATGTGGTGCATTTATTGTCAACAGATGTTATGGGCTTGGTTCTGGGAATATCCTTATGCAATTTGTTGGTAGGTGAATTGTCTTTGCTTTCTCTGTTCCCTTTCTCCATAGTTCTTAGCAATGTTGCATGTCTATCATAGTATTTTTCTGCTTGCTTCTTACGTTAATGATGTTTTTCTTGATTTCTTCTTCTTGGAAAAGAACATAAGGACATGAGAAGTGCCCTGCTAGATCAAACCAAGCAAAAGCATCACCTGCTTTTTGTGCCTATGTAAAGCAACAATTATATGCAAGTGATAGAAATAACTGACACAAGATTAGCTCAAAATTGGGCCGATACAGTTGACATTTTTGGACACCTAGGCTGGGACAAGTAGGCCTTAATTGATGTGTCCACACCATCCATGCTGCCTTAAATCTAATTTTGAGCTGTGGCTTAACTTTTACTTTTAATCTGTTTTAACTGTTTGATTGTTTTACTATTTATCTGTTAGATTGCCTATTGTTAGTTTTAATTGTTTTACCATGTTGGAATCTGCCCTGAGACCATCATGGGAAAGGGCGGACTACAAATTGACAGAAATAATAAATAAATAAATAAATAAATAAATAAATATAAGCTAGATTAATAGGAAGATAGACATTGAAGGCGCTCAGAAACATCCAAGCAGTAAGCAGTAAGTGTGAGAAAACAGTCCAGTCATACACATGGACACAACAATGGTGTATCCAAACAGCATGTTGACCATGATCATCAACTATTCATATTACTATTTGCAAATGTTTGTGTGCAAAACACATCCACTTTCCACATAGTTATGGCCCCTCCCAAGGGTCCTTCATCCATCTTACTTCTTGGATCTCTGTTCCTTGGCTTCTCAATCATAAACTTGCCCCCACAGAGCTAACACTTTTTACATCTTGAGCACTTAGGATGCTGGTGACTGTTTTATGCCATCTCACTAATTCAGCCAGTGAGTATCAGAGGGTTTACCTTCAAAAAACATTAAAATAATGTACCAGTCTTCTGTATTATTGCAAAGTTTAATCCGTGTCAGATCTTACACTTTGAGATGATAATGCTTCCTCCAGCTAGAAATATCAGAAGGTTGGAGATGCAGGACTGGAGGGGGAGTTTCACAGATACAATTTAGACCAATTTTGCACTAGACCTTTAATCCTAGTTTAACTCTGTTCCCAAATTGACATTCTACACTAAAATCAGAGAAACCAACTCTATGACTCTGTTATTTTAGTGTAGAATGTCAGCTTGGGGACAGAGCTAAACCAGGATTAAAGGTCTAGTGTGAAATTGGTCTTGGGGTATACCAGGCCTCAGATTCAGTGGGATACCAGGGTATACCAGGCCTCTTAGGGTATATCATCAGTATGTAGGTGATAGTGAAAGTCTTGGAGTTTGTTTGGACTAGCCAAAGATATCAGACTAATAAAATGAACAGAATTCTAAGGAACCTCAAAACAAAAAGGGAAGTCAAAGGAGCTACTTTCTGTTTCATATACTTTCTGTTCTGTTTGTGACAAAAAGAACACTTTCCTCATTTTTTGGACATAATGAGCTCCGTCAAAGTTTCTGAATCATTTATAATGCTAATTCTATTGTAATTTTATAATCTGATATAATTCCACAGTGCTAATTAATTTTGCAGTGAATGTTATTTAAAAACTAAGTAAGTAGTAATTATAGATGCCCATCTACACAGCCTGTTCATTACAAGATACATTTTTAAAGTGGCCTAGGATTACTAAAGGATGATAGGGAAATGACAGAGAATCTGAATGCATTTTTGCCTTTCGATGTGCAAGATGGGAGGTACTTGCCGACATCAGAACTGCTGACTTCATGAGGGGTGTCAAAAGACCTGAGTCAGATTGAGGTGACAAGAGAGGAGGCCCATAACTGATGGAGAAATGAAAAACTGACAAATCATCAGGCCTAAATAGCATATATCCAAGAGTTCTGAGAGATTTCCTGACAAAAATATAAAATCTATCTCTAAAATCTGCCTCCATTCCCAAAGACTGGAAGCTAACCAATGTAACTCCCACCCTTTAAAAAAGTATCCAGAGGAGACACAGGAAATTATAGGCCTGTCAATCTTACACCGATACCAGGTAAGTTGGTGGAATCCATTATTAAAGATAGAATTAGTAGGCACATTGATGAACAAAAACTCTCGAGGAAGAATCATCATAGATTCTGTAAGTGAAGATCTTCTCTCACTGACCTTTTTAGAGTTTTTTGAGGGGGTGAACAAACATGTAGACAAGGGTGACCCAGTAGATGTTGTTTACTTAGACTTCTAGAAAGCTTTTGTTAAACTTCCTCATCAAAGGCTCCTAAATAAACTCAGAAGGCATGGGACAAGTGGATAAATCCAGTTTAAGTCCACTTGTGGATTTAAAAACCTGGCTAATTAACAGGAAACAGAGACTGAGTTTAAGCAGGCAGTTTTCACAGTGGAAGGGGGTAAGCAGTTGGGTGCCACAGAATACAAGGTCCAGTACTGTTTAACATGATCATTAATTATTTGGAGTGAAGAGTAAGCCATGAAGCGGCTATGTTTGCAGATTACACTAAGTTGTTTAGGGCAGGGGTGGCCAATGGTAGCTTTCCAGATGTTTTTTGCCTACCACTCCCATCAGCCCCAGCCATTGGCCATGCTAGCTGGGGCTGATGGGAGTTGTAGGCAAAAAAAATCTGGAGAGCTACCTTTGGCCACCCCTGGTTTAGGGCACTGAGAGCCAAGGAGGACTGTGAGGTGCTTCAGAGGGACCTGTTGAGGCTGGGCAAGCAGGGATCAACATGGCAAATGAGGTTCAATATGGGCAAGTGCAAAGTAATTCACATTGGAGCCAAAAATTCCAACTATAAATATATGTTGATGGGGTCCAAATTGGTCGTAACTGGCCAGGAGAGAAATCTTTGGAGTAGATAACTCACTGAACTTGTCATGTTAGTGCACAATTGCAATTTTTTAAAAAGACAAAAGTTATGCTGGGGATTATTAGGAAAGGGAGTGAAAAAAGTCAGCCAGTATCATAACACCCCTGCATAAATGGTGTAGCCTGATTTGGAATATTGTGTACAGTTCTGGACACTGCATCTAAAAAAAGATACTATAGCATTGGAAAAGGTGTAGGAAAAAGCAACTAAAATGATTAAGTGGATGGAGCATCTCAGTGGAGAAAGGTTAAAGAGGTTAGGGCTCTTTTGCTTGGAAAAATGGCAATTGAGGGGTGACATACAGAGGTTACCAAACTTATGCATGGGATAGAGAACATAGAAAAATAAGTACTTTTCTCCTTTTCTCACAATACAAGAACTTGTGGGCACTCAATGAAATTAACAAGCAGTAGGTTTAGAACAGATAAAAGGAAGTACTTCTTCACCCAAAGAGTAATTAGCATGTGGAATTCACTGCTGCAAGAAGTGGTGCCAGCTATAAGCATAGGCAGTTTCAAGAGGAGATTGAATAAACATATAGAGCAGAGATACAGAGCTATTAGCCACAAGGTACAGATGGAACACTATGGCCCTTTTCACACTTACCAGTGGAAACCGGAAGGGAGTCGGTATTGTGCCGCTTGCAGTAATCCGAGACAGGGATGGGAGTTTTCAGACACATTTTTTTTTTCCGGTAGGGTTCCGTGATTGAAGCGAGCCATTTCACACTGTTCCGCTCTTATCTCGCTTCCACCAGCGCCAGCCGTTTTTGCCTGCCGGCTCGCGATCTCCAGCTTATTTTTTTTTTTAATGTCAGGCTAAAATCGCTATAGCGACGTATCACAACAGCAACACCATAGAGATGGCTAGGCTCTATTGAGATAAGTTACCAGGTTTCAGCGGTGGCGATATCTGGCATCTTAATGGAGCCCAGGCATCCCTATGGTGATGCTGTTGTGATACGTCGCTATAGCGCTATAGCAATCTTAGCCGGACGTTCAAAAAAAAAAAAGCCGAAGATCGCGCGTGCCGGCGGGCGAAAAAGGGCACGAAAACTGCTCCCGGGTTAGATACTGGACATTTCACACAGCACCCCATAGTGATTTCAACCCAGAAGGAGGGGTTGAAAAGTGGAAGAAGCTGCTCTTTGTTTGTAACGACTCAGGCACGCCTCACTACCGGGACAGCCGCGGGAGTGTGTGAAAAGGTGAGAGTATCCCGGTAGCAGCCAGTTACTGAATCGGGTCTGTCTGAAATGCCAGCAGAAACCCGTTACTGTTCAGTAACTGACCAGCTTCCATACTGGAATACATAGACTGTGTGAAAAAGCCCTATGTCTGGGGCAGTGATGCTCTGTATTCTTGGGGCTTGGGGGGCAACAGTGGGAGGGCTTCTGGAGTTCTATCCCTGCTGGTAGACCTCCTGATGGCACTTGGTTTTGGCCACTGTGGGACACAGAGTGTTGGACTAGGTGGGCCATTAAGCTTGATCCAACATGGTTTCTATAATACAGTAGCTTAGATGCATTTTGTTAATAAAATTCTTTGATGCATATTTGCCACAAGGTACTGTATATACTTAGAAATTTATTCCTAAATAG
The DNA here is from genome assembly GCF_032191835.1 of Heteronotia binoei. Taxonomy (NCBI): domain Eukaryota; kingdom Metazoa; phylum Chordata; class Lepidosauria; order Squamata; family Gekkonidae; genus Heteronotia; species Heteronotia binoei. Next base: position 52,657,026 of record NC_083231.1, on the reverse strand, counting down.
AATTTTATTTTGCTCTTGGAAATCAATTCCAGTGCTTTTTAATGACTATATCATATGCGAATCATTATTTTTGAAATATTAACAGAAAATGTTAAAAACATATTAAGTATAGTAAAGAAATACTGAGGTCAATACATCATGGGTGCATTACCTGCAAATTGGGTGGCTATCACAGGGAATAAATGAGCCCTGCTTCCTCCTCTCACTGTCCACAGATGGGATGAGGCTATTAGAGTGCAGGATAGATCTACCTATCACATCCCATTTAGCCTCTCTCTGCTCAGATGAAAAAGAGTTGCACCGATACTAGTTGTACCTATGTGAGAAAGTCTGTGCATCAAACCTACTAATTGGTTCCATTTTTTAAGATAACAGCAAATTCTGGATGCCAGTATTTTCAATATGCATGTCTACACAAAAGTTTTGAATTAACAAGCCTCACACTAACTAGATCATAGCTAATAATGCAGGGAACTGCAACTCCAAATGCTGTGGTTTTTTAAACAATCCCTTACTAAGGTCAAAGTCTTTTCTGGTGATATAGCAAATAATCTTTACTTTGGTAGCAAAAAGTCCTTCTGCAAAGCTGGGCATTAAAAGAAATCCAATACTATAGACAAAGAACTCCTGAAAAGAGAATAACAGAGACACCATATATCATCCTATTACCCCTTTCACAACCTAATTGTCACCTCAGGAAACCACACTATTTTGAACAATAGATCAGTCTGTAAACTTAAGACAAACTTCAATTTCCGAAATAGTTTCAGATCTAGCCAATAGCTAATCTGCTTTTTAAAAAAAAGTTCTTAACGTTTGTCATTTGTCAAATACTAGTTGGCTGCTGCGAGCAATTCTGCTTCACCATGCTGTTCAATTTGGATAGCCATTTCCCACCTATTAGCACCGGCTGCTTCTTACAATAGTGACTGGGTTGGACTAATTTATTTATACTATGGATTTTTGTGGATACTTACTGTATTGCAGCATTAAATCATAATAAAGTTGTTAAGGAATCCAAAGATGCCCACAAGCTAAAAAAAGGTTGCAGCCCCTGTAGTAGACAGACTCCCAGGAATCTTTTGTGAGAAAGCCCAGCTGAAGACTGCTAATGGGCATAAGTTTCATTCACTTGACATATGCAGGGATACACAAACATGGTTGGCAGAGTGTGCTTCCATTTTTATGTTCACAAAAGACACCAAAATTCTCATCTACGTCTGATAATCTGTCTAGCCTACTGCCAAACATCCTTCTTACCTGGCTGAGGCATCCATGGGAAGAAAAGTAACTTAAGCTGAAGGAAGACTCTTCAGGCTGGGGAAAGACCTCCAGTTTTCCTGAGTACAGTGATGATCTACTAATTCAGCCTAGCTCATAAGATGCCCATTTAATTTGGCTAACCTTGGTATTAGAATTCATAACATAGTAACAACGAGAGTAGGCTGCTGTAATGCATTGTACATTGACCCCACCTCAAAATCAACTCAGAAACTTCAACTGCTCCAGAAAGCCGCGTCTCAGATATTAATGGGAGCTAGACTGAACAGGTATATTACTTCCATTTGCAGATGCTCTTTTGGCTACCCAGTTGTTACTGAGCTCAGTTTGAAGTATTGGCTGTCACATACAAACTCTTAATGGCTTTGGCCTCTCTTATTTGCAGGACTACCTCTCTCCCTGTGGTCCAAATTACAACTTTGCTCAAGTCAGCAGGGATTCCTGCAAATGGGCAAAATCAATAACTGCCCAGGGACATGTGCTTTCTCCACTGTGGTTCTCACCTTATGAAATGGACTGCCTGAGAAGGTCAGGAGGGGGCTTCTCTGTGCAGGTAATAGGGGTGCACTACAAAATCAAAAAAACCTGCCTTTACAAAGTTGCTTGGATAAATGATTAAGGGCTGTGGTCTATGCTGCTGTCTTTAGCTTATTATAAGTAGGATCCTATTTATGTAATTCCTGTACTGCTTAATGTGTCATGTGAATATTTTCGGCATGTTTCAGTTCTCTCTGGTGGTTCCAAACTTCTAAAATCTTATGCATTGGTTACTGTATGTCCCATTTTTGTGACTGTAGTGCCTAACTATGTGTAATCTACCTTGAACTTATTATTTAACAAAAGAAAAAATATAAGCTAAATTTTGAAAATAAACTACTGTTTGTTTATAAATATACTGTTCATGTACTGATTTGCTTCCTCCAAAAGGATGGCAGATGCCATTCTCATCTCCATTTTATCCTTTGTGAGGCAGGTCAGGGCAAGAGAGACTGACCCAATGTCACCCAATGAACTCTGAATCTGGGCCTCCCAGGTCCAACTCCAACACCCTCACCACTACTACTCCATACTGGCACAGGCTAAAGGAACTCTGCATTTTGATCATGTTCTGTTGAGTGGGAGTCCAAATCCTGTTGAACGTACAAGCTGATAAATCATTCTTTAAAAAGCAAATGTTTTATTCACTATATAAACTGAAATAAATGGTTTATCGTTGCTACTTGCCAGACATCATGTGCAGTCAAGCATGGTCAACCTTTTATATGTCTGAACTATTTTCTTAACCAGTCATTAATCTATGACTTTCCTACAGATCATAGTGGAGGAGGATATCATGGCTTAAATGGGAAAATATTTTTTAAAGGAAGAGGATAAAATTTTTGAATGCTATAAAACTAGAATTTACACTTGACATTCACAACCTACAGTGAAGAAGGAGGAGGAGGAAAAGTGTTCAAGGAGGCTGGCTGAGTCCACAGCTGCCATTGATTTTCTAGGGGAAATGGGTTACAAACACCTCAAGAGCTGTTTGATACCAAAGAGACACAAACTCCTCATTACAGCTCTTGACATGATTGAAGTATTATAGTAGTGCTGTCTGTTAATAACATAATGTCAAGGCTCAAACTAGATGTGAAGTTGGGAGGTTCACCTGTCTGTTTTTAAACCTCAGATAGCAGCCATGGAAAGCCCCAATTTAGATCAGAGTTCTGAAAGTTTGAGTGCTTAACCCTATCCCTCCATGCTTATTATCCCACATTACCTTCAGTCACACATCTGTACTCCGCAGTGCTATTCAACCCCCCCCCCCACCACCACCTGGAACATGCAGGTACCATATGGGTCACAGAAACTGAACTGAGAGCCTCACCAGGGTGTGGTCACACCCACCATTAAATCCATCTGCAACACGCCTGTATTATAATCCGCACAACCAATTTTCCAATCAGACAACAGCCAGGCTTCCGTTCTATCCCATGTGGGTTCCATCGCTGGTGTATCAGATTGCTCTACCGGACCTCGTTTCATGAGACGTCAATCTGCATTAGCGCAGGCGCAGTGATGCCCGCTATCTACAGCGCGTCGCTTTTAAATGGGTCAGATCACTAAAGTTTTGCTAGTCCGTTGGCACTACTTTTCCAGCACGAGCACTACGCGTGCAGCAAAGAACCCAGGAATTCAAATCAGTTCACATCTACTTTCAAAAGTGATTTTTGTTTCCGGACATAAGGGTGGGTAAACGATTTATCGAGCCAACATTCGCTCACTCATTCACTGGCGCAGTGATATCACTTGCAGGGGCTTTGGGAGGGAAGTGGTGGTGCGCTTCCGACGAGTCGCCAACGATGGAGCGTTCAAACAGAGAAACTCCGCTCAGGAACCGTCAGAAGGATTTTTTTCCTGATTTAAAGCAGTATCAAATTAGTCCGTGCCCCAGTCGTCTCAACGCGGGACTCGAACGAGCTAACCATTCGCAGATGCTGACGTTTGGACAACCGCTTAAAATCCGACATGCTTCCGGACTCCACTCATGCTCGTAGCGGGATTTTATGAATGTCTGACCTCACCCCAGGGCTATCTACTACACCTGAAGTCTCCCTCTGGATGATTCCAGTTTATTTGCTGCATTGCTCCTGGTAAAAGGTAGATTGGCTGAATCCTGCCAAGTACATCTCTTCTGTAATCTATGGTAAGAAGTACCCGATGTATACATGTTGCTTATTACACTTCCAAGAACATAATGATTTTCTGATTGCAGGACCTTCATAGCTCATCCTAGTGAACAGAATGTCATCTTGGAAGTTGATTCCAAATTCAGTATTCTATAATCTTCCTACAGACTCCATGCTGCAAATGAGCTGTGCTTTGAATCCCAGTGTTAAATATTAAAGCAATAGGAAATACACATTAAGTAGCTAAATTCAAAGTCCACCTTGTACATAGGTACTCTGTGTCATCGGGCCTAGTTTAGGACTAATCGCAGTTGCTCTCATAATTTTGGTTAATTTTGTTTTATTGGCAGTAAAATATGTTAACTTGTTTTAAACAAATATACATGCAAGTGATCAGTCACTGTCAGCCTGCTGTTGTGGGAAAACACTAAATCTCATGTAAAGAAGAGAATCTAGTTTCAAGCAACATCATAAAAAAAAAATTATTGCCTGAGACAAATTATTCTTGTGATAGCCTTTGTTACAGGTAAATATCTAGACTATTTGATTCACATGCCAGAATTCAGACCCATATGTGGATAACAGCCCAATCCACCAACCAGTAGAGCTGAAAGATATACATTTAACTTGGCTTAAATTCATATCTTGCTGCTGAACAGAAACATATGAGCCAGTGTTAAGGTTATAGTTTTGGATTCAGATTTGGGTTGAGGGCATCCACTCAGCCATAATGCTTATTGGGTGACTTTAGGCTGGTCACTCATTCTCAATCTTAATTTAATAAAATGGTGGAAAGTGGAATGTTACCTAGAGCTGCTTGAATACAATAGATTGTATGAACCATCACTTACAAAATCAGAATCTGTGACACTATTCTTCCTACATTACGAAGGAAGACACATTGTAATATGATTATTGAAAAACAGTACATGAGTGACAAAATGTGTGTCTACCAGCTTGCAGTGGTGGTGCAGACCATCTTCTGCCAATTCCACCATTATCCAGAAAAGGGCTTCTTAGTATCACTGAGTCTTATGGGGAACCTTGCCTTTCCCAAGTTTCTGGTCTAAAATTCCTCCCCCTCTATTCTGGCTATAGATATCATCTAGTACAGAGCTTCAGATATGAAGTCCTCACAGAATCATATACTTGGAAGGGGCCACACAGGCCACGTAATCCAACCCAGCTTCTCAACATAGGATCAGCCTAAAGCATCCCTGGCAAGTGTTTGTCCAACTGCTGCTTGAGGACTGCACATGAGGGGGAACTCACCATGTCCCTAGGCAGCCAGTTCTAGTGCTGAATTACTCTTATGTACTACTACTACTACTATTATTATTATTAAAATTTATTGCCCACTCTCCCTGGAGACCAGGCTCAGAGCGGGTAAATTTACTTGCATGATAGAAGTGTTTTGGATTTTGATTTTTTTTTTTTTTACTGGCATGATTATATATACGGAGTTAAATAAAAAAAAATTTCACTGTCTATGTTTCTTTTCTGACATTGAAACAAAGTTTGGGTGCAGTGGAAACTTTAAGACCAAATTTTCTCCTAGTGCTTCAAACCAACACAGGCACCCACCTGAATCTATTTTCTAGCCATTATTATTGCTCATTATATTTCATATTTATTACTGGAAGTGATTTTGTCATACAGAAGAGTAGCCCTGACCTGGATAGCCCCAGCCTAGCCTAATCTCAGAAATTAAGCAGGGACGACACAGAGGCAGGCAATGGCAAACCACCACCAAATGTCTCTTGCCCTGAAAACCCTTCGAGGTTGCCATAAATCAGCTGTGACTTGACAGCAAAAAACAATAATAATAAAATAGAGGAGGTGTTAAAAAAGTATCCACTCCAGGCACCAAAAAGGCTAGATATGCCCAGAATAGATGCGAGAACTTGCTAACTGGTTCCCAGCAATTCAGAGAAAAATAAGACAAAGACAAGTTTTAATCCATTTTTTACTCAGTTTAAGAGAGCATAAAATTAAACAGGATTCCTTGGACAAAGGAGTGGAAACAGCTTTATCATACTCGCCAAATGTCATACTAATTATAAATTAACTTAATCTGACATAGGGGATTTGAAAATCTGCATGTGTCTTAGTGGAAAGGTTAAGAGAGGAAAATGCAAACCAAGAACATGAAGACTATATATCTGAGCAAAAGGCTGAGCAGGTTATTGCTCAGGTTCAAGCAGTGCCTGCACAATTAATGATGAGATTGATATTTAATGTGAAATTTAGTCTTTTGAAATCCCCTTCAACTTCTGAGTTATGATTGTACCAATATCTGTAATTCAAAATAACTGTCACATAAATAGTACTTACTGGCTTAAATTTCATTTTCTTCTAAAGAAGTAGGTTTCTACACCTACGCCAAATAAATTGATCAGTCTTGAGATATCAAGCTTCATAGTGTTTTAAAAACAAGACTCAAACTACACACTACAATGTGGAGCAATGATTGGACCCCCCACTCCCCCCAAAAAGGTAGTTTAAGTTTCAAAATAGTTGTGGGCAGAAGGGTTGGATTGGGGACCCAGCTCTGTCTGTGCCCCTTTGCCAATCAAAACTGCTTTCCTAGGTTCTGCTATCTCTGCTAAGGAAAGAAAAAGACAATATTTGATCTTATATAGATCTAATATATTATTATTAGTTTATTTTATTAGTTTATTTAGTTTATTTTATATGCATCCTATATTGTTCCTATTTACTAGGAAGAGTTTCTTTTTCATGTTATCTGTCACTGTTAAATTACTATTCCTATATTGTTGCTATCTCTTTATTCTTTGCTTTTTGCTGATGCCTTTTGAGTGTTTTCTTAGTTGTTAGAACTGTCATTTTGTAGGTTTTAGCTCCTTCTGAGACTCTGAGTGAAGAGTGGGTGCATTTTGACTCTAATGGTGTGAAAAGATATATATGTCCATGAACACTAGGGACCAACCACAAAGACTTTGTTTTATTTATTTATTTATATTTTGACTTATATCCCGCCCTTCCCACCGGAGTGGCTCAGGGCGGCTTTGAGGAAAGACATACAATGGAATGTATTAGACATACAATTAGACAATGTATTAGACATACAACAGAAGTTTTGTGCTTCCCGGGGCCAAACTACATGATTAGGGACAGGCACAAACTGGCTGACGAACTAATGTTCATCACAATTTTTTGCCAGTTTATGGTTCATGAAGAAATGTTTGGGAACTGATGAACCACCATGAACTTTCATGAAATTTGATGCAGTTCATAAAGAGCAGAAGGCAAGGATTTAAACCCCAGCTTCCTGCTCTTCACAGAAAACAGCTGAGTAGCTGGGAGCTCCCCACCACTCAGCTATTTGATTTAAATCACCGTGAGCCATTTAAATCACTGCTTTCTACTCCTCACAGAAAGCCTCAGGGAGGAGAAAGCAGGGGTTTAAATGGCTCTAAGTCGGTGGCTGGCTGCCTAGGAAAGCCCCTTTAAACAGTTGAGCTGTACTGAACAAACTGCTCCTGTGGCTCAGCTGTTTAAAGGATTTTCTTGGGTTGAGCTCCAAGCCATTTAAGCCACTGCTTTCTGCTTCCCATGGAAAGCCACTTAAACCAAGTGGCAGAGCTGTTTGGTTTAAATGGCTTGGAACTATTTAAACTGCTGCTTTCTGCTTCCCATAGAAAGTGGCAGAGAGCAGAAAACAGGATTACAAACCTATATAAACCAGTTCAGTTTGTAAACCAACCTCTCTGTTGGTATAGGTTCACTGGTATAGGTTTAGCCATAAATCATGAACCAAACAGAACTGTAAAAATGTGGTTTGTGCCAATCTCTAATGTTCTGGTGGCTTTCATGGGGAGGAGAAAGCGGGGGGTGCTTTTTGCTTTCCATGAACCTCCACAAATTGCCTTAAAAGTTTGTGGAGGTTCACGGCAAAGCTGTAGCTTCGATTTGTGAACCACAAACTGTCAGACCCAGAGTCAAGGAAAAGACAGTTGAAGTTCAGGATCTTTATTCCAGCTTCATGGGCATACACATGCGTTGTCGGAACTGACTTCTCTGTCAGTTCACCCAACTTATAAATCTTTGCCCTGACCGTTATAATTCAAGCCAAAGTGCGCCAAGCAAAAGCGGGGGTTTTGCGCAGGGTTTTTGCTAAGCTCTCATCACCGCAGGTGCCCACTATTAGTTCATGGTTTGCAACTCCTCCAGCTCTTTGACCTTGGTTACCTAGCAACTAGCCAATTCCCAGACATGCCATCCTCCCTCCAGATAAGCAACAAGTTACAGTTATATCAAAGGCATAGCAAGCGCAGCATAGCATTGAAGCACAGCATAGTATTGTACAATTGAATACACATGACAAGAGGAACAAGATGGAGTGACTCTTGACACAAACCAGCCAAAATTCATCACAAACAAAGGTTTATGTACTGGTTTGTGCCATTTCTAGTGGTCAGCTTGGGAGACCCATGGCCTGTCTTGTGTCACATGTTATAGTCTAATTTGGCCTCTGAAGCCCCATTGGCCCTTTTCTGATTGGGACCAGAAGCAGTTGCAGCCTTCCCTACTATGCCATTTTCACACCCTCACTGTGCCCTGTGAATCTTCTACTGGATCCATCAAAAAGATTGCATTACTTGCTGGGTAATTACATTATACATAATGGGCTACATATAAGGTTCACAACAGAACAACAGCTCCACAGGGCAGTAATGGGATGTGAAAGCAGTGGACGGGAGGAGCCTTAAGCTTATCCCCTCCATGTCCCGTGGTCAGAGGCAGAATAGGGGTGATGTGTATATGGAAGGCATAAAGTTCCCATTGCATGTCTAACCTGAGGACTTTGTATATGAAGACTGGTCTTGAGAGTAAAACTGGTCATGACAATGGCAGTTCCTTAATTGCCCTTCCAAGCCATTTCTTTTCTATTGAAAAGCAAGTATGGGCATGGCCCCGGTTCAGGAATGAGGCACAACTGAAGACAGTAGCTCCCATTGTCTTTTGCCCCTAAAGCATCATACAGTGAAAATATGCCATAAGACCCATTGTGGCTTCTGATGTATACTTCTGATGGCTGGTGACACATTTTAGCCCAGTTATAGGTCCCCCTCCCTTATTATTTATTTGCAGCTAAAGAACAAATATCCTCTTTGGTTTTAAATTACTTCTACTCACGTTGCCACAGTCAAATACAGATACTATGGTGAATAGAAGAGAACTTTTAGTTAAATGCCATAATTGGTGTGAGGGATCTTGCAGATGAATAGATGTGTCACATCTGCATGTGTTTCATTTGTAAAATGATGGAATGCTATATCTTGTCAGGCTTTCTAGGACATTTTGCATCTGATGTGCACATCCTAGTGATCATTTTGTTCTCATTTAATTGAAGGCCCTCTTCTGATTTATTTTAATGAACTTTGAAACCAAATCAAGCTTTTTACTTTCTTAATTACATTGAGAAAAAAGGCAGCCAAATGAGCCATCATTAGCATCAAGCACAGCATCCAGGACTGATTTTTCAAATATCCAAGTGATCTTTTGTCACCTCTGAAAATTGTTCAATGAAGCCAATAAATAAATTGTTCAGGACAAAGATAAATTGCACAAGATCATTTAAATGCAGATTGTTCTGATGATGTGTCTTCCAACAAAAAGGTATCTATCAAGCAGGGCTGGCACTGGAAATTCTACACTGATTTCCAAGGTCTGCTATTAGCTTACTTGGTACCTGCACCTGGAATAAATTGTGGAAATTCAATTAATCTGTATAATTCTTGAGCTTGTATGTTCTACTTCAGTTGTATGTACATACTATAAGTGTCATCAAGTTACAACTGACTTATGGTGACCCCAGCAATGACTTTCACGGCAAAGGAAAAGAAGAGATGGTTTTCCTTGCCTTCCTCTGCAGTCTTCCTTGGTGGTCTCCTATCCAAGTACTGATCCTGCTTAGCTTCTGAGATCTGACAATATCAGGCTATATCATGCCACCTTCTCTCCCACTTTGGTTGTAGAAAATAACAAAATTTAATATTGTTTTGTTTTAGTATGGTGACTCTAAATGGCTGGAGCTAGAAATCCCAAGGTCAATTCAGAATCTTGTGAGGCAAATGGGAGCATTTGAGATATTAAGCCACCCCTACTCTTGATGTGTAATAGCTTATGACAGCAGAGTTTATAATGCTCACCCTGCCCCAAAGATAAAATCCCAGATCTTAGATCGTTCCCTGAATCCTCTTTAAATAGTGGCACACAGAAAACAGAAATCAAATCTAACATGAAGGGGTTGGCTGATGACCTTAGGGCACATGGGTCTTATAGAATGTATGACACACACACAAAAGGAGTGGCCAAACTCGGAAGCCACACACAGCTCTTTCAAACATATTGTGTGACTCTTGAAGCCCCCACCACCCCACCGGCCATCTTTGTCTCTTTAAATCCCTCCTCCAAGCCAACCAGCCAGCCAGCATGGGGAGCTTGGAGAATGCATTTAAAGTTCTTTCTACCTCTTTCTTCCTCCCCCATCTATTTCCTTCCTTCCTTCCAATTGAGGGAGCTAGAGAATGCTTGCCAAAATATATCACTTCCAAGGAAAAAATCAGGAAACAAATAGTTCTAATTATCTAGTAGTTCAGTTTATTACCATCAAAGACTGGTTAGAAACTGTTTGTACAAAAATGACATGGCCCTAACAAAGATTGCTAATGGCTTAATAAATTACACCTCAGCATGTAGAAATCAGGGACATCTATGTCTAGAAATAGTTTATATAGGATAGCAGAATCTAGTAGATATTTGTGGAGTAGGAAAACTTCAAGAAGAGTGAGAACTGCCTCAAAAGATAAAGGAAAAATGAAACTAAGGTCAAAGGTGCCTCTGAAGAATGATGAGAATTCCATTCAACGTTTTTGTTTTTTTAAAGTAAAATCAAAGATTTGGTTTATCAGCTAATGGTCTGTAAATAAATATATGCTTGTAGAATATTTAGTCACTATAAAATTGGTATATATATATATCCATTACACTAAGAAGTAATAAAATTAACTCATAAATTTAGTTCATGTAAAGGTCATCTTACAAGATGTTTTAATTCTGTAAAAATACTAAAAATAAATCAGCCAAGGTTGTGATTACTCCAGTTAATGATATGGTTAGACTATTTTACACGATTTCAACATGAGGTAACTTTCTGAAAACATTTCACTATGGTAAATTAATTTTAGTTTATTAAGAAAACATCACAGTGATATTTAATAGAAAACTATTTCATATAAAATGATGAAACTCACAAGCCTGACAGAAAACAAATGAAACCCTGTTAACAAATGGTATAGTCTGCAGACAACAATAAAATATACAATTTAATAACCAAATAAATCCACGGGTTCCAGCTAAACTAGACATTTCACATTTGCTTCATGTCTGTTAAAGGCCACTCTTTCTTTAACTACACTGTCTAACATTGCTTCAGTCCATATTTTACTGTGTGATGCTATTGTTACTTGAAAAATTATTCATCCAAGGCATATAAGATCCAGACCCTTTGTCTTTTTGAGAGGTTCCAGGAAGAAGGAATGTGTGCCAATATTGAGGTAAGTGAAGTAAACTGCGTGAACATTCCAGTATAAACCTAACTTGTTGATTTCTAACCAAAACAACATTATAATCAGATGTAGCCATAAAATATGTGTCCAATTAGCTCCTCTAGCATTGAGTCCAATAGCCCATTTTTTAAAAATCTGCTAGGCATCTAATAATTGCAATAGATAATAGTTTTTGGAACAATTGTAATCTGAGGTCTAAAGAAATTTATTTACTGTTTTCTCAGATTGTTTTCTGAATTCGTATTGGTGCTGAATTCTACATAAGATAAGAGGTACTTTTCCATTTAGAAAGTCTTCAGATACAAAGCATGTGATTCTTGATTAATTCTATGATGGCATTCAAATACCTCTTGAGCAAATAATGCAAAGTGCATCAGATAAGTGCATCAGCCGCCCTGAGCCTGCCTTGGAGGGGAGGGCGAGATATAAATAAAAGCTTATTATTATAATCAAATTCAGAATCTGTCTGAAAATCTTAGTTTGACCACTGTTTGCCTTTCCCCTCTGCCAAGCAGACTACATAAATGCTATTCCAAGTGTTCTGCCTTTCTTCTGGCAAAGCTATAGCCACCCAATCTAACTTGGCTGTTGGTATTGCTAGAAGGAGAGCATGGAAACAGGGCAGGGAGATGATGTAACACAGAGTACATGTTCTGAGAGGGTTCCAGTGAGAACTGACTGCAACAGCTACCTCTCTGGATGTCCAAGCCCCACTAGGGGTTGCCAGAGTCAACCATGATGTCTAAGCACACACGCACACTCACAAAAATTGATTGCAGCCACAGCTGGAAGGTTTTCCTGCTGCACCATGCCTGGAAGAAATCCCAGCAAACTGGGATTAAGTTGGGAGTCTACATTTGGGCAACATGAGATACCAATTAGTCCAAACTATGGTTTCCAATTTGGATCAAACAGTGCTTTAGAATCCTGATTTATGACCCCTTCAACAAGTTAGAGCTAGTAGGGTGGCCAGCAAAACCAGTATTTAATCAAATTACAAATTAGAAGTCACAGTTATTCATGAAATATGAATGCTGCCCTTGTCAGAGTTTCTATAGTAGACACTTCAATTGCAGTAGTTTTTTCAGGCCATTTATGCAGGAGGCTAGAGACTGCTGCCAGAATGCTCGGCACTTTTGTCAAACTACTGCATGGAGATTTATTTGGGGAGAAGGTGTGACTACCTAGTTTTCATTTCAGTATATAGCTTTAGATTCCACAGTCTGGACCTGACCAGCAAGGCACAGCTAATTAGAAATTATAAATAAAATAAATCTATGAATCTTCTTCTCCTAATTGTTCTAGTTCTAAAAAGACTCCAGTAGCCATATAAAACTTGCTGATAACTTGCTCATAAATCATCCTGGGGTTGGACTAGATGACCCTTGAGGTCCCTTCCAACTCTATGATTCTAGGACTATTATTATTTCTCTAGGATGGAATCAATATATTTCTAGGAAAGCAGGGCTTTTTTTTCTGCCGGAACCCGCAGGAGTAGAGCTCCACCTGGGCTGGCCAGGCCTCTGGCTGGCTCAACTCACCATGCAGCAGCCATGTGCTCTCTGCGTTGGCCTTTGACTGGAAGTGATATCACAGGAAATGACATAATTCCTGTCTCCTGACTCCACCCCCAAAGTCTCCTGGCTCCACCCCCAAATTTTAGTGTGCCACGAAGGAGGAGTGTAAAAATAACCGGGCCATAGGGGGGGGAAAGTTTGGGGAACCCTGGTCTAGTTGATAGAGTGTCTTTCACTCTGCTCAGTTTTCCCTGTTCCCCTTGTGGTGGCAGACAGAACTACGTCAGAAGGAGAATCACAAGAAAGGTATTCAGCTGGATGCAGAATGATGCTGGCGTCAGTGGATCTCCAGCTGACTTTGGTCCCCTGAATTTTATCCCCTAGTCCTCCTTGTAAGTGACCCTGTCTGTCCCTGAGAAACCTGCCAATATTATTCAGGGGAGGGAGGAGGCAAGTAGAGACCTGGGATGTGGGTTCATTAAAATGTTCTTCCTTTGTTAGATTAAGATTTCCCATATTTTTACAGACCTCTGCATAATCTACAAGTGAAACTTTATATGGGACAGAGCTTGGAGAAGATATCTTTGTGGATTTCTATTTATGTAATTACTAAAGCTACATCACCTCTGTCCTTCTTTAAAAACAATGTGGGAATTGAGTGAAGGATTTCAGAATTTGAAATTCAGATGCTGAAATGAGATCTGAACCTCAGATGACTTGTTGCAAAAATCAAATCAGCTACTATTGAGGCAGCATTTTTGGACAACGTGTCAGAATTGCATGTAATTAAAATCAACATTCTTATATTATGGAATTATTTATTTATTTAGATTTATTAGGCCACTCTGTGGTGCAAGCAGGGTTCAGGGCAGCTTACAACAAAGGTGCATACAATAAATAAGTTAAAGGAAAGGGAAAGGTCCCCTGTGCAAGCACCAGTGGTTTCCGACTCTGTAGTGATGTTGCTTTCACAATGTTTTCACGGCAGTCTTTTTTACGGGATGGTTTGCCATTGCCTTCCCCAGTCTTTCACACTTTCCCCCCAGTAAGCTGGGTACTCATTTTACCGACCTCGGAAGGATGGAAGGCTGAGTTAACCTTGGGCCAGCTACCTGAATCCAGCTTCCGCCAGAATCGAACTCAGGTCGTGAGCAGAGAGTTCAGACCACAGTACTGCAGTACTGCTGCTTTACCACTCTGCGCCACAGGGCCAAAATTTAAGTTAAAATCCAGCAATAAATATATCATATATCAACAAATAAAGCAATACAATTTCCAAGATGGTGGAAAAATAACTGCAGTTTCCACAAACCTGGGGGGGGGGGCGTTTTTTGCAGACAGTGGAGGATATGAGAATGCCAGATTGTGTGCTGTCCCATCACTGTCCTAAAGCAAATGCCTAGCAGAACCCCTCACAGATGTTCTCTGACAGAGAATTCCACCAGACATCCAGATCTCTCTCAGGCTTGGGACCACCAGGAGGTTCTCACTTCCGAAGCATAACACTCTTCTGGAGGCATACTGAGAGAGGCAGCCCTGAAGATATGGGAGTCCCTGAGTGCTAAGGGCCTTAAAGGACAAAACCAACAACTTGGACTTGATTTGGTGATCCACTGGAAGCCAGTGTAACTTTCACAGCATGGTTTGAATATGTGCCATCTGGGAGGGGATCCCTCTAAGGACCTGCATGACCACATTCTGGATCATTGGAAGCTTCTCAGTCAGCCTCAAGGTTAGGCCCATGTAGAGCGAATTACAATAGTCAATTCTGAAGGTGGCCATTGCATGGATTACCATAGTTAGATCAGAGCAAGACAGGTAAAGAGCCAGTTGCCTAACCTGCTGTAGTTAAAGAAACATCAGCCTGGCAACCTTCATGACCTGGGCTTCCACAGACAAGGTGGCAGCCAGGGTCATGCTCAGACTCCTGACAATCCGTGCCAGTACTAAGGGCATACCACCAAGAGTCAGAAGTTGGCAATCCAACCGTAACCCTCCCACCCCCACCCCACCCCCATAGGAACAGGACCTCTGTCTTATTCAGATTCCATTTCAGCCAACTCTGCTTTAATCATCCAACCCCAGCCTCCAAACCCTCACCTAATTTCATGGAAGTGGCATTGAGCCAGCTGCCCATCAACAAAAATAGCTGGGTGGTATCAGTGTATTGATGTCACCCCATCCCAAAACTCCCTGCTAGCTGGTTGAGGTGGCTCATATAGATGTTAAATATCATCAGGGAGATATAGGCTTCCCAATCCCCAGGTCCCAGCGGGGGATCCCCCGTTTTGACAGGCTTCTCCCTGCCCCCAGCCAGCTGGCCGGCGGGGAAAGCCCCGCCCCCACAGTCATTCTGTAGATTTAGAGCTCCTGCAGGTTTAGAAACCTGCAAACAGTTTTTAAAATGTGTGCCTTTAAGGCTGAGCAGGAAGTAGGGAACAGGAAGGGCTTCATGGGAAAGGATGAGTAACAGTTTCCTCAGAGAACGGCCCCTCCCTTTCTTTTGCTTTCGTTTTCAGAGCGAGTAAAGTTCTGCAGGAACAAGACCCAGTAAGTATTTGTGCATGTGAGAGAGGGAGGGGACAGGGGATTCCCTGGTTTGGAGGCCCTCCCCCTGTTTTAGAAAGTGTGAGGGGGGAGGGAAATGTCTACTGGGCACTCTATTATTCCCTATGGAGAACAATTCCCATAGGGAATAATGGGGAATTGATCAGCGGGTATTGGGGGCTCTGGGGGGGCTATTTTTGAGGTAGAGGCACCAAATTTTAAGTATAGCCATCTAGTGCCTCTCCCCAAAACACCCCCTAAGTTTCAAAACGATTGGACCAGGGGGTCCAATTCTATGAGCCCCAAAATATGGTGCCCCTATCCTTCATTATTTCCTATGGAAGAAAGGCATTTGAAAAGGTGTGCTGCCCCTTTAAATGTGATGGGCAGAACTCCCTTGGAGTTCAATTATGCTTGTCACAACCTTGTTCCTGGCTCCACCCCCAATGTATCCTGGCTCCACCCCCAAAGTTCCCAGATATTTCTTGAATTGGACTTGGCAACCCTAGGGAGATAACTGCTTCCTGAGGAATCCCACATACCGGTGGGTGCCTTGGGGACACTGTCCCTCCCAGTGCCACCCTCTGGAGAAATGAAGTGAACCATTCTAAGGCTACCCCATGGATTCCAGCATCTGCAAGATGGTGACTCAATAATGCTGCTGTAAGGTCAAATGGTATGGGAAACCACCCCCCCCCCCCAAAGGTCTGTTAAGTAGGCCTGAAAGTGTGTTTGTTTTTTCAGGGCATCTCCTCTGCCTCAGAGTCAATTCCTAATGCAACTCCAGAGGTACTTATGAACCAAACTGTCTAAAAACTTTTTTTAAAAAATCACTGGCTTCCATTTTCTATATGTTTGACTTTTATCTGAGCCCAACCTTTCCATCCTCTTCATCAGCTTCTCCACCAAATTATGTCTTAAATCCAAAGCTTAATACAGATGATGAAAGTAAGCACTAACCAGACATAATTGGGTACAATATTGCTTTGATAGAATCAAAGCTGTATCATTCTAAGCCATATACTTATGCATTAAAGATTAAAGTAAAATATACTATTATTTTCTCAAAGGTCTGAAACAATTTTTTTAAAGATACTCACTTTATGATGTTTTGTTTGTTTCAGGATAAATTTAGAAAGAAAACATTTTCAAACAGGGTGTCTCAAAGAAACATATTCAAGATAAAAAAAAATTTTGTATAGAAGAACTAAGAAATAAGGAACATATTAAAATGCAATCAGATACAAATTCATTTGGTAAGTAATCATGTGGTTACTAACCATAAAAATGGCAACAGTTGTTAAAGATTACTGATTAAAGAATGTTAGTTGTTAGTTATTTAATTAGCTGAATACATGACATCTATAGAAATATTGTGATTTAAGTTATAAAAGTACTATAATCAGGATGTCAATGAAGGGTAACAGATTTCCTTGACTAATTAACAATATAGGAATTCAGCAAAAGTCAAGCATTTGGGATGGCATCATCTTAAAACCCCAAAACTTTGGCATTATTGTTCTTGTTCTCTGAAGTTCAAGCTGTTATAGGCAGTGGAGGGACAAACAAATTGGTCTCCAACCCAAGTTGTTATCTTGGGCTGCAAAGACTAGGACAAATTACTCCCATTCTCTGCAGACCCTGAAACAGATTTGGATAAAAATTAAAGAAGTAATTTTCTCTCCCCACCCCACTGAAAAGTGAAAAATGTACTGCCGAGAATGGGGACAATCTACTCCTTCTCTGCAGCCCAAGATCTCAGTTGAGAGGAGGAAGCTGGTAGTTCTCTCCCCGCCATGTATTTATCTTGGGTTGCAAAGAACAGGCTCAAATGGCTTTTAATTTCCATCTCTACAGCCTATTCTGAGGTGGAGAGAAATGAAGGATAGCTTATTTCATCTTCCCCTGAAACTGACAGAATGGGCTGGCAGCTTGGGCTGCAGGATATTCTCTAGAACCCAAGGGGACAGATTGGGAAAGGTGAAGTGATCTGATTCTTTCCAGCACTAAACCTCTGAAGCTGAGAGATTCAATGTTATATTGCACCATAACACTGGAACATGAAGGTAGGTAAAGAGTTAGCTTCCCCCTCCTTTCCCTCTCTGCCCTATATATTTCCATACAAAATGTCTTAGGAAGTGGAGAGAGTTCTGTGTTGTCCTATAAAATCATCAGAAGGAAATTGTTGGTTATTTGGTGGATGAGCAGGTGAATGGGGCCTTAACAGTATGACTGATAGCCTTTTAATAGTACTGCCGGAATAAACAGGGACGTGCATCTGATGAAATGGACTTTCATGTATGAAAACTTGTGCTGGAATAAATGGTTGTTAATTTTAAAGTACTACAAGTTTCCTGTTTACTTTTGCTGCAGCAGTCTAGCACATCCACGCTTCCATAAAATTCAGAAAGCACTGAGGGAGCATTTCAGTTTACTGGAGCATTCCGTTGCTCACTTATAAGTCATGATAGGCAAATACTCCTCTGCTAATAGTAATGTGTAAATTAATCATCAGTCTAGTGGCATGGGATATTCAATTTGAGATTAAATGAAAAGAAAGCCCTTCAAAAAGTAGTCAGGTACATTTGGATTTCTAACATCTTATTTAAAAAAAAAGAATCATCTCTAACAAGTCACCATTCATCAACCAAAATAAAACCTTCAGAGTGAAAATTCAGCATGAAAAATGATGAATTAGAGTTGACCAGGAAGCTCAGAATCATCTAATTAGGACTCAACAGGCATTCTCAGTTCTCATTCTCACACTGCAGGTGTTAAATTAGCATAACAAATTGAGCAGGATTGTGATCTCACCTATTACTGCTTTTGTGAATACTCCCTGTGCTTATCTCAAATACCTGATATCTATTTAGAAATGTCACAGTTTGTTCCTCTTGAAAAAAACCATGCTTTATGCTCTCTCCCTCTCATGTGTGCATGCATCTCCTCCATCTCTCCTGTGTATGTGTATGAGCACATGCATAAGCTAAGGACATAATGCATTTCATAAAAAAAAGGCTTTGGTCTATGAAAGCTTATCCTACTATTAATGTGTTAGTTCAAGATGCTTGTAGCAGCAGAAATTCTGAAGTAGTGAGCAGTGGCTCATGAAAGCTCATACCCTGCCACAAATTTTGTTAGTCTTTAAGATGCTACTGGACTCTTGCTCTTTTCTATTGCTATAAATCTGTTAGTGAATCTTCTAAGTGCAATAAAACAAATTGCACTTGTGTTGGATTCCTCGTCTGATGAAGTGTGCTTAAGAGCACACGAAAGCTTACATTCTAAATAAAAATTGGTTAGTCTTAAAGGTGCAACTTGACTCCTGCTTTGTTCAATAAAACAAATGGTTCTTTTTGCTGCAATGGACTAGAAAATTTTGGGATAGCAAATGTGGCCTGATGTCCAAGGCACTAAACTGTGAGTCCACAACTGCCTGCCTGGTTCAGATTTCACTTTGGCCATTAATGAGTTAGATCAGCTTAGTTAGATCACACCATTGCTCAGCCTCAATCCCTATTCAATATGAGAATGATAACACTGAAATGCATTGCAGGAGTATTAGGAATTATGTATTTATTTAAAACATTTTATGTGTTTATTTAAAACATTTTGTGTGTCTTCTTCAAGGACCTGCTCAAAGCAGGCCATGAATGATAAACCATATAGCAATTAAGAATGAGGCACAGCATTAAAAATATACCTTTAAAACAAGCATAAAAACAAGCAATTAAAAACAGTAGACAGTCCTCAGCTTACAGCAGAACATAAGGCTGATTTTAAAAGATCTTCATTAGAGGCCTTGTGCCTAAAGGAGAGTAGGGTACATGCCAAGTGAACCTGAAAGGGAAGGGTGAGGAGCTACAACTGAAAAAGCCCTGTCTCGATACCCAGCCACCTCTGCAGATGGTAACACAGAGAGTAGGACTTGTGATGACTGCCAGACTAGACTGAACAGGAGGAAGCAGTCTGTCAAGAAACCCTGGTCCCTTATGTTTTTATTTAAATAATCTATGTGAAACACTTTGGAAATATCTCTGTCAGTTTTTTACACTGACATCAAGAATGGATTCTGGCACATTGAAATGGACACAGAGTCAAGTTATTTGATGACATTTGCAACTCCCTTTGGCAGATATTGATGGCTACGTATGCCAGTAGGCATCAGCCCTGCATCATAAGTGTTCCAGCATAGACTAAACCAGGAACTAGAGAATATTCCAGGAATAAAAATTGCAGATGATATTCTGATTGTGAAGAAAGGGGATACAGAAGCACAAGCATGACAAAAAGCTGTCTGTTTTTAGAGTGATGCAGAGAATGGAATATAAAACTGAATCCAGAAAAAGCCAGGCTAAGTTTAAAAGAAGTACCTTACATTGAACACCTATTGACAGCAGTGGGTCTGAAAGTTGACCCTGGCAAAATGGATGCAATCAAAGAGATGCCAAAGCCAATGGATATGAAGGGAATGCTTTTGGGGAATGACTAATTACTTGGCAAAGTTTTGTAAGGAGCTGGCAAATTACTAAGTGCCACTCCAGCAGCTAACAAACACCAAGGGGTGGAGTGAGAATGGTTAGAAAGTCATCAGCTGGCATTTGAAAAGATTAAGGACGCCATATCCAAGAGTCCCATGTTGAAGTACTACAGCCCAGGAGAGCATCTAGTACTACAGTGCAATGCATTGGAGACAGGTCCTATTACAAAATAAGCAACCCATTGCATTTGCCTACTTTCCAACACTGAACACTTTCCAAAAATGAAAGAGGGTATCCACAGATTAAAAAAGAACTTTTGGCAGTAATGTTTGGAATGGAACACTTTCATCAGCTCACTCTTAGTCAGACAGTGCAAGTTCAATCAGACCATAAACCTCTATAAACCATCATGTGGAAACCATTGTTGAGTGCCACAGTGGATGCCCTTGCAGCTACAGAAATATATGTACACATTCAGGATTACCCAGGAATCATCTGGCCATCACAGATACTCTAAGCAGAACTTAACTTTCTAAGCCCAGTGAAGAGGACACCACTGAGATTGACATTGAATCAATAAATATGTTACAGTACATACCAGTTACCCAACCTCATTATAGGCAATACAAGCAGCGAAAGATCAAGACAGGAGTCTCCAGATAATCAAGCAGATTACCATGACAGGTTGGCCTGCAGAAAAGCATGAGTTACCAGGACAGGCTGCTCCATATTTCACCATGAGTGGTGAACTTAGTGTCCAGGATAGGATTCTTTTTAAGGGTAACACAGATATCATCCCTGCGGAACTGTGATTGGAAATAACACAGCAGATACACTTGTCACACATGGAGGTAGACAGCTGTCTGAGGAAAGCACAAGAATGTGCTTACTGGCCTGGCATTAATGCTCTGCTGAAATCTTATATAGAACTCTATAACTCATTTAAAGTTAGACAGCAAAAAGACCATACATCCACATGAAGTATCATGCTGACCTTGAGAAAAAGTAACAACAGACTTGTTTACATTACAAGAGAAGGTTAAATCAGCTGTCAGTACAGCTGAATGAATCTTGCTCAGAGCAAGGAAAGCAGGGATTGGTCCTTATGTGACCATCTGTGACCCAACATATCTTCACAGGGTTTGGATAGAAGCCCAGCTCAAGGCCTGATGGGTTGACGCTAGGGTTGTCAATCCTCAGGTGGGGCAGGCAAAAAGTGATAACCTCCGCAAAAGACCAGCCTCAAAAATAAATACAAAATATATCTTTGCTTTATAAATAGAAACAAATTAATAATATAAAGTGAAATCAATCATAGAAACAAACATCGACCACACCCACATTCAAGTCTCTCAATAGACAGGACTTCCGGGAAGATGGTGCAGTGTTGCGGAGGCCTTGACTGAGAGCTTTTGGCAAGTATCCCCAATTACAAGCCTTAGATGGGACTTCTTCGTCGATGTACCTCTTAAAAAAGCATCGGAAGACACTCTGCAGCAAAGGGAGCTGGCGGGAACTTTGGGGGAAGTGGAGGCTTCCCTACTGGTTTCTGCCTTTCCCGTGCCGAGGCTTGTAAACACCTTATGTGTTTCGAACTGGGTCGCCAGAAGATGGAGTAATAAGGATATCTGATAATTCCATCTATTTTTGGTGTACCAACGATTTGGGAAAAGAAGAAATAATTTAATTTGGACTACTGGAAATAAGTCAGTAAGGAATAAAAGGCTGACTCGCTTAAAATCGACGAGACGAGACAAGGCAGAGCAGAGAGGAGAAATGTGGTGGGTTCCAAAGGAGGACGGAGGACCGAGGATAACATAGCGTTGGAGTGGAAAATGGATTTGAAAAGACTGAAAGTTTTAAAAGTAAGTGAAGCGGCAAGATTGTTTGCGAGCCAGGAAGAGAGAGGAAAGAGCTAAAATAAAGACAGGTGTTGGATGGAGTTGGCGGGAGGTGGAAAGCGAGAGAGAGAACGAAGGAAACTTGAGAACGGATGTTTTTGGTGAAGAGAGGGAGAGAATGGATAGAGTTGGTGAGAGAGATATTTAAGAGACAGAGTTGAAGGTACGGACAAAGAGGCAGAAGAGAGAACGGAGAGCAAGGAACGAAGAGCTGGAGTTTGAGGGCTTTGGGAAAGGTGTTATTATAGAAAGAATAAAAGGAGGAAGAGGCGGTTCTTAGCGGAACCGCGGCTGCAACTTCTTTGAAGAGTGGTTGGTTGATTTGGAACGTTGTATCAAAAATGGAAAAGTGACTTTGAGAATTCTATACTGTATTGTACTTATATGGAGTGTGTAATGGAGATGTGGTGAATCTAAAATGACGTATTGAGAAAATTTGGGAACTGAGACACAGAGGTTCCTGGGAAGAAGAAGGAGGAAGAAGGAAGAACAAGATATAGTGAACTGAGACTCTCTGGCTGTAGAGCTTACTGTCGTGGAGGAGGAAGTTAAACTGCTGTTAGCTAAATGAATGTGAATGTGGACTGTGACTTAGTACATATGAACAGAATTGAAGTAGCGAATGCAATAGTGTGAACTGAATTGAGTAAGGATATTAATTGAGCCAATGAACTTAATTGGATGTAGTTTAATTTGAGTGTGTAAACTTAATTAAATAGAGTGATTAAGACTATTTTGTGAGTGATGAACTATAAGTAAAGGATAAAAGTTAGTGTCTATGAAGTAAATAAGAATCAATTTGGGAAGGGAACTAAAGACTATATTGAGGATTAGAGACAAATAATAGAACTAAGTTGTTATAATAAATCTCTGGAGAGTGCTACGGTTAAAGTGTACTTTAGGTGTTTTAATTATTGTAAAGGTAGTAAGGTGAAAATTGGAAGAAATATGGAAGTTAAGATGAAAAAAACGTGGCAGGGCACCTCCCCAGCTGTGAGTAAACCAGTAGCAGCAGTATTAAATCAAGATGCGACTGAGAAGCTGCAGAACATAATCATGACAGGTTTTAAACAAAACCAAGAAGCTTTAGAGGAGATTAAACTTGAACTAAAAGAAGAAATAAGGAAGACCAATAATAAAGTTGATGCATTTCAGAGACAACTCTTACTTAACAGTCAACAAACACATAAGTTATCAAATAAAGTTGATACATTGGATGAAAGAACGATAGCAGTGTCTACCACAATTAAAGAATATAAGACTAAATACTCAGATATTGAGGACAGAACAGCAAAACTAGAAATGGATAAGGCTGCATATATCTTAAGGTTCCAGAACCTCCCAGAAGAGAAGGGGGAAGATATATACAGGAAAATTAACAACCTCCTAACATTAGGTGAAGAAGAAGCAGTTAAAGATATTAAACAAGAGATAGATTGGGTTAAAAGGATTGCCTCAGCCTATACAAAGAAAAATAATTTACCAAGAGAAGTACATGTTAAATTCATGAAAGTTTTGACCTGTGAAGCAATTTTGAGAGCTGTTGATTTAAAGTTGATTTAAAAGTTGATTTAAAATAGGTTGTTTTAAGAAGTTGATTTAAAATAGGTTGATTTAAGAAGTTGATTTAAAATAGAAGTTGATTTAAAATAGGAAGATAAAAGAATTAAAATTTTAAAAGAAGTACCATGGAGCATACGCCAGAGAAGAAGTGGTTATAAGAAACTGACAGTATGGCTGATTGAAAAGACTATTCAATTTAGATGGTTAGTGCCAGAAGGTATTTTCTTTACATTTCAAGGTAAAAGATTCAACATAACATCAATATTTAAAGCACAATAATTTTTGAATAAATATGCAGAAGAAGACAGCCAAGAGTCAGATTCGGAGGAAGAGGAAAGGGAAGAAGGTCAAGAAGGAGAAGGAAATAAAAACAGAGAGGGAGAAGAAGTGTTAAAAAGGAAAAAGAAAAAAAATGAAAACAAAATCACAAACACAGAAAGAGCAAGGAAAAATAGTAGATAGTAATATATTAAGAGAATAATGGGCAAGGCAGGACTATAATCTCAATACATGTTAATGGATTGAATGTTCCACAAAAAAGAAGGAAAATTTTTCTACAACTAAAAAAACTACGAGCTGACATAATATGCCTGCAAGAGACACACATTACTAAAAAAGATGTAAAATATCTTCAAAATAAAAAGTTAAGACAACTATATGTATTTGCTGATCGCAAGAAAAAGAGAGGGGTGGCAACCTATATTAGAACTCAAATAGAGTCTAGATTGTTATATGCAGCTGATGATGGTAGAGTATTGTTGACTGAAATAACACATAATGGGAAAAAAATATTACTTGGGAATATATATGCCCCGAATGAAAAACAAGAAGAATTTTACAAGACTATCCATGATAGAATCATTGAATTGGACTATCAAGAGCACTGTATTATAGCTGACTACAATGCAGTTTTTGAGGTGGATATGGACAAAAAAAATGGAAAAAAGATTTTAAAAAATATTGTAGTCAACTGCCTAGAACTTTCTTCAAGATGACAGACGAACTGAGTTTAATAGATTCTTGGAGGACAAAAAATCTTAAAACTAAAGATTTTACTTACAATTCAGAGGTACATGATTCTTGGTCCAGGATTGACATGTGCTGGATTTCATCCTCCCTAACTCTGCTATTAGAAGATGATATAATACTGCCCAAGACATTTGCAGATCATAATCCTATACAGATTACATTACAAAATTTAATTAAAAATGCTCGGTGGACTTTGAATCTTCAGATCTTAAAGGAAGAAGCATTTGTGGAAGAAGCCAAAAAGGAAATCAAAATGTTTTTAATCAAAACTTAAAAAAAGATACATCAATTCATAAGAACATAAGAGAAGCCATGTTGGGTCAGGACAATGGCCCATCCAGTCCAACACTCTGTGTCACACAGTAGCCAATACACACACACACACACACACTGTAGCTAATAGCCACTGATGGACCTCTGCTCCATATTTTTATCTAACCCCCTCTTGAAGCTGGCTATGCTTGTAGCCACCACCACCTCCTGTGGCAGTGAATTCCACATGTTAATCCTTCCTTCTATCCGTTTTAACCTGACTGCTCAGCAATTTCATTGAATGTCCACAAGTTCTTGCATTGTGAGAAAGAGAGAAAAGTACTTCTTTCTCTACTTTCTCCATCCCATGCATAATCTTGTAAACCTCTATCATGTCACCCTGCAGTCGACATTTCTCCAAGCTAAAGAGCCCCAAGTATTTTAACCTTTCTTCATAGGGAAAGTGTTCCAAACCTTTAATCATTCTAGTTGCCCTTTTCTGCACTTTTTCCAAACGATATGGAATACCTTTAAAGCCTTTTTTAGGGGAATAGCTATTAGATATTCCTCCAGGAGAAAAAGAGAGAATGAAAGCTTATACTCAACTGATAGAAAAACTACATATTCAAGAGAAAATGCAAAAAGAGAAAAACACAGTGGAAATTAAAATGAAAATCCAAAGTACCCAACACCAGATTAATTTATTATTAAATGAAGAATTGGAGAAAAAACTGAAATGGACTAAAAAAAATTTTTTTTGAAAATGCCAATGAAATTAGGAGATGGCTGGTTTATAGATTAAGGAAGAAAAAAAGTGATAAGGTCACTGAGAAGAGAAAATCTGGAGGAGGTTTCGCAGAAAAGACAAATGGAAGAGATTATTAGGAATTTTTACCAAAAATTATATAAAAAACAGGAAAAATCAGAACTACAAGAAAAAGAATATATAAAGATGGCTAACATAAAGAAAATATCGAGAGAACAATAAAAAATTCTAAATAGCCCTTGTAAGGAAATACCCCTGATTTCCATTACATCGTAGTTACCCGTGTGGTTGCCAGAGTGCTTGGAGACAGAGGTCTCACACATCTGCCAGAAGGACGTGGGTTTGGCTACCAGACTGGAAAGGAGTTATGAGTACTAACAGCCACAACGCTAAAGCAGCGCTCCATGTCCCTGGAGGAGCACTAGCAAGAAGAACGAATGGTTTCCAGTCGCTTCGGGCGAACGCCATCTCTATCATTGGAGCAGAAGAAAGTGCGCCGTTAGGAGCTATCCAGGCCATGCGGTTTTCAGTCTTGACCATAGAATCCACTTTGGGAGGCTAACACCAGCTATCTTCCAGCAGTGCCAAGAATCCATTTCAGCAAAGCGGGAGGCACACGTACGCAACAGATGTCACCCATCCATGAGGCCATCAAGCTTATCCAGGCGTGGACCCTGCCGGACCACCCAAGCCTTTGTCCAACGGAATCCAGGACAAAGACTGGTGGCAAGAAGAACACTGAAGAAGAGGAATACCATCTTCAATCAGAGCCAAGTTCTTTGTATAAACTGGGTGTTACCTTAGGTAGTAATTTGGCCATCTATTGGCACCCTTTTAGATAAGTTTGATAGTCTTAAGCACACCTCCACCCAGTAATTTCCCCCATTCTTCTCCCCAACTGTCATCCTGGAGCCTCCCCCTTGGCCCATGGTTACCTGTACAGCCAATCAGGTAACTCAGGCCCAAACTTGTTCATTGGTCAGTTATGGGCACCCAATTAGGTGCCACCAATTAACTTGCTATTGGCTACTACAGCAGTCCAGCCCTCATGGTCACTGTAGAGCCTCCCCTTTTTCCTCCCTTGTACCTCCCATTCCCTGAGGGTGCAAGGTAATCCTTAAAACTTGTAACCTGTGATTGAGGAGAAGAAAGACCATCTCCACCCTGAGCCAAGTGTCTTTGTGTAGACTGGGTGTTACCTTAGGCAGCAATTTGGCAATCTGTTGTCCCCATTGCAGCTAAGTTCAGCCACTCCCATGTACCTCCACCCCAGTAGTTTCACCCTTTCTTTCCCTTGACAGCTACCCTGGAGCATCCCACCTTGACCCATTATTACCTGGAGGTCCAATCAGGTAACTAGTGCCAAGACCTCATTGGCCAGGAACAGGCAACCAATTAGGTGTCCCCTCCAAACTAGCCATTGGCTACTGCACAAGTCCAGCCCTTATGGTCACTGCGGAGCCTCCCCTTTTTCTGAGGTCATGCACCAGCTGACCACTTTCCTCCTCCCTCGTACCTCCCATTCCTTGAGGGCTCAAGGTAGTCCTTATAACCTGTGGCCTAGCTACCCACAGGTGTGCTTCTAGCAGTATCCCAATTCCGTTGTCTAGATCCATCCCCAATTCTGAGGCCTAGTTTCGGGTCCCCTCACCCTCGTCCTCGCTCGTCGCCACTGGAGCCTTCCTTGAGGACTACAATTGGTAATTATCACCCTGTTCATTTACCTATGTGTTTCTCTATGTCTCTCTCTAATTTTCTTAGGACTGTATGTATGATTTTATGAGTATTTTATCTTGTGTGTGAGATCTATATTTTCTAGAATAAATTCAAATTGCTTTTACTTAATTAGTGTCCCTGGCATATTTGAACAATAGTTTCTGGACGTGGATCCTGTATACATAGGCTCTTATCCTTTTTAAAGTCAAGTGCCCACCTGTCAATTCCCCAACCTCGGTTTTGAGGGCATTTCGGTTTACAGTTATCACCTTTGGCCTGCTCCATTTTTCTGAGATTCTCTGTTGGTTGCCTAATCCCCAGGTGGGGGCAGGGGATCCCCCGGTTTGGAGGCCCATCCCCTGCTTCAGGGCCATCAGAAAGGGGTGGAAAATGTCTGCAGGGTGCTCCATTATGCCCTATGGAGACCGATTCCCATAGAGTATATGGAGAATTGATCTGTGAGTATCTGGGGCTTGGGGGGTTGTTTTTTGAGATACAGGTACCAAATTTGCAGCATAGCATCCAATGCCTCTCCTCAAAACACCCTCCAAATTTCAAAAAGATTGGACCAGTGGGTCTGATTCTATGAGCCCCAAAAGAAGATGTCCATATCCTTCATTATGTCCAGTGAAGGGAAGGCATTTATAAGGCTGTCCCTTTAAATGTGATGTCCAGAACTCCCTTTAGAGTTCAGTTATGCTTGTCACAACCTTGCTCCTGGCTCCACTCCTGAAGTCCCCAGATATTTCTTGAATTGGACTTGGCAACCCAAGTTGACACGCAAAGACCTTCCTGCTTGTAAAAGGCAGTTTGCTACAACCAGACGGCCACAATAGGTGATCTGAACTTATGACTGAACAGGAGATAAGGAAAGCTGCTCAGTATAATAAATCAACCAAAGATCTTCTGAGGCTGAAGGTGAGCAATTTTGGGTACAACAACCCATATTGCTGTTTTAAAAATTGTTTGTGGTTTCTGCTATAAAAGGAAAGATTTAGCAATACGTGGGATTGAGTTAATGAGAAAAGTAGATGAGGGACAACTCAGGGTCAGAGGGGAAGAAAGTGAGGGAAAAGCTTCAGCTACAGGAATGACTGGGCAGAAAGAAGCAGCAGGAGAGGGAAGTGAAACTAGCAAGGAAAACCAAGAATACACAAGCAATTTTGTAATAAAGACCTTCACAGTTATTATTGCCTGACTCTCAGCTACTTATTACCTCAGATGAAACACATTGCAAAGGTCAAAAAGGCCTTACTAAGGCCTTCTGCCCCCAACACCTCACAGACACACACAGCTCCTTTGAACTATTTAAAATGCATTAATCAAAGCCTTTAATTAAGTAATCAGTCCCATCATATATGATTAGTGCAAAGTAATGAAGATTGAAAGGAAATAGTATTCACTTTAATTTTTTATTTCTTTTTCTCTTTTTCTCTTCTGATTATATGCCTTCTTAAGTCCCATATGCCCAACAGCACAAAAATTTGTTTCACACTGCACACAATTTTTTGACACTATACAAAATGTGTCAAGCTACACATCAGAGTGAACGATGCAAACAGATCTGGGTGCCAAGTGAATTGAAAAGTGAAGACACATTCTCCAGTTTTATTTATCATTCTAAACCAGGAAGCACTTTCTGAGAGCATGGCATTTCTTTTGCCATACTGCTTATAACTGCAAGTTATTCATTTTCCAGTATATGTAATAATGGGTTTTGTGACATTTAGAGAGCAATCCCAAACTCAGCATCCCACTCAGGCCAATTCAATGGCACTTACTCTCAGGAAAGTGTCATTAGGATTGTGCTGTCTGACTGCTATATCCTCAGAACAGCATCACAGATAGCAGCTTTCACACTCAGTGAATGTTATGTTGAGAAGGAATATTTCAGCATCTCTACCCAACATCAAAATTACCTTGCACTACATTCCTTTAGGGCAAGGATTAAGGAGGATAAGGCCTTAGACTTTAAACCAATATTGGTGATTACTGATTCTTTGGAACTTACAGAAACTCTGACAGCTGAGAGACAGTAATAATCAATAATATTGTACACAATGACCTTAGGCAAGTAAGAGAAGGGCACATTTATTGCAGAGGAAACTGTACTCTTCCAGTCATAGGAATCCTGTTTATATCAAAGCACTTCTGAATCTGACCATTCTCTTTCCTAAGCTTTCTTCATCCCTTTCTCTGTCTATGTGATAGTGTTCCAGTAAGTAAGAAACAGAATATTTACCATGTTTGAAATGTTGTCCATGTCTGCTCTATGAAATGAATTTGGCATTTCATATTATATATTCAAGAGGATTTCTTCCCTACTACACAAATTTCCATTGCAACCTAAACTTCCCTCTGTAAGAAAAGCAAGTGAAAATCTCCTTTATGCTGATGTTAAAATATTGCTTTGCTTAGAATAGGTCTCCTAAAGTAAGATCACACTGCCCTAATCACGCCCCCCCCCCCCCCCGTTGATGATTTTAAATAAATCTCACTGTATTGATATATTGTTGCAGATAATTCTGATCATGGCTGCTTTGATTAAACCATACATTTCCCAGTACGTCCATCCCAATGTTAGTCTGGCATAGAACACAAAAAGAAGAACATGGAGTAAACCAGCAGAGATTGTCCGTTCTTTGAAACTTTGCACCAGATTCACCCCTCCTCTCTCTTTCTCTCTCTCTGTGTCATGGTTGGATAGTGTGTGCCTCTGTTCAGAGAGAGAGAGAGAGAAAGATTGCAAAGCAGAAAGACAGAAGAAAAGGACGTTACGGAAGCTTCCTATATACAATGTTTGACCAGAAATAGAAGCTGCTTGTATAAAATCTGGGGAACCGAGTTAATTTCCTCATTTCACTGCTGTGAGAGATGCCATCTAGCTGCTTGATCTACCTATTCTTAGTCACTGGAGTAAATTGTAAGTATGCTTACTGTGACTGAAAGAGGTAAAGTGCTAAATGATTTTTGTTCATCAACCTTTGTGATTTTTTAAAAAAGATTTGCTGCTAAATTCCTGGTATTTTGACACACTAACATTTCAGATGTCTCAGAAATGCGAATACTAGGTATCTTTGTCAATTGCTATTCTCTGAACGTCAACATCTAGCATGTTTTTAATGATGTGCAACTTTACACTCAGAACTCATGAATCCCAGCTCAGCTCTTACCAACACCCTTTCAGACAGCATATGGGGGACCATTCAGATATCAATTATATGCTTTCCTTAAGCTCCTAAATTTGATTGCACGGGTGTAGCTTTCAGTTCATTCTGCTTTCTAGAAGAATTTTTTTTATTGTTTCATTTAAATATTCTGTTTCAAATATGTATCTCCAGTTGTTTACAACTCTCATTGCAGGACTGATGTAATTCTACTGCTAGCAGTAAGAAGAAAGTACAGGTGAAGTTTCTGGCTGATCACTTTTGTATGATTTCAATAGCCATCTAACACGAGTTAAATGTTCCCTTACTGTGCAATCCTAACCGGAGTTACACATTTAGTTACACATTTCTAAGTCCACTGAAATAAACTGGCACAGAAAGATGCAACTGCTTAGGATTTCTGTGTAAGGAACATAAAACAAATATGTTCCATGATATTAATGTATTTTGGTTGGGGAAAAGACATATTTTTCCTTTGGGCTTATTTCAACTATAGCTGTAAATGTATACATGTATATTCAGAAGTTCTAAGGAACATGCATATCTACTCTACACAGCCCCAACAAATATCTAGTAAAGTTTGTTTATATATGCATCTCTTGTAAGATGTACCTTAGTCCCTCCTCTGGTTTTGTTGTGGTATCTTTGAATTACTGTAGCTGTATTCTGTAACAAGAGCTTCTGTTCCATGTACAGAAGGGATGTGTGGAGTGTGGTTTAGGAAAAAGGAGGGAGCTGTTCAAACAAATTTGGAAAGCAGGAAACACAAGTCACTCTTGCTTCCTCATTCTCCCACATCTTGTAATATCCAATTCAAGCATTTATTTATTTGAAATATTTATGTCCCACCTTTGACTTCAGTGGGATAATTATATATTTAAGTCTCTTCAGTCTTGGAAGATTTACTGAACTTGAAGAGAAATCTGTATGTGCCAGTAAATTTTGGAAGCAGATTCTTACCCTGACCAATACTTATGTTTCCCATGTCTCATCAGCTGCTGAAGTGATCTTTGAAATATTAATTGTTCTTAAATCTAATTATTGGGTTGGTCCCATGATCCATCAGAAGATGCTACTACTTGTAATTGATCTTCCCAGCTTTCTCATCCCCCATCAGCCATTTTTGACCCCTAGAATGTTTATTTATTGGCTTGTAGGACTCACATGGAGTAATAAGCATATAGACTGGGAGGCTGAAGCAGGAAGGGAAAAGTCAGTGAAATTCTTTCATGTCTCTTACATGTGTGGAACTTCACTGAGGGAAGAAGAAGATGGGAACAATTTTGCCCTCTTCACTCTCCCCACTGCAGCCTCTTAAGCCACAGTGCCATTACTCCACATGACAGCGAGACCCGCAGGAAGACAATCTCCAAGGGTCAGAAATAGGTGCT
Source organism: Heteronotia binoei (assembly GCF_032191835.1). Lineage (NCBI taxonomy): Eukaryota > Metazoa > Chordata > Lepidosauria > Squamata > Gekkonidae > Heteronotia > Heteronotia binoei. The sequence continues at coordinate 52,625,148 of NC_083231.1, read as the reverse complement.
GGAGGGAGGGGAAAGGCAGGAAGACTACAGTCATTGCACCGGATCTAACCCATTCAGTTTTCAGAGAGAGAGAGAGTCAAGCATTTAGGATCAGGGACATTTCCTGCTGGAAACTGGGAAATGGAAACTTCCTTACAATATAATCCCATATAGAGTTACTCCAGCCTAAGCTCACTGATTTACATGGAGTTCTACTAGACTAACTCTGTGTAAGATTGCACTGTCAGACAAATTTCCTGTTTATAATATGCTAGATTTTAAATGAACCAGGTTGCTTGGAGGATAGAAAGGATAATCATCTATGTGATTAAAAGGACTTTGGTAATCAAGGCTGCCTTCCAAATTTTAAACCTTTGTCATGTGCATGCTTGGGGCACCATGCTATTCAGAATAAAAGCAATACATTAAAACAAAAGTTAATGGCATGTACAGGTTTCCTCTCAATTTTAGTAAATGCTTTGAAATTGCTAGGGATACAGCTAGGGTCAAGCAACTTGAAACTGAGGAAGGACAAGAGAAAGACAGCAAAGTATGTTTTAAATATTAAAATGTTATGTACGTGATAGTGTTGATAATAAAAAATTGTACATTATGGGAGCAGCAAAAATGTAACATGCACCACTGATCCAATGAAATTCAGTAATCAAATTTCATAATCACATCCCATTTCACAGTTGTTGTTCTAAAAATAAAATGGAAGAGGAGAATGATGTTGTAAGCTGCTTTGGTTTTTTACTGGAAGAAAAACAGGGAATGAATGAATGAATGAATGAATGAATGAATGAAGCTTTGGTAGTCTATAAGCAGTTTATAAGTCTATAAACCGTAACTATAACTTCAATTTATTCCTTAGACCTAAAAAAAACTGAAGAGTGTCTATGACATTAGTACAAGTCATGCAGTACTGCAGAATGGAAATCAAGTAACTGATAGAAAGGTTTTAAGCTGAAGCCAAAACATGCTTACATGTGCGAAAATATGGGCAGTAACAAATTATTATGCTTTAATAATGTTATTTAAACTGTGAGGAAAATACCATTGATAAATACTTGGAACATTTTAAAAAAAAAACCCAGATGGGATTCATTAGCTCTACTATCTAATTTGGTTCAAGACTTGGCATTTTTCCTGTGAAAAATGTGACCTAAATTGGCTGAATTCCTAAAGCCTGGTTCGTTTGACCTGACTGGCTCCCTATTTCTTGGACTAAGCCACCCATTCTCTAGCAGCTTGATTGTTTGTGTGCTTTGAATTCTTAAACAGCAGGAGCTTCAACCCTACCTCCTCATCCCTAAGTGCTATTAACAAATTTGAATGCATATGACACACATGAAGCTGCCTTATACTGAATCAGACTATTGGTCCATCAGATCCAGGGCTTTTTTTGAGCAGGAATGCACAGGAAGGCAGTTCCGGCTGACTTGGCATCAGAGGGTGTGGCCTAATATGCAAATGAGCTTCTGCTGGACTTTTTCTACAAAAAAGCCCTATGCTAAACAATGGTGATGTCAGAGTGTGTGGCCTAATATGAAAATGAGTTCCTGCTGGGCTTTTTCTACAAAAAAGACCCTGATCAGATCAATATTGTCTGCTCAGACTAGGGTTGCCAGGTCTGTGCTGGAATATATCTGGAGACTTTAGGGGTAGATCCAGGAGAGAGTGGAGTTTGGGGAAGGGTGGGGCCTCAACATGTTACAATGTCATACAGTCTACCCTTCAAAGCAGCCATTTTATCCAGGGAGCTGATCTCTGCCAGCTGGAGATCAGCTGTAAAAGTGGAAGATCTCCAGGCCCCACCTGGAGGCTGGCAACCTTAGATAAGACTGGCAGCAGCTCTCCAGGATCTCAGGCAGAGGCCTTTCACATCACCCTAGTACTTGGCCCTTTTAGCTGGAGATGCCGTGGATTGAACTTTGGACGTTCTGCATGCTAAGCAGATGCTCAACCACTGAGCCACAGCTCCTCCCTTGTGCCTAGCAAGTTGTGTTTTTTTTTAAAAAAAAACCTTCCTAATTCCTCTTAGATTATCATTTGTGGTATAAAGTAACCCTATATTTTCACCACTTCGAGGAGGTTTTGGAGCAATTCATAGCAAACCAGGGAAAACCAAGAAAGTGGACTATCAGAGGGCAATAGCATGAAGATGGTACAAAAAAAAAACTATTACTCTTATTTGTCAAACCTATGCTCAATGTTTCTTAGTCACACAGCAATGCAAGAGTTATATTTCAAAAGTCTACTTTGGTTACATAAGAATGCATCTAAAATATCTCTAAACCAGGGATGATCAAACCGTGGCTCAGGAGCTACATGCATATGTGGCAGCTCCTGGAGGTCAAGGAGGAACTTAATGCAAGCTTACTCTCAAGTAAGTGTTTTTGGCATCAGGACCTCAGTCAGCCTCTGAGCACTGACCCATAGGTAGGTGACTATTTCCACCATGTGCAAAGTGGGGAAGGAGAGGGAAATAGGCAGGCTTCTCCACCACAGAGGTCACCCAGATATCTAGAATGGGGAAAGAGAGCGCAAGAGCTGAGGGAGGGATGGAATTAAAGAGAGTGATGCAGGATTCTCCCTTAGTTTCATAGCTCTTGTAGGAACTGTATTTAATAACTTTGGTGTCAAGGCAAAGAGAGATACATAATGATGCAAATAGTGGTCAGTGATTTATATGGTGCGTGTGTGTTTCCTTCTTCCACTGGTGCAAAAAAATCATTCCCTAACCTTTCCCTATACTGGTCTAATGTGGTCTGTTATTCTCAGCTATTTTTGTTTAAAGTCTCTTTCTAACATGGTCGTGTTGTAAAGTGAACACATATGTATTTTATCTTTCTGTGCAAAGAAAGTATTAAGATTTTTAATAAAGACATGTGTGTAATATTTGTTCACATCTTGCAGCTCTCAAACATCTGACATTTATTCTATGGGGCTCTTATATTAAGCAAGTTTGGCCACCCCTGTTAAAAGAACATAGAAGGAATAGGGAAATGAAGGTCCACTTCACTTTCAAAATTGTATGGCAGGAATGCTGTTTTAGTTGACCGGTTTATACAGCATTGTTTTATGCAGAACAGCAAAGTAATTATGAAAACTGGGGTCAGTAGGAAAGAAGTAAAGGAACTAAGAATAAAATCAGTGATGGGGTGGGACTTTCGACTAGGCCTGCAGCCAGGGGGTATTTGGGGACAGTTTGTTAGTGCTGATACTGCAGGAGAAACTAGAGCCTTCTCCCTCTTCTTGCAGTACAGAATCCCCATTGACAAAGATGCATCTCTTGGTAAAAACATGCCTTTTTGGTTTGGTGTGTACATGCTCTAAAAGTCAAGATGGGATAGGGTGCTGGAAGTAAAAAATTACCAGGGAACTTGGTTTTTTTATATGTATTGGATGTTGATAATGAGCAGAACTCAAATTAATGGCATTTGGATAAAGATGAGGAAAGTTGGGTAGATCCATGATTTGTTTGGGGTTGAAGTACCATACCAGCTGTAAGTAAAATGTTCAATTTATTATCATCCTGCTTAAATGCCTCACTTTCCTTCAATTTATTTTAATGATACATTTACAGGTGGCAATATATATAATTGTGAGCATGACCAAATCTGAAGATACTTACATCCAGAGACTGGAGCCACGAACAGACAAGACAGAGCTTTCTACAAACCTGAAAAAGCTCCAGGTTTTCAGAAAAATCTGAAATCTTTAATAAAAACAGAGTTCTCAATAAAAGCAATCTCTATAACTTCAAGGAACAAATGCCCTCTCAGTGGTCATTGCATGGGTTGCTAAGCAACCACAACAGTATTGCCAGCCTACTGTTCAACAACAGCTATGGAATGAAAGCCAGTGTGGTGTAGTGGTTAGAATTTAAGATTAGGATCTGGGAGACACAGTTTCAAATCACCATTCTGATATGAAAGTTCACTTGGTGACCTTGGGCTAGTTACACATTCTCAGCCAAAAATATCTCACGGGGTTGTTTTATGGATAAAACGGAGGAGAGAAGAATTTAAGCTGCTGTGGGTCCTCACTGTGGATTAAGGTGGGGTGTAAATGAAGCAAATAAATAAAAAAGTAGTCAAATGTGGGGGGGAGACAATGGTAGGTTGGCTGGTGAGTGAGAAGGAAGCAGGGAGAAGCTGTGGTGGTTTCCAAGGAATGAAAAGAGGAAATAATTGGAAAGGAGAAAATAAAATCCCCTGCAATTCTCTCTGCATGTTACAGCTGATATTTTATAGTTTTTCCTAGTGATTGCCTCTGAATTAAGTACAATTGATTGAACACATGGTATGTTGTCATTTATAAAATAACCTCACTGTACCCTATTACTTGAAAATAATGTTGATAAACCTTATTGGAGAAAAAGCAAGATTTTTCTGATTGGTTTTTTCATGCTTCCTTGCATCAAATGTAACTTTATGGATGAGGAACAAAAGATGCTTCTCTATAAATATTTGTTCTCTCTTCTGTTTATGATCTTAACTAATGGACCTCATTGCTATTCATTTTTCTTAACAGTTTAAATTGTCTGGTCTTTTAATGCATTTTTTAAAAAAGACTGCCTCCTTATATAGATAACACACCAGAAATTCCACACCAGAACAAGTAATCTGAAATTTATGATGTTTGGGTGAATTGTGTTTGCTAGGTTACCAATTACAGCTGCCAATCAACAAACTAGATTAACGACAGCCAAGTGGGAACCCCACAAGTTGTGGGCCACAATTTACCTACAAAGGTTCCATATAGTCAGTAAAATTAAGGTCAGACTATTAGATTCTACATAATAATTTACTTAATCTAAACACAGGTTCAAGTACTTGAAGCAGTTGCTTGAAAGAGGCAAATTTTCCTGTTTCTGAACTCACAAAAGGGAATATTTCACGAATATTTAGGAAATCACAATCCCACGTCTATATGTTTCTATCAAGGCAAAAAGTCTTGCAAAGGGATACTTAAATGCTAGTTTCTGAGAGAATCTAGTTAAACTTCTAAACTTGGTCGGAATGGCAAGGGAGGGCAAATTACTACAAATTCTGTACAGGGAATTAATAAAACAGATTAATTTAAAACAAGCTGGCAGTAGTATGCCTCTAATTCAATTATTTAAACAATTCAGTAAAGAAACATAAATGTTGGAAATCTTTTTTTAATGCATAGTATCTTTTCCCCTTCCCCTCCCCTCTTTCTTTAGTTATTCTTGCAACTTCTAGAAGCCCTGATTTTGGCGATGGTATGACATGTCCTCTTGGCTATTTCCCTTGTGGGAACACTACAAAGTGTTTGCCTCAGTTTCTCCACTGCAATGGCCAAGATGACTGTGGGAATCAAGCAGATGAAGAAAACTGTGGTATGTTAACAAAGACCTTGGTACTGCATCATAATTCATGTTTTATAAGAACCATTTGGGCAGGCAATTTTCTGATGGTGTTTGATCAGTATGACTGTAAAACCAGTTCATCAGCTTCTTGCTTAGAAGAAAAGTAAACTGTTTTTACTTATTTTATATCTTTTGTATTTATTTAGTAGTATCACTTATTATACAGGCGACTTATAATACCATTCTGAGCAGAGTTACACCTCTTAGGACTGAAGTCTTACTTTCCTGGAAATTATCTTTACTGATTAAAGTGGGACTTAATTCCAAGTAGACCTGCTTAGGATTGTTCCCTAAAGACAATAACAAAACTGTTCACCATAATGGAATAGGGGCTATGAAACTAATAGAAACTATAAGCCTACTTATGGATATACTTATCTTTTTGTAAACACACACTGTTGTGCCTCCACTGGTTGCCAATGTCTATCTGTTTCTGAGCCCAGTTCAGTTTGCTCATTATCACCTCTGAAGCCCTTCCTGGCCTGTGCCCCTTGAATCAAATCTCAAACCAAATCTCCATACCAGTTCTGCACTAGACATTCTACATTTGAATCATGGAATCATAGAAACCAACTCTATGAGTTTATGATTCTATTATTCTAGTGTAGAAAATCAGTTTGAGGACAGGGCTGAACTAGGATTAAAGGTCTAGTGACAGTTATGCTCTTCCAACAGTCTTTTCCTGGTGATTCATGTCCTTGCACCTTTTACTATTCTGGTAGCTGCCTTAAATTTATGGTGATAAGGCAGGTTATAAATATTTTAAATAAATAAAACAGAAAATGATGTGATTTCAGAAACAAGGGACATGATATTTGCTATTAAAATATACATTAAGGTTCATTGATTTCTCAGGTACTCACTCATGAATAAGTCAGTGCAGAACTACGGCCACCAATACTTCCACATGTTGAAAAACTCCTTGCAGAAGTACATGGCATTCAAATAACTCAGTGCAAGGATATCCATCTAAAAAAAGGGAATGTGTCAATCCAAATATAAATTTTAAAATTTAATTATAGAGAAGATAATGTCCTGAATCGTATTAAAGGCAATTTAGGATCAGCTGTAATGCATTTTAAGGAGTTGCAGTTTTCTGAGAGTTTTGTCTTGGTTTGTTCGTCTTTTATTTAGGATACAGAAAACACTGAAAAGATGTATTGCAGATGGCTCAGGCTTACAAACGTTTATAACCTTGTTTCTGGAATGCATGCATGTGACTGGAATGGTAAATGATAACAGTACAAAATTTCCCTCTAGTCAGGTAAAAATATCGCACTGAGTATCTTTAGCTCTACTCTGTCTGGACCTATTTTGCAAGTAGACATCCAATAAATGGAACCAATAATTTTAGCCTCATTCTTCTTTATTGTGAGGTAGTCTTGCATTGCATCCCAACCTGTACATTTATGCCTATTTGGGCTTCTTCATACATTTGAAGTATTTAATTTAATTTTTAGATTTATATTCCACACTTTCCTGCAAGCGGGCTCAGGGCGGCTTACAACAAAAATTTAACACACCTACAGATTAAAATATAAAAACATCATAAAAGCATACAGTATAAAACTCTAAGGGCAGCTAGTCCCCCCAACTTGTTCATTGAAAAGATTGCACTTTCATACAGCTGTCTCTTTGCTTAGTTGGAACCCTGGTTTTTCAGGGTTCGGAGAGAGAGTGCCAGAGAGAACATGTGACAGCCTGAGGGAAGCAGAAGAAACTGCCTTCCCTTCCCTATTCTGAGAACACTGGGAACTGTAGACACGGAAGAGAAAGGTAGTGGAAGGCTGGACCCCTACTGCAGGGTGGGGGAAACCTCACAGACATATTCAGAGGAAATGTCTGAATTTGAATTTGTAATTATTTTTAATTTTTATTCTTAAACACCCTGCACTTTAAATATAGGACAGAAACCAAACCCGTGTTTATTACAGATGACAAGCTCAAGGACTGATGCATATATTATGGATTGCATAGCTTGACTATGTGTGTGGATCACACTCACACACACACACTAACTAATGCACTTTCAATCCACTTTCAGTGCACTTTTCAACTGAATTTTAGTGTATGAACTGGCAAAATCCAAAAGTAAATTGAAACTGCATTACTTAGTATGTGTGATCGCAGCCTGGGGGTCCCCATCCTATGGAAAAGCCACACATGAAGTCCGACTTCTCAGATCCCATTTTCCTGATGTCTGATTCTGTTCTGGAATTTGACACACAAGGAAAAGGAGTTTCAGTCTCCCCCACCCTATCATTTTCTCACCTATTGTAGAAACTCACAAGTTCCTTCAATTCACTTGGGTTCCCCCATTGGACCAAACAGCATCCTCTGTGACCAATTTAGGTTAGAGTTGACAACCTCCAAGCTCCACCTGGAGATCTCTTCAAATTACAACTGATTCCCAGGTGACAGTTTCCGTGAGAAAATGGCAGCTTTGGAGGGGGAAACTCTATTGCAGTATACTCTGCCAAAGTCTCTCCTCTCCCCAAATCCCATCTTCCACAGGCTTCAATCCCTCCCTTATTCCTTCATTCTCCAGGCCAGTTTGGCCAGGGATCCTGGAGGGTTTTTACCATCTTCTGGGCATGGAACAGGGGTTACTGGGTTTGTGAATTTCCTGCATTGTGCACGGCGTTGGACTAGATGACCATGGAGGTCTCTTCCAACTCTATGATTCTATTATTCAAATCTCCAGGTGTTTCCCAACCTGCAGGTCGCAAATCTATTCAGGATGGCAAAACATTGAGGGGGAAGGCTGGAGCTCCTTCTCCACAAAGACTACACAAAGTCTAGTCCAAATTTGACTACACAAAGTCTAGTCCAAATTTGACACCATGCATACAGAAATTGACTCACAACTTATGTCTGATTGTTACGTGGATCTAGCCACCAGATTAATTTTATTTGCAAAAGAGCAAAAGGCCATAGTTCTCAGAAAAGCAGAACATTAATTTAAATGAATCTGTGATTGTTTGCTATTTTACTTCTGTTATTTCTATAAAAGAGAGCTGTTAAAAACATCAACTAACTATAAATTAGGAATTGGCAACTGGCAGCTCAGCAGCACAAACCAGCCCTTGGGGTGTTTCTAGCTAGCCTACAGTTCTATCTCACTCCCACTTCCAATTCCCTTATTATATACCTTGGCTGTTTGAAATGCACAGAGGACATAAACTCTTTAGGAAGAGTCTTAGTGATAAAACACCTGGCTTCTATCCAATTGTAATTCAGCAGAACTGTTTTTTGGCTGAGAGACAGAAACTTTGGCAGGCTGCACACTCTTATCTTTAACTTACTGGTGTATGGAACAAAGCTAGAACAAGAGAAAGTAAAATGCATGAATTGATTCCTCTCTAAGAAAATTTTAACCAGATATATACAGTAGGTGTCAATGAATAGTAAATCCACATCTGAATAACCAAATGTGCAGATGTGATTCCAGATAGATAAATAAATAAAAGGGGTTCCTAATGTGCTTTTTGAATAAATTACTAAATGTATTTCCTCAAATATCATAATCACTGGAAATGCAGCTTCTGGTTAAAGGTTGAAGAACTAAGAAAGTTTTTGACAGTTTTTCCACAACTGCTTGCAACAAATAGGGTTGCCAAGTCCAATTCAAGAAATATCTGGGAACTTTGGGGGTGGAGCCAGGAGACTTTGGGGGTGGAGCTGGGAGACATTGGGGGCGGAGCCAGGAACAAGGGTGTGACAAGCATAATTGAACTCCAAGAGAGTTCTGGCCATCACATTTTAAGGGATAGCACACCTTTTAAAATGTCTTCCTTCTATAGGAAATAATGAAGGATAGGGGCACCTTCTTTTGGCGCTCATAGAATTGGACCCCCTGGTCCAATCATTTTGAATCTTGGGGGGGTACTTTGGGGAGAGGCACTAGATACTATACTGAAAATTTGGTGCCTCTACCTCAAAAAACAGCTCCCCCAGAGCCCCCGATACCTCCAGATCAATTCCCCATTATACCCTATGAGAATCGATCTCCACATAGGGAATAATGAAGTGCTCAGCAGACGTTTCCCTCCCCTCCCCCCCATTTCTGGTGAGTCTAAAGCGGGGGATTGGCCTCTCTACTCATGAGTTGCTGCCAACTTCTTCACAGCAACACAGACACACCATCCCAAGAGGAAGCCTTTCAATCAGAGACTGAAGCCTCCGGAGGTGGAAAGGCACATGGTACTCTGGGGGCAGGGCTTCCGCCCCGCCGGCCAGCTGATTGGGGGCGGGAAGGAGCCTGGGAAAGCAGAAGAACTCCGCTGGGACCTGGGGATTGGCAAGCCTAGCAACAAAGCTTTCATCAGTAAAACCAGGCCTCTGTATTCATTGAAAGATCCATTAAAACAGTGGGAACTAATTTCCCAAGCTTGTCTGTGGAACTGCAATTTGGATCAGGACTGTGGCATGAGGAGCTTCAGCCTCTTCCCTTCACTATTTTCCCAACCTGAAACTGAATTGGGGACAGTATTTGCCCCATTGGGAGGCTTCGTGGATAGCCCATCACTACATGTGCAGCTCCCCAACAGAACCACTTCTGGGACCATTTCCACTTGGGAAAATGATGTGGGAGGAGGAATGCTGAAGCCCCATCTCCTTCCATCCCATGGTCCCAATCTGAATGAGGTCCCATACACTTCAGAAATTAGTGATGTATGATTAATTGCTCACAAGTTAGGCTGGAGGAGCTCCAACACAACATATTAAAAATCATAATATGTAGTTAGAAGAGGGACGGTGGCCTCGTAGAAACTCATCTGCTTTGCATCCAGAAGGTCTCCAGCATACCCCATTAAAAGAGGATTGGATAGTTAACTATTGGAAAGATCTCAGCCTGGAACCTGGAGAACTGCCTCCATTCAGAGTAGACAATACTGACTTGGATAGACCACTGGTCTGACTCTCTGGAAAACAACTTCCTATGTTTGTGGCCCTGAGGAATGGGAGAAATAGTTTTTAGCTTCCTTTGCCCACAGACTGTGGTTTTGTTTAAACCCAGGCTCTCTCCACTTCTACCTTCTTCACACATGAATAGGAGACTTCCTGCCCCTTTCCACTATCAGGCTCAAAGCAATAGGATCTCCTATTGGCTAAAAACCACACAGGCTGACTTGTAATGGGGATATGATGCAAGGGAAAGGGTTAACCTCCCATACACATACATGGTTGCTTTTAAAGCAAAGACATTTGTGTTTGCAGCCAAAGCACCAATTCCTTTGTGCACTCTTGACATCACATACTGGTGCTGTTCATGAGGATTCTTCATTCGTTTAATTTTCTCTTCAGGCCCTGTTGTTTTGCAATAGTCTTTTTATTAATACCCTGTGCCTGGAAGGCAGTATTTGTTTACTTTTACTTTTTTGTAACATCTAGCATGCTTTTGATGCTTTAAGAAATACAAAATAATAATTATTTTAACATTTCTTTTGTATAATTGTCATTAGGCGATAACAATGGATGGTCTCAGCAGCTAGATAACTATTTTGCAATTTACAGTGAAAGGAAGTCGCAATATGCCTTTGAAGTAAAAATCTATGAATGCTGTAAGTAGCACAAACAATAATTTGTCTGTCTACAGAATGTTTAAATACAAAAGGTTTATAGAAATGTACCTCTCTCTTAGAGCAGGTGGAGGTTTTTCACATTCCAATGCAGAGAGACAAAGATTGAAATATAATTTTAGTACAGCTGTGCAATTTCATCTATTTATTTATTATTTCATCTATTACCCGGCGAGCCAGTTTGGTGGTTAAGTGTGCGGTTAAGTGTGCGGTTAGTGGTTAAGTGTGCGGACTCTTACCTGGGAGAACCGGGTTTGATTCCCCACTCCTCCACTTGCACCTGCTAGCATGGCCTTGGGTTAGCCATAGCTCTGGCAGAGGCTGTCCTTGAAAGGGCAGCTGCTGTGAGAGCCCTCTCCAGCCCCACCCCCACCTCACAAGGTATCTGTTATGGGGGAGGAAGGTAAAGGGATTGTGAGCCGCTCTGAGACTCTTCGAAGTGGAGGGCGGGATATAAATCCAATATCATCTTCTTCTTCTATTATATTAGACTTATGAATCGCCCAATCCCTGCTATTGCAGGGCTGTGGGTGATATACAACATGATAAAATTCCATTTTAGAAAGAGACTCCAGCTAAAATTAATTAAACCATATTGCTAAAGTGAACCATGTGTCCCCTTAAGGCAGTGTATCCCATTTGCAGGGTCACAAGAAGCCTCACTACTGGGTCACAAGAAAAGCCAAAGCTGGCCCTGCCCCCAGAAAAGCTAGCCCCGCTCCCAGCAAAGCATGACCTCTACTCTGCTTCCTTCCTTCCCCCGTCTCTCTGTTGTGCAGAGAAAAGCTAGCCTTGAAGACTGACACAGGCTGCAAAGCCTGAGCACTGTTTGGCTTCCTTCCTTCCTTCCCCATCTCTGTGTTGTGTAGAGAGGAGCTGGGCTGCCACTCCTTCCTTCTCCCCCCTTTCCCAGTGTTTAAGAGAAAAGCTGGAGTCCACTGGCACTTTAAACCCATGAAGTGTTCTTCAAGGTATGAGCTTTCATGTGCCTTGCAGTATGCTCTTTTGGGGAGATTTCCCCGTGAGGCCTGGGCGGCAAAGAAGAGTGTGTGTGTTTTTTTCAGCCTGGAGGGGCGGGGAGTGGGCATTCCAGTAGCTATGTTTTTTTTTACCAAATGATCCCTGGGCAGAATTGTTGTTGGCTGGGGTCATCTGATGGTAAGAAAGGATTTTCTCTCTCCCCCCCCCCTTCTTTCTTTCTTTCCCTGTAAGTGATGCTCTGTCTGTATTCTTGGTGCTGGGAGGGGGGAAAGCAATAGTGGGAGGGCTTCTAGTGCCCTGGCCTCACGGATGGACATTCTGGTGCTTTTTGGGCATTGTATGAGAGAATTTTGGACTGGATAGTCCATTGGCCTGATCCAACATAGCTCCTCTTATGTTCTTATATTTTTTTCTTCCCATGCCTTCTTTTCATCTCCTTCCATTTCATTCTTTCCCTTTCTTTCTTTCCTTCTATTTTTACTGGATGAAACTTTTCTGTTCATCATACTGTTGTTGCAGACATAGGAGTTCTGCCAGTGAAAAGTTGGCACCCCCAGTTGTAGCCAGCTGCCCTTTCTATGAGATTTCTGTGTGAGTGAATGAGAGTGAGAGGTGTGGGGCAGAAAGAGATTGGAGATTACTGCAGTATATCTCAACAGCACCGGAAGTGATGGTACGATGAACTTGGCACCATTTTACTGGCCCTGCTTTTAACAGCTGTCTGACACCAAAATTAAACTCCTCCTGTAGATATTAAAAAGGATGAAAGAAGTTCACTGGCTAAATATCTGCAAAACAGGTTGCTTTTAAAGGCATGGGAAACACAGCCAGTAAAAAGCTGCAGGCCCCTCATAAATATCCTTTTTGGGATAACTACAGAAAAGCTTGTATAAACTTCATATAACTGGAAATTAATTCATTAATTGCAGTACAATTCTCTGCTACCTTTCACAGCAATTTCCCAGTGTTTCAGCCAAAAAAAAGTATGAAAAATAGCTGTCGAAATATTTTCTTGAAACCAAGCAAGCTTGGTTATGGCTTGAGTCAGGGTTCCAGTAGCAACAGTTGAAGGAAGGGCCTACTAAATGTTTCAGCATATTTTGAGGTAGAGCAGCTGCCAGGGCCCAGTGTGGGGATACACAGTGGTGTCATTCCTGATGGCAATGGCAACTTCATACACTGGCCAGTGCTGTTGAGGAAGGGGTGTGTAGGTGGTGCAGGCAATTGAACATGGGCATTAGGAGTGCTTGCAAGCTAGAGAAGAACACACAAACAGATAGGTGCATGCTGGTGTGGGAGTGAAAAGAAAGGACCGCCCACTTTTCACCTCCATTTTGGCTCAGCATGAGCTTCAGAGAGATTTTTCTGAAAATGAAGTTACTTCCGAAGAAGAGGCAGGTTTGGGTGAGTGCCCTGGAAATGACATCACAGGAAAATGTGGAGTTTTGGTTCATTGTGCCCCGGAAGTGACATCACTTGGCCCTTGACACCACAGGAAATGACATAATACCTGTCTTCCAGCTCCACCCCCAAAGTCTCTTGGCTCCACCCCCAAATTTTAGTGGGCCACAAAGGAGAAGTGTAAAAATAACCGGGCCACAGGAAAGAAAAGTTTGGGAAACCCTGCCTTAAGGGAATATGGACAGTGAATTTGAACCCAGGTTAGCCACTCTTTTCCAAGACACAGGTTTTCTTTTGTTGTGGTGGTCTCTAAATTACTTCGAATTGGATATACAGTAATTTCTAACAAATGTTTGAAATGTAGTGGTTTGGGGGGGAGGAACTAGAAATCTGGGGAAGAGGAAGGCAAGGATATATTCATGTGCAGATGTGATTCCAGATAGATAAATAAATAAAAGGGGTTCCTAATGTGCTTTTTGAATAAATTACTAAATGTCTTTCCTCAAATATCATAATCACAGAAAATGCAGCTTCTAGTTAAAGGTTGAAGAACTAAAAGAGGAGAAAGTTGTTGCCAGTTTTTCCACAACTGCTTGCAACAAATAGGGTTGCCAAGTCCAATTCAAGAAATATCTGGGAACTTTGGGGGTGGAGCCAGGAGACTTTGGGGTGGAGCCAGGAGAGATTGGGGGCGGAGCCAGGAACAAGGGTGTGACAAGCATAATTGAACTCCAAGAGAGTTCTGGCCATCACATTTGAAGGGATAGCACACCTTTTAAAATGTCTTCCTTCTATAGGAAATAATGAAGGATAGGGGCACCTTCTTTTGGCGCTCATAGAATTGGACCCCCTGAAACTTGGGGGGTACTTTGGGGGAGGCACTAGATACTATACTGAAAATTTGGTGCCTCTACCTCAAAAAACAGCTCCCCCAGAGCCCCCGAAACCTCCAGATCAATTCCCCATTATACCCTATGAGAATCGATCTCCACATAGAGAATAATGAAGTGCTCAGCAGATGTTCCTCCCCTCTCCCCCCCCCATTTTCTGGCAACTTTGAAGTGAGGGATTGGCCTCTCTACTCAAGAGTTGCTGCCAACTTCTTCCAAGTAACACAAGACACCCCATCCCAAGAGGAAGCCTTTCCAATCGGAGACTGGAGCCTCCGGAGAGGGAAAAAATCACATGGTGGCTTTGGGGGCAGGGCTTCACCCCACCGGCCAGCTGACTGGGGGCAGGAAGGAGACTGGGAAAGCAGAAGAACCCCCGCTGGGACCTGGGGATTGGCAAGCCTAGTTTTACCCCCAAGATCTAAATTACCCACTGCTTCATACAACCAAACCATAAGAAAATAATATATCTAACAGGTTATTTCCTAAGTGGTTGTGCTAAACATAAGTTAAAATACAATGCAGAGCCTGAGGAAAACAGTCCACAATGTTCATATTCACATTCCATAGTGTTCTCACACACAGCCCTTCAAATATTGCCTTGGAATAAGTCTATGGTAAATATTCCTCAGAGAAGTATTAATAAAGTGGTTAGAATATTGAACTAGGATCTCTGTGGCTGAGGTTTGAATCCCCACTCTTCCAGCGAAGTTTGCTGGGCTAGTCACAGCCTCACCTACCTCATAGGGTGGTTGTGAGAATAAATAGAGGAGAACTATATAAGCTGCTTTGGATCTCCAGTGAGGAGAAAGACAGAGTATAAATTAAGTAACTAAATCAACTTAATGGACTTCATTGTGTTAAACCTGTGTCTTGGAGAAAAGTGGCTAACCTGGGTCCAAATTCACTGCCCATTGTCTTGAGTATCTCTTAAGCAGAGCTTTAAGCCTAACCATCTCCTTTTGGAAAGGCTGAACTAGGCTTCCCCTGCAGAAGCTGATAGCTAAACATTCTTTGCATAAGTAATTGAATTTAGTTAGCATTTTGTTGTTGTTAAAACACAAGGATGTTGTGTGGATAAAAGAGGGGAAAGTGTATGCTGTCCTGAGCTCCTTGACAGAGGGTCAGGATAGAAAATATGACATATTTTGTACAGAAAGGGTGGGCAAGGATTAGAAAAATCACATAAACCATGTTTGCTTCAGTTACAGTTCTACACAGCAGTGGACAAGGTATAGATACAGAACAAAGTTAAGAGTCCAGTGGCACCTTTGAAACCAACAAAGTTTAAGACTACACACACACATATGAGAGAGAGAGAGTCCTCTACATTTCAATGTATATGAGGAAATCCTGTGAATTTAGGGGGGAGTGTTTGTGAATTTCCTGCATTGTACAGGGGGTTGGACTAGATGACCCCAGAGGTCCCTTCCAACTCTATGATTCTATGATATGTGCATGCACACAAAAGTTCATACCTTGAATAAAACGCTGTTGGTCTTAAAGGTGCCACTAAACCCAAACTTTGTCCTACTGCTTTAGACCAACGCAGCTGCCCACCTCAAAGTATAGATATGTTTCCATAATGATAGAAATCTTACCATGGCGCAGAGTGGTAAAGCTGCAGTACTGCAGTCCTAAGCTCTGCTCACGACCTGAGTTCGATCCCAGCAGAAGCTGGGTTTCAGGTAGCCGGCTCAAGGTTGACTCAGCCTTCCATCCTTCTGAGGTTGATAAAATGAGTACCCAGCTTGCTTGGGGGAAAGTGTAGAAAGTCTGCTGTGAAAATGTTGTGAAAGCAACACCCCAGAAGCGACTGGTGCTTGCACAGGGGACTACCTTTACCTTTTTAATAAAATATGACTTTATTATAAACTATGACTTTATTCTAATTGATGCTTTTATTCTATATATTGTTCTTTTCTCTCTACATTATCACTCCAATATCTACTATATCTGTGCTGTTCTCTTTATCCAGTGGTTAATGCTGTGCCAGCAGAATGTTTGTGCCGAGGGCTGGAGCTTGACTGTGATGATGCCAATTTCAGCACAATCCCTTCTGTCTCATCAAACGTCACTATGATGTAAGTAAAGAAGAAGCACTTTCTGGTTGTAGTTTTGAATCTCTTTCCTGCAGGCCACCAAATTATAAGCCAGTGGGTATGCAGCCCCCAATAATTTGCTGAGATCCTTTTGACCTTCACACCATATGATAGTTATTCAGTCTAGAGTGGATGAGGTACAAATCCCAGCTGGTGTTTAAGATCTCCTTTCCTGTTGTAAGTTGAATCCAACGAAGACAGAGGTCCTTTGCTTGGGCCGCGGTGCCCCGGGAAGGGAAATCCCTCTTCCGGTTTTTGACAGTGTGCCGCTGAAAGCGGCCCATAGGGTCAAGAGCTTGGGGGTTCTTCTGGAGCCTTCATTATCAATGGAGGCACAGATAGCGGCCACTGCCAAGTCTGCGTTTTTTCATCTTCGACGGGCGAAGCTGTTGGCCCCCTTCCTTGGGCGCTAGGACCTAGCAACGGTGATCCATGCAACAGTCACCTCGAGACTGGATTACTGTAACGGCCTCTACATGGGGCTGCCCTTGTGCCGAACCCGGCGGCTGCAGCTAGTGCAGAACGTGGCGGCTAGGCTGTTGTTGGGGCTCCCAAGGTGAGAGCACATACGGCCGGGGCTGCGCGGACTGCACTGGCTGCCAGTGGTGTACCGAGTTTGTTACAAAGTGCTGGTTATTACCTTTAAAGCCCTATATGGCCGAGGACCTGCCTACTTGAGGGACCGTCTCTCCCCATACGAACCCCAGAGAGCGCTGAGGTCAGCTGGAAAGAACCAGCTGAATATCCCTGGGCCAAGGGAGGCCAGATTGAAGACTACTTGGGATCAGGCCTTCTCTATTGCAGCTCCACTACTGTGGAACCAACTCCCGGAGGAGGTGCAGGCCCTGCAGTGTTTAGACCAATTCCGCAGGGCCTGCAAGAACCTTCCTCTTTAAAATAGCCTTCACGTAATGCTGAGCCAAGATAGATTCGCTGGAAATGTTTTAGCCACTGAATTTTATAGAAGATCTGAGTCATACCACCATAATGTTAATTTTAATACAAGTTGATTTAATGATGGTTTTATCTAATTGTAATTATCGTGTATTATGGTTTTACTGTACATTGTATTTATATGTTGTGAGCCGCCCTGAGCCTGCCTCAGCGGGGAGGGCGGGATATAAATAAAAAGTATTATTATTATTATTATTAAGCATTCTTGGAAATAACAAGCATGAATAGAGGGCTGGATCCAACCTGCTTTTCCAGGGGGCCTCCTGACCAGGGCTTTTTTCCTGAAGGAATGCAGTAGAATGGAGTTCCAGAACCTCCTTGTGAAAACAAAATTCTCAAAAAAAAAAGTTATTGAGGGGCACCTATCTATTTCTCTTTCATTTCCCTCAGTTCTGGCACGTCTTTTTCCATTAAAAAAGCCTTGCTGCTGACCACCAAAAAGCTGTGCTGGGGAGCATGAGACAAAAGCCAAATGTGATGGGAAATTAACAAGAAAGGGAATTGGGTAAAAAGCTGGCAGAGCTCAGTAAGTCAAGGCTGCTGTCATCAGAGATTTCTTATTCACTGTACACAGTTGAGCAGCATGTGTTATTTTGAAAGACAGTAGAACATTAATCAAAATGCATATTACAACCAAGAATTTGTAATGTTTAGATTTTTTTGAGGTTGTTAGATGAGGCAGAAATAGCAAAAGATATTTCAAGGGTTCCCTCTGTAGACAACTAATGAGCACCACACAGGTCCTCTGTGCTGGAACTTGGAGGAAATGTGTATGGAGGACCTGTGAGGTGGTGCTTCCAAGTCTAGGCTTGCCAATCCCCAGCTGGAGGCAGGGGATCCCCTGATTAGTAGACCCTCCTCCCACTTCAGGGACATCAGGCAGCAGGCAGGGAAGGGAAATGTCTGCTAGACACTTCATTATACCCTATGGAGACCGGTTCCCATAGGTTATAATTGAGAATCAATCTGTGAATATTGGGAGCTCTAGGGGGCCTGTTTTTTGAGGTAGAGGCACCAAATTTTTGCATAGCATCCGCACCTCTTCCCAAAATACTCCCCAAATTTCAAAAAGATTGGACTAGGAGGTTCAATTCTATGAGCCTCAAAAGAAGGTGCCCCTATCCTTCATTATTTCCAAATGGAGGGAAGGCATTTAAAAGGAGTGAGATCCCTTTAAATGTAATGGCCATATCTCCCTTTGGAGTTCCATCATACTTGTCACAACCTTGCTCCTGGCTCCACCCCCAAAGTCCCCAGATATTTCTTGATTCAGACCTGGCAACCCTACTTCCAACCGTTCCAGAAACATGCTTGCCACCATTCAATTTATGATTCAGGCATAGGCCTTCACAAATCTAATATTGTTCCATGCAGCCTTTTCAGTAAATTCCTTTTCTTTTTAGCTTGTGCCTTCTGAAACCACAGTAGTCACTGTGATCACAATTTGATTACAATTTTGCCAACACCTGTGATTTTTACTACTTATGCTTAACAGAATCTGATTGATTAGGAGTGGCTGTGTTCCCCACCCTCTTTGCATTGTTAAGCTGCGCCTTGCCAGAGGCGCGAGCCTTTGGCGCGAGCCAAAGGGCCTGGGGGTTCTGTAAGGACCAGGAACCCAGATCCCTAATTTCCTTGTGCTCCCAATAAGGTAAGTTGACCCTCCAGAAGAGGAGCCACATAAACAAACAGGATTTAAAGGGGACTGTAGATTTCTTTTTAAAAAAAAGCTATCATGAAGGTAGAATGCCAGCAGGGGGTGGGGGCTTTCCAGTGTTTTGCACTGAGTGTCACATGTATGACTATCTGCCCATAGGACAGAAGTCTTGGGTGTGTGCTCGATGCAAGGAGCTCCTGGTCCTCAGGGAATGAGTTCGTACCCTTGAGGCCGAGGTGACACCTGGAGAAGCAGAGACAGTCAGTTAGGCACTCGGGGAAGACTCTCGGGGGCATATTAGATGAGCCCTGCTCTGAACGTGGCAGCCCCGTTGCTGCCAGGGAGCATGAGGGTCGAGAGGGAACGGCACCATGCTGAGGATAAGTTGAACTTGTGGATCTTCTGACAAAAATATGTAATCTTTCTTTGATATCTGCCTCCGTTCCTGAGGACTGGAAGGTAGCAAATGTCACCCGCATCTTTTAAAAGGGTTCCAGAGGAGATCCGGGAAATTACAGGCCAGTCAGTCTGACTTCAATACCAGGAAAGTTGGTAGAAACCATTATCAAGGACAGAATGAGTAGGCACATTGATGATCACGGGTTATTGAGGAAGACTCAGCATGGGTTCTGTAAGGGAAGATCTTGCCTCACTAACCTGTTACTTTCTTTGAGGGGGTGAACAAACATGTGGACAAAGGAGACCCAATAGATGTTGTTTACCTTGACTTCCAGAAAGCTTTTGATAAAGTTCCTCATCAAAGGCTCCTTGGAAAGCTCGAGAGTCATGGAGTAAAAGGGCAGGTCCTCTTGTGGATCAAAAACTGGCTAATTAATAGGAAGCAGAGAGTGAGTATAAATGGGCAGTCTTCGCAGTGCAGGACGGTAAGCAGTGGGGTGCCACAGGGCTTAGTACTGGGTCCCATGCTCTTTAAGTTGTTCATAAATGATTTGGAGTTGGGAGTGAGCAGTGAAGTAGCCAAGTTTGCAGATGACACTAAATTGTTCAGGGTGGTGAGAACCAGAGAGGATTGTGAGGCACTCCAAAGGGATCTGTTGAGGCTGGGTGAGTGGGCGTCAATGTGACAGATGAGGTTAGTGGCAATTATCATAGCTTAAATAGTAGGGATATATATATATATAATTTTTTTGGCCACTGTGTGACACAGAGTTTTGTACTGGATGGGCCATTGGCCTGATCCAATATGGCTTCTCTTATGTTCTTATGTGGGGCTACCCTTGAAAAGCCTGTGTCTTGACTTCTAATCAGAGGCAACTATTGAGCATGTAACCCTGACACTACAGCAATTCCACTGGCTACTAATCTGCTCCTGAGCCCAATTCAAAGTGGGGAGGGGGTTGCCATTAAAGGCCTACATGGCTTGTGACTAGGGTATCTGAAGGGCCGACTTCTTCCATATTTCCCCACCCAGGAATTTAAACCGTAAGGAGAGGTCCTCCTCCTGACATGACTGTCCTATCAATCAAAGGGGCTTGTTTGGTGGGTATATGAGAGAGGGCCTTTTCAGTGGAATAACCTCCCCAATAAGGTGTCGCCTCACTTTTGGAGACAGTTGAAGATGGTTTTATTTAAGACCACAGTTCTGAATCATGATTTTATATTTTGGTTTTATGTTTTTAATGTATTTTCTTTATGTTGTAAGCTTCCTTGAGCTCTGTAAGTAAATAAATGCTTTAAATAAACAAATAAATAGCTCTTCAGCATCAGTATAATCTTTCAAGACATACTCCCAAGAAAAAACATACTTTAAAGAACCCAGGAAAGTGTTTTTTAAAACATCTGTATATAACCAAGGTTTTATTCTGCAGATGTTTATGTGGAACAATAACAGTGCAATTTCAAACAGTTACACTCTGCTATCAACGCCGGCTCGCTCACTAGGACACCGGCAGGGTGGAGTCGCCGAATTCGGCTTTCCTCCCTTCCCCCTAGGCAAATGCCTAGTTTGCCCCCTTGTGCCTCCTCCTCCCTCCTTTCCCCACCCCAGGTCTATTTCAATGTCCGAAAGGGTGATCGAGCACCGCTCCAGGCTGTGCAAAGCCCCCCCCCCAGCCGATCAGCTGATTGGCAGGTAAAACTGCGCTGCTCGCTCACTTAGCAGCTGGGCAGGCTAGCAGCAGCTTGAACCAACCACATCCAGCAAGGGCGCTGCGGCTGCTTCCTCTTCTGCAGTTCCTTCCCATCCAGGAATTGCGGAGGAGGGAGCAGCCGCGGCGCCCTTTCCGGACATGGCTCATTCGAGCTGCCTTTGGCCTTCCTGGCGCTGAATGAGTGAGCAGCATGGTTGTACCCGCCAATCAGCTGATCGGCTGGGGGGGCACCTTTACACAGCCCAGAGCAGCGCTCGATTGCCCTTCCAGACATTGAAATCGACCTGGGGAAGGGGCCCAGGGGGCATGGCGCCATGGGGGGGAGGCATGGGGGGGTGCTGTGGAGGGGATTGGCAAGCCACCCAGTCTGCCTAGGGTGCCATGTGACCTTGGGCCGGTGGTGTCTGCTATGCCCTTTGCCTTCAATGGACTTAGAAAGTTGTAACTCTCTTTAGCATTTTGCTCTAGGTCTCCTGTTTTTAAGGAGCTCTGTTTCATTTGTTTATGCTCCTTTACTCATAGCACAGGACATACTGTGGGAGATTTGTTCCAATCATACAGTGTGATTAATAGACACGTGGAGAAACTCTGTTATCTTGTCCAATTTGCTATATTGTGAGGCCCTCTAGGGTTCATGTTGGTTAAGTACAGATAAATTAAACATGTACTTTGCTTGAGGAAAAGCACAGCATAAAGAGCATCCTAAAAAGTGAATTGGTAGGGTAACCACACATCCTCTTTCTAGAGACATGTCCTCTTTTTTGTGTCAGAACTCTTTTGGGCTTGTTAAAAAAAACAGGTGAAAATGTCCTCTTTTGGGGTTGGAAGGTTAGAAATATTTCTAGTTAGTGGCAATTATCATAGCTTAAATAGTAGGGATATTTAAAATGAGATTTTTCATCATCACTTGTTTGAAGTAGTCAAGTCTAGAAATATGTCCTCTTCTTTGTTTTTCAAACTATAGTAACCCTAAAATTGGCATTCATTAGTGGCATTGACTGCATTTATTTTATTGTTTCCTTGCAGAAAGCTGTTAATGTTAAGTCACACTCAGGTCTAAAAAGTTGACTCTTCTCAATCTCTTTCAAGAAGAGTGGAGTTTAGGGATGGGTACAAACAGGCTCATGATCCAAAATTTGGGCTGAACTTGGGCCATTTTGGAACTGAGGAACCAATGTTTGGGGAAGGTGCATTACCCTGAACATTTGCTGTACTTTGGCTGGATCAGAGTCCACTGCTTGGCTGTTAGGTTTAAATGGCTGTCAACCATTTAACCCTTCTGTTTTGGTTGCCCCCTTCAATTCAACAGGCAGCAAAACTGAAGGGTTAAATGGCTAGTAGTCATTTAGCCCTTCAATTTTCTTCCTGCCACTTCAAGGAGGGGGGGGAGCAAAACCAAAGGGTTAAATGAAGCCCCTTCCCAGATGATCACTGGGGAAAGAGGGGAAAGGAAGTCGCTTCCTGGGCAATCCCCCCTTTTTCCTTGCCGTGGCAATCCATGGCTGGGAGAAAGGTGGAAGGGAAGTCCCATCCAGGGCAATCCTTGCCCCCTTTCTCCTTGCAGTAACTTGCCATGGCCAGGAGAAGGGGAAGCCAAACTAGCTGGATCGGTTCAGTTTGGGTGGGGCTCATTCGGTTCAGGGGTCACCTCAAACCACCTTTTAAAAAGGTTTGTTCCTATTCCTAGTGGAATTTATATTGTACTGCAGTTTCTATTTTATTTTCTGCAATGATGGATGGAAAGAAAATTGGGAAGGGGCAAATTTTTACTTTGGCCGTTTTCCCACTCACGTTTTACTGGCGCCACGACCCTCCTGACGCCGGCGAATCTGCCTGGATTTCGCAACAGAAGCGCCGGTGCTCCCAGAAGCGCCGGCGCTTTCCGTCGCTAAGCCAGCGCAAACGTTTTCCTGCATCTTTGCGATTTCCGTTTGTGCTGGCTTAGCGACGGAAGTAGCCGGCGCTTCTGATGCGAAATCCAGGCAGATTCGCCGGCGTCAGGATGGTCGTGGCGCCAGTAAAACGTGAGTGGGAAAACGGCCTTTGTGTTTTCTCTGGGGTGATTTTCTTGATTTAAAATAGCATCTTAAGTGGGCATATGGTAGAGTACAGTTCTCAGAGAACCATTCTCATTTATTTTTAAATGAAACAAAATAAAGTTGTAAAATATTTTAAAATACTCTGCTGAAAAGGATACGATGGGCAAATACTACCCTGGAGTCAGAGGGAAGAGGAGAAGGTTGATACTTCGCCCATCTTTTACCCCCTGTAGTGCTGCCTACATTCTCTCCTGATCAAGCAAAGGAGCATGGGTAACACTAGTTGTGAGACATGGCTGGAATTATATCTGTTGGGGAGGGGAACAAACAGTTGAACAAACAAATAATGAATTGACATGAACATGATCACAAAATGTGCCAACTTTCTTAGTGTACCTTTTGCAGTACAACATGCAGAAATTTAGGAGAAACTTCTGAGAGAAAAAAAGTGATGGGGGAATTTTCCTGCTTAATTTGCACATACCCAGCTGCAGTTCAGTAAACAGGGGTAGGAGCAATAAAAATAAAAAAGTCTGGCTACTTTGATATGTATGGTGGTGGGAAGATGGCAACTACATGGCAAAAGACAAAGAGAGATGGTTTGCCATTGCCTATGCATAGCAGCCCTGGACTTCCTTGGTGGCCAAGGTGGAAGCCTTGGTAGCTTCCAAGATCTGATGAAACTGGGCAAGCCTGGGCCATCCAGGTCAGGGCCTAATAAGGATACCCACATTAAATAATCTTCATAGAATAATGTAATGTTTACAAGTGTATCATGTGTACTTGTTATCAGTGCAAAGAAGTCTTCTATATTGGAAAGTGGCTTAGTGATTGAGTTTACCCAGTGAACTTATTGTTGATTACAGGTCCCTGAAAAGAAATCTTCTGAGAAAGCTTGCTGACAACAGTTTCAGGAAATATCAGGATCTTAAAAAATTGTAAGACACTGTTTAACTTCAAACTGTTGCAATGGCATTGTTTTGTGGCATAGTGATGGGGGGGGGGGGGTGGAGTTCATATATCATTTTTTTTTTCATAATTGGAACTATGGTTTGATTAATTACATGTCTAATTCTGTTGGCACATATTATTCTGTTTTCTGCTGGAAAATTGCCTAACCATGGGAAACAAGCTGAGAGGTGCTAACTCTATCAGGTATTTGCTATCTCTTGAATTAGTAGTGTGAACTCATATTAATTCTACATGTAATCATAGCTGTCAAAATCTGGAGCCAAGAAGCCCTTACATATGCTAAACAATGTTCCCTCTAAGCTGCAGTCTTGTGAGCAAAAATTCTACTTTGTGAGCTACTGGCATTAAAATTGTGAGCTACTGCATAAATTAGTGTGCTCTGGGGCCATCAGTGGTCCTGAGCTAAGACAAAAATGTGTGAGCGGCTGGAGGCTAAAAATCTGTGAGCTAACTCAGCTCAGAGGGAACACTGATACTTTCTCTACTGTCTTAAGTTTTCCAAAAACTGTATAAGCATGTTACATTTCTCATTCAGATACCTTTATGTCTAGTAAAATATCATGCAGGAGAATAGCATAGCACGATAACAAGACTTGCATTCTGATCCTCACTCAACCATGGTTATTGGATGATTTTAGGCTAGTCATTCTGTCCTAATTTACATTACAGGATTGTTGTGAAGATAAAATATATCCATATTGAACTCCTTAGACAAAGGGCAAAATAAAATATGATAAATAGATAAATAGAACAGGGCAGCATGGGAGGGAATAAAACCAATTATACAAAGAAAAACAATAGCCAAATCTACAGATGGTTAAGTGTTTTTTTTAAAACTTTTAAGATTCTAAGAACATGAGAGGTGGCCTATTGAATCATGCCAGTGGTTTATTTAGTCTATATACCGTATTTGGTATATAAAGGCAAGTGTCCTGACTGACCTATTAATATGCAGCACAAACCCCTGGACCTAGAAACACAAAATTTGGGAAGTGTGTTCCTTCCACGTAAGTGCAGACTCTGAAGGGATTTTTAGAAATTTGACTTCTAAGGGGGTGGAAAGGAGTAAAATGTGTTTTCACATAGGAATAAAGCTGTGCTGCATGCCTGACAGGTTGCTGCCTGCTTCCACCCCTCTCTCTGATTGGCCAGCTACTGAGCTCCATGTTCTGAGGTGAAAATCAGTTAATGGAGACTGCAGACAGTTGAACAGGTGTCCTGACTGACTTATCAACACCCAGCCCAAACCCCTGGACCTATGTAATAATATTGTTTCTGTGGCTACTGCTGCTGGGAAGGACGTAGAGTTGCCAACTCCAGGTTGGGAAATTCCTGGTGATTTGAGGGGTGGAGCCTGGAGAGGGTGGTCCCTGAGGAGGTATGGGACTTCGAACAGGTACACTCCACCTTCCAAACCAGCCACCATCCTGGGGAACCACTGTTGACACTCTCCAGGTGAGGGCTGAAGATCACTCAGAATTACAACTGCTTTCCAGATGGCAGAGATCAACTCCCCTGGAGAAAATGGCTGCTTTGCAGGCTGTACTTTGTATCATTATACCCTGCTGAGGTTGCTTCCCTCCTGTTTTGCTCCACACTGTGATTTCAGGACAGTCACAGACTTTCAGCCTAACTTACCTATCTCACAAAGTTGTTGTGCAGGTCAAAAGGGGGACAGGAGAATGATGTAAGCTGATTTGGTCCTCACTGCAGAGAAAATGGGTTTAGAATGACAGATAGTGGAATGATGGCTGGGAAGGAGATAGAGTTGCCAACTCCAAGTTGGAAAATTCCTAGAGATTTGAGGGGTGGAGCCTGGAAAGGATGGAGCCTGGAGAAGGTGGGGTTTGAGGAGGGATAGGACCTCAAACAGGTACAATGTCATACACTCTACCCTCCAAACCAGCCATTTTCTCCTGTGGAACCACTGCTGCCAATCTCCAGGTGAGGGCTGGCGATCACTCAGAATTCAGTATTATAACTTGATTAAAGGTAGTTAAATATTTTAGCAAAGAATGGGTTTCCAGCTAGTTCAGCAATAAAAAGAGTACAGAAGCTATAATGGCACTTCCTAACTCTGGCAGGAAGAAGTTTACTACCTCTGGACATGGCATTTTCCTATACCGTGCACGCCTACACAAGGTTACACTCTTTGAAGGAAATTGAAAATCCAACTGAACCGCATCCATTGTTAAATATCATAAATGCTATAGATCTAAATAATTTTTCTGATATTTGGGTGTAATGTACTGGGAGACGAGACGTGGTGAAGGCATAGGTCTTTATTGGCTAGTACATCACCGCAACTGAGAACACGCGGCCGGGTCCGCTAATATATACATGCCTCCCGGAACATCCCCTTCGCTGGCCAGCCCAATCCTGGCCAGTTAAACTTCCCGCCCTTGGTCAGGATTGGCAGTGGCTTTTCCCGCGCTGCGCACGGCGACCCGAGGGTGGCTCGGGTCGCGCGGCGCTTGCGCTGAGTCCGATACACTACACTCCTCCCCTCCTAGTTTAAACTACATAGTCCTGTAGGTACGCTGGCGTCCTGCGTTCCCGTGTTGATCTCCTCGGGGTTGCCGTTGGTGTGGGGCCCGATCCCAACGTGGGTGGCGCCGTTTCTGGCTGTTGCCGGCCCGGGTCGGGTGCTGGCTCCGGTTCTGGTCCCGCGGCTGCGGGGGCCTCGTACGTGGGTAGCTCCTGTATTGGCGGGGCCCCTTCTGGCGGTTCCGTCGCTGGCGGTTCCCTACTCACTGCCTCTTCTGTCTCCTCGGGTAGGGTGCGGCGGCGCAGCTGGTCGATGTGCCGCCTCAGCACCTGGCCTCCGGCGGTGGTTACCTCGTATGACCGGGAGCCTGTTACCCTCAGAACCCTTCCCGCCAACCACTCGGGGCCGCTTGCGAAGTTTTTCGCATACACTGGGTCGCCCGGAAAGAATCCTCTCACTGCTTCCCGGACCTCGGGGGACCCGCGGACATCCGGCGCCCGGTCCGGGTGTAGCCTATCTAGACGAGTGGTCAGTTTCCTCCCCATGAGCAGTTCTGCGGGGCTGAAACCGGTTACAGGGTTTGGGGTGATCCTGTTGTGGAACAGGAATGCTGAGAGGCGGTGGTCCCAATCCCCATGTACTATACGGCCAAGGGCCTCTTTGGTGGTCCGCACCATGCGCTCCGCCTGGCCGTTGGTGGCTGGATGGAATGGGGCGGACCTTATGTGCCTTATGAGGTACCGGTCGGTGAACTCCCGGAATTCCCGGGAGGTGAATGCCGTGCCGTTGTCCGTCACCAGGGTGTCAGGGATCCCGTGTGTGCAGAGGACCCTTCTGAGCGCCCTGACTGCTGCTGCGGTGGAGGTCGAGGCCACCGGGATTACCTCTAGCCATTTTGTATATGCGTCCACAAGTATAAAGAAGATCTGGCCCTGATACGGCCCCGCGAAATCCACATGGAGGCGGGACCACGGCCGCCCGTTCGACTCCCACCTGTGGACCGGGGCGGACGGCGGATTGGGTCTGGACTCCTGGCATGGTTGGCACCTTCTTACCCACCCCTCTATTTCCTCATCCATGCCCGGCCACCACACGTAGCTCCGGGCCAGGGCTTTCATTCTCACGATGCCCGGGTGGGTCTCGTGGAGATCCTCCAATACCTGTCTGCGCAGGGGGGGGGGCACCACCACCCGGCTCCCCCAGAGTATGCACCCCTTGTGTGTCGATAGCTCGTCCTTCCTGGACGCGAACGGCCGAAATGCTTCTTCCACCTTGCCCGAGGGCCACCCCCTTCCCACCCAGTCCCTGACCCGTGCGAGGATGCGGTCTCTCCCAGTCGCCCGAGCCACCTCGTCCGCGTGCAGTGGGCGCTCGGGGAGCGACTCAATGAGCATCACCCCGTGTGCCGGGGCGGGATCTGGGTCCGTTGTGGGTAGCGGCAGGCGGCTGAGGGCATCTGCGTGACCCATTGCTTTACCGGGGCGGTGTATCAGAGCGTAAGTGTATGAATTCAGGAACTGGTTCCACCTTAAAACCCTCTGAGACAGAATCTGGGGGGTCTGACGATCGGGGGCTAGGAGGCCGAGGAGCGGCTTGTGGTCAGTGGCGATGGTGAAACGCCTACCGTAGAGGTAGTCGTTGAACTTTTGCACCCCCGCCACGATCGCCAGGGCCTCCTTATCAATCTGGGCGTAGTTCCGCTCGGCAGGGGACAGAGTCCGGGAGTAGTAAGCGATCGGCGCCTCTCTCCCGTCCGGGAGTTGGTGCCCTAAGACCGCTCCTACTCCGTAGGGGGAGGCGTCGCAAGCCAGGATCAGGGGTAGGTTTTCATCGTAGTGATGAAGTACCGCATTAGAGACCAAGAGGTCTTTCACTGCCTGGAACGCCGCGGCTTGGCGTTTACCCCAGACCCACGGGGCCTGTTTATCTAACAAGCGGTGCAACGGTTCCGCCACGGCGGCTTTGTGTGGCAGGACTGCATGATAAAAGTTCAATAATCCTAAAAAACTCTGTAGTTCTGCCTTGCATTTGGGGGCAGGGGCCTGGACTATGGCCCTGGTCTTGTCCGCCGTCGGGTGAATTCCAGCCGCGTCCACGGCGAACCCCAGGAACTCCACTCGCGGAACACCCAACAAACATTTCTCCTTTTTGACTCGCAGCCCCGCCGCTTGGAACCGTCTGAGGACCTCTCGCAGGCGGCAGCTGAACTCTCCTTCGGTGGGGGCGGCGATTAAAACGTCGTCAAAGAAGGGTTGAACTCCGGGGATCCCTTTCAAGAGAGAGTCCATTATGCTCTGGAATATCCCCGGAGCTACACTGACCCCGAACTGCAGCCGTTTAACCCTGAACGCGCCCCTGTGGGTCACGATCGTCTGCGCCTCCGCTGTCTTAGCGTCGACCGGCAGTTGCTGGTATGCTTGTGCTAAGTCCAGCTTTCCAAAAACCCTCGCCCCGGCTAGTGCTGCGAGGACGTGGCTAACCACCGGGACTGGGTAGGGGTTGTCTTGCAGCGCCTTATTGATCGTGCACTTGTAGTCAGCGCAGATCCTAACCTCCCCGTTGGGTTTGACTGGCGTTACTATGGGGGTCTCCCATTCCGCATACGTTACAGGTTCTAGGACGCCCTGGGCTGTTAGGCGGTCCAGTTCTGCCTCTATTTTAGGCTTAAGGGCGAACGGGACGCGCCTCGCTTTAAGCCTTATGGGCCTGACCATTGGGTCTATCGGTAAGGTGATGGGCGGACCCTTGTAGCTCCCCAAGGACCCGTCGAAGACCTCGGGGAACTCCCGGCAGACCCCGTCGAAATTGCTGGCCTGCAATTGGTCCACCCCCACCAGCTGGATCCCCAGTGGATTGAACCACGCCAACCCGAGAAGTGTGGTCAGTTGGCGCTTGACCACTAGGATGTCTAGGGGCCCCCTAAAACCCCCTCTTTCTACATGCACCCGGGCCCACCCCACGATGTGTACTGGGTTCTTCTGAAAGTCCCTCAGTACGAAGTCCGCTGGCCTCGTTTGGATGCGGCGGCGGGGACATAGTTTCTTGAGGGTTTCCTCCGAAATGATAGAGATGGAGGAACCCGAGTCTACTTCCATGATGCAGGGGGCGCCCTCGATTAGGACCGACATTTTGACCTTGTCTGGGGCCGAGAGGGGCAAGTTCAATACCTGCAGACTGGTGGATGCCGTCGTGTGTGTGTCCAGGGAGTCGTGATGTGCTGACGGTTGGCGGCGGCTGTTCTTGGCCCGGCAAGCCCGGGCGATGTGGCCTGTCTTTCCGCAGCTGCGGCAGTCCAGGTTGCGGTACGGGCAGTCCCGTCGCTCGTGGGGGTCGCCGCAGCTGGCGCACCTGGAACCGGTGGTGGCGGTGGCCCTCTCCGTCGCTCGTTGTCTCGCGGGGGCCCGTGTGTCCGTTCTCTGAGGCCTCCGGAGCTGAAACGCTTCTTCCTCTGCTCGGTCTTCCAGCTCAGTTTCCCCTTGGTGGACTGCTTCGCCGCGTGGCTGGCCGAACGCCTTGGTGGCCCTCTCGAACGCCGTCGCCTCGTTGAAGGCTTGTTGTAGCGTGAGCTCCTCCTTAGCGAAGAGCTTCTGCTGCAGTCGTTCGTCTCGGAGGCCCCAGACGAAACGGTCCCTCAGGGCTTCGTCCCTTTTGTCAAAATTGCAGTTCCCGGCGATCTGTCGAAGGGCCGCCAGGTAGACCGCCGCTGTCTCCCCCGACTTTTGGTCCCTCTTGTGGAAGAGGAATCGGCGGGCGACGATGGACGGTTGGGGCGAAAAGTGGCCCGTGAGGAGTCTCACGACTTCCCGGTAGGTCCTCTCGGTCAGCTTAGCTGGAGCGGAGAGGCCTCTTGCGATCTCGAAAGTTTCTTCTCCACAGACGCTCAGCAGGACGTCTCTCTTCCTGTCGTCATCTTCGATCAGGTTCGCCCGCAGGTAGCACTCGACCCTTTCGGTGTAGGTCTCCCATCTCTCGGGGTGCTTCGGGTTGAATTCCGCAAGATGGCCCGTCGTTACTGTAGAGTTCGCCATGGTGGCGGCGGGCTGTGCGATCCTGCGGTCTCACGCCTTCCTCGTCTCCGGCCCGGTCAGGTTCCCCTCGGGGCGGCCGGACCTATCTAGATCCCACCTTCGTCGCCAGTGTAATGTACTGGGAGACGAGACGTGGTGAAGGCATAGGTCTTTATTGGCTAGTACATCACCGCAACTGAGAACACGCGGCCGGGTCCGCTAATATATACATGCCTCCCGGAACATCCCCTTCGCTGGCCAGCCCAATCCTGGCCAGTTAAACTTCCCGCCCTTGGTCAGGATTGGCAGTGGCTTTTCCCGCGCTGCGCACGGCGACCCGAGGGTGGCTCGGGTCGCGCGGCGCTTGCGCTGAGTCCGATACACTACATTGGGGATGATTTTAAATATTGTGATGTGAATGTTTATTCTGATGCCTTGATTTCCCATTTCTTTTCTTTTTTTCTGATCACAAGCATGGCAGTAAGGGGAGAGAATGACAGACATGTGTGATAGAGAAAACACTTGACCAAAACAGTTACCGTAGCTGATCATCCCACCAAACAGAATCTTCTCAATTGATGGTTATTCTTTGGGGCTGGATTTGTCACCACCTGCTAGTCTGGGACAAAACTGTTGCTAGTATTGTACATACTGTAACATGGGGCAAGAGACAAATAACAGTTTATCCTCAGAATATATTCCTTCACCTCCTTAGCAGGAAAAGAGACAAAAGTTTTGCTTGTACATAATGGAAGGTAGTCATTATCACAGAGATCGGGGGAAAGAGATACAATAACCCACGCCCACACTCTGCCCCTGGCAGTGACAATTTGCCAGTCCTGCAGACTGGGAATAGTAAGAAATAAAGGCAGACTTTCTGCACCTTCCTGAGCAAATGAACACACACTTAGGAGTGCAAAACACATCAGTAATTATTATCTTTCCATGTGACAGAATACTACTGATTCAGGATCTGAGCTCTCACAGATGCTATTTTTAAAAGCATTTTCATCCTGGGAACTTAAAGTTGCCAACAGGCCTGGAGAAAAAAAATGCCCTGTCTTTTAAATAGAAAATGTGGATAACTGAAGCTTTTCATGGCACAGAGGTAAATAGCACCACCTAGTAAAAAACATCCCACTTATTAAAGAAAGATTACTTCTTTTACTCCAAACTGTAGGCAATCCTAGGAGATCAGATATGTATGTCCATCCAGTCATGGGTAAAGCAGGATGGGTGGAGCCTTCCTCTCATACCTTGCATCTTTGTTCTACACTATTTGAAGTACATTTTTCTCCTTTATTGGTTCTAACAGAAGTACTTCAAGCTGGGGGGAAACACTGAAGGAGGGGATCCTGGGAAAGACCCACTAATACAGCAACTCATAGCTGTTTAATGATAATGTTATTTGCTTATAGAACAGGGATTATTTATCTTGCCTGAAAATCTTCATCCCAGTTGTGGGGGAAATTAAAGCTTGAAATGTATTTCTCGTTGCAAGCAATGAAAACAATTATTGGACTGATGTCCCGCTATAGCTAGTTTTAATTTGATATTACAGAACCCAATACAAGTGTTTAAGATGTCAGATTACCCACTTTTGTCTGCACACTCCTAAAGTGTATACAGGTAGCAGGCATCCCCTGAATCCTTATCTTTTCCACTAGATGCCATCTAGTGTAGATATTTTAAAATTTTGCAGCACCCTCTTCTGGTCACAAGTTTACACATAGTGAATTCCACAGAACAAGGAGGTCATTTTGCATATCTGAAATTTTGAATTGCAGAAGAATACAGTAATTTCATTTGCCTTGGGCTTCAGTTTAGCCCTTAATCAGTCTCTAATATTCTATGAACAGGACTCAGCTTTTAACACGGTCTTGATAACATTAAATGATGTACTAAAGTGCACTGTTTTGATTACAGACATAATCATTGCAACTGCGAGCAGAGCTCCACCCCTCTAAATCCACTGAAGATAGAGAAAGTGAACAGGCCTGTTGGTGAAACTTTGCTTAGGATTGCCCTATCATTCATGGCTATTGTCAGTGTGTTTATTTGAATATTTTTATCTTCACAGGTATCTTCAAGACAACAAAATAAGTTTTGTGTCAGAACACGCTTTTAAAGGACTCTACAATCTGACAAAACTGTAGGTATCCTCTGCAGTTCTACACTAGAACTATCAATACTTTCCCACTTAAATAATTTTAACATTAGCTTCAGTGCAGGAGCTAGCATTCATACATAGGCAGAAAACAGGAATTTTTTTGAGCAGGAACACACAGGAACGCAATTCCAGCTGGCTTGGCATCAGGGGGTGTGCCCTAATATGCAAAGTAATTCCTGCTGGGCTCTTTCTACAACCCCCTCCCCGATGTGAAACAATGGTGATGGCAAGGGGTGTGGCCTGATATGCAAATTAGTTCCTGCTGGGCTTTTTCTGCAAAAAAAAGCCCTGGCAGAAAGTATTGTTGGTTCATTGGCAGTAGAAGTCTTGCAAGGCAGACAACTAACTTACCTCAATAAGATCTAAACTGTAGTTCATAGGGTACTGCCAAAGATGAAGGGTGGCTACAAAGAACCTTTAAATATGACTTGTAGTGCTGTCTGAAGCAGAATTACACTCTCCTAAATACACTGAGCTCTGTTTAGGATGACACTTTTAAAAGCTAAGCATGGTTTTAAACAAGTCACTGTTTTACACCTTAACTTCAGCATTACAGAATTATTGTGCAGCTAACACATTTCTAAAAAATTAAAGGAAGAATGAGACACAAACAAGTAATTTACCCAGCCGATGACACTCTAATATTGTGATGTGTTGCTTTTGTTTTAGATACCTAAGTCACAACAACATAACCTATCTGAAACCCTGCGTCTTTGAAGATCTACATAAACTGGAATGGCTGTATGTACTGCTTTTGTATTGGTTTAAGTGTATAATGTGCACAACAAGGAACCCTCAGATCCACAGATAATACCAGACACATGTGATAATTTTGCCATATCTACCATGCATACATAATTTCTACAATCTTTTTTAATTAAGAGAACATGGCACATTATTTTCACAGTATAGCAAACAATTCAGTTCTGATTCAAATCCAGAGTGTGTATTACATTAGGACAAATTTAACTCTGGTAGGAATCTGGGGTAGATAAGAATTATGTTAAGGAAACACAGATCTATGATAGGTTTCAAAAGAAACAAAAATGTGTATAGATTCAGGAAACAGATGTAGCGGTTATATTCACACCAATGATGTTATATACAAAGCAGAATTTTAAAAAGAATAGGATGAACCGAAATGCCGTGATTTCATTGATGCTTTCATCTTCCATGAAAAGGGACCTCAATTTCCAAAGACATTCAAGCAAGAGCGAATGCTTGCTTCCTTTACACTTTAAAGAAAGCAGTCATATTGTTTCTAACGCAGATGGTGCCTGTAAGATGGCTGTTGTCCCTTCAGTGAAACATTCTACAGTATGTCCTCCTCTGCTTCTTGGGAGGTGCTGTTGGGGACTTTCTTTTTATATTTTATTTCATTGACACTTTTTCTTACCAGCATTTCACAAAACAAAACTTTCTCCAGCGTCTAATACATGAAATGCAGAGTTGCTGTTTTATAAACAACTGATAAAGCTTTATTTGTCTCCATATCCAAGCTACTTATAGAAAAGGCAAAACAATTTCCAGCTATAGATAACAAGACTTACGCACTATGCTTTATTTCTTAGAGACTCTTATAATTTTCTGTACCTGCTAAATTCTAAGCATTTAAAAGGCTACATCTCAAAACTCTGAAAATTTTTCTAAGTGCTCTCAGCACATATATGTTAGAGATCTCTAAAAGAAAATGGTTGGCACCCCAGGAAGCAGTTCAGCTCTCTGACATGGCAGCAAGATATGGGAAAAAACTTGAGGTTTATATAGCTTTTGGCTATGAAACCCTTCTCTTCTCACATACTTATCTCAGATAAATATCTTGCCTATTAATCTTATTTTGACATCTTTCCCATGTTGGCCAATGTCCATCTCCCTTAGATCTCATGCTGAACTCAGATAATGTCCAGTGAGAAATTTTTGCTATCTAAAGTTTCTCATCTTCAGTTAAACAAAACATCTTTCTTGTCAATAATTTTGCTGCTTTCCTATCTCTCCCATCTGAGATCTCCTAAGATAAACCCTTCTGACCTAAAATACTCTTCAAACAGCCAAATTCTGCAAAGCTTATAGGCAATAAGTGATTTTATGTACTTCAAACAGTGTATAAATGACTTACAAATTTCAAAGGTTGTTTTCATAAAGGGGCCAACTCAGAATTTTTCTGTGACAAGTGCTTTGCTGTCAACAGTTTGTGAGGTATTGCAGTTTCTCATCAAAATGCTCCCCCAGCTAAAGGAGTTCTACCGTCTGGAGAAAACTTTGCACCCCATATCGTGCACAGAGTTCATTTTTTTCTCAATAAAAATTCAACACTGCCCTAAATAAGAAAGAAATAATCCACTGTGGTTTTTCTGGAAGTATTCTAGGGAGAAGGAGAGGAAAGGCTAACTCAGGTTTTTTTGCTTCTTTAAAAAGGCTAAAGTTTAAATTTAAGGCATTTTTGACAGATTTGTCTGTCTTCACCATTTCAGCCTCCAAAATCAACACCAGTAACTAGAAATCTTGACATGGTTAAAACTTTTATCTTTTATTAGAATATCTCTTTTTATTAATAATGACAGTTTAGAAGCAAGCTGCACTGAATGAATGACACAGCTGTCATTATTCTAAAGAACAAATACTTTACATCTTCTGTCTTTTCATATGAAGTATTGTCATGGAAACTGGTAAATTCTATCTCTTAAGTAATGCTCTGTGAGATGATGTCAAGGTGCTAATTAAATCATTGCAGCAAATGACAAGAAAATTGTTCATATTTTTACATTTTTTGTTCCAAAAATGTATATCAAACTTCTTTGGAAATAATGGTTTCTATTGTCTGGTTCCTCATATTGCAATAATAATAAAAAAGAACAGATGTACAGGGTGAGAAAGTTTAATACAGCTAGATATTCTTTTAGTCTTTCATTTTGCTAATTTTTAAACAAAATCTCCTACAACAGTCATGTATCCAACTTCAGCATGATTACTGTTCTGTATGCCCACTAGTGATTAAATTAGACACTTGAAGATCTGTGTTTGAACCAGGCCTGTAGCTAACCAGGGGTCCATTGGGCCTACCCCCCTGACAGTTTTTGGGGGACCTCACCCCCTATTTTGGGGTTTAATTTCTCTCTGAAAAAACTTACTGTGATGCTCCCCCTTGCAAGCTGATTAGAATGGGTTCCTGTGACCCCATGCAGCAAAAGGAACTGCAGATCTGTAGGCAGAGGGAGGACATAGAGAGTGGGGAAATGGCGGGGACAGCTGAGAAAGAGACAAATCAGCCTTCTTTTGAACTCTCAGAATCGAAAGTTGATTGCCACAGACTGAGTTCCCAGAAAGGTAAAAGGGGAATCAGAACTCATGCACAATTTAAATTGCACTGGAGGGGTGAGGGACAGAGGTAGCCCCAACCTCTCCAGCTTCCTGCTCTCACCCACATGGTCCCCTCCCCCCATAGCCCCTAGTTATGGGGCTGGCTTGAACATCCTAGTATTTTTAAAGTAGGAATAACTGCCATGTAAAGCCCCAAAGTTGCATAGGAGGAGGGTTTAACTCTTCCAGCCGAGTAATCAACACTCTCTCCACCCCGTCGCTACTACTTTTGGAAGGAAAAAGGACCTATCTTTTGCGGGGAGAGAAGAGATCATTTTTAATTGGAGAAACTATGCAGGTATGACACAATTATTCTCTTATTCTTCTCCATGCAGCCTCAATTGGAACTAAGGCATTCCTAATTCTATGTTATAGCATTAAGCATAATGATTTATAGCACATAGTTTAAAAGATGGTGTACAACATATTGTTTTCCACTGACAATATTTTCCATACTGAGCATATTTTTTTCTGATTTACAGCATAATTGAAAATAATAAGATCAAATGCATCTCTCCACTAACCTTTTATGGGCTCAGCTCACTTATTCTCTTGTAAGTACTAAATGTTAATTTAAAACATTGTTTAGAACATAAACTGTTATGAACACTGACCTGTTTGAAGAGGACATACTAGTGTTTTCATTAGTTTGGGTGCTGAACATGATGGGTTCAGGTGCCATTAAAGTATTATAATCTGCACTAATTGTCTTTCTTTTAGTGGTTTTCCATCTGCAAGTGACATAGGTTATACAGGAAAAGATCTATGTAAGAGAATAAATGGGCATTAAAAATTGGTACACTACAGCTTTTAAACTGTCATGATAGATGGTAGATGATAGTTAGATAGATGCTCCAGAAGGTTGGACCAGAACCAGTGGGTTTAAATTAAATCAAAAGAGTTTCCGGCTAAACATTAGGAAGAACTTTCAGACAGTAAGAGCGGTTCCTAAATGGAACAGGCTTCCTCAGGAGGTGGTGGACTCTCCTTCCTCAGATATTTTTAAGCAAAGGCTAGATAGCCATCTGGCAGTATAGAATCAGTCTATAATAGATAGATAGTTTATGAGGCATTTGGAACAATAAACTGCAGAACTGAAGTTCAATAACTCTCAATAAAATGATTACTATTTCACTCTATGCAGTAGTTGTATTCCATGAGATGTTAATAGTTTTGCTTTTAACATATAAACTCAGGGCTTTTTTTATAACAGGAACTCCTTTGCTTATTAGGCCACACTCCCCTGATGTAGCCAATCCTCTAAGAGCTTACAGGGCTCTTAGTACAGGGCCTATTGTAAGCTCCAGAAGAATTGGCTACATCAGGGGTGTGTGGCCTAATATGCAAAGGAG
This sequence comes from Heteronotia binoei, assembly GCF_032191835.1. Classification (NCBI taxonomy): domain Eukaryota; kingdom Metazoa; phylum Chordata; class Lepidosauria; order Squamata; family Gekkonidae; genus Heteronotia; species Heteronotia binoei. Next base: position 52,587,705 of record NC_083231.1, on the reverse strand, counting down.
TTCCTCCTGCAAAAAAAAGCCCTGTATAAACTAATACTTTGCACTTTCTGATATAGTGCATCCCTGTTACTAATATGAATTCCTTACACTTCTGTTATTTATTTTCATCATTTAAAACATGCATAAGCTATCTCTTCAGAAATCTGATTGAAGCAGCTCACAAAAGAAAACAATATAAAATCATTTAGAATAACATTAAAATCAACTAATAAAAGCCCAGTGGTATAAAGATATAAAACCAAGAGCATAAAGTATTTGGAAGCCTAGGATACTCATAACAATCCTCAGGTTAGAAGCAGATTGTAAAACCAATTAACTAGATCCACTGCAGGTTTTACCTACAAAGACTCATATATAAATAATTGCTCAGCATGTCAGGCACTGTAATCATAGTTTGCTGCAGAAAACTTCTGCTGCAACAACCAACAATGCTCATGTTCAGGAACTTGGCCCTGATTTAGACCCCTTCTTGGTATTTCTTGACTTGGATATTCCAGGCTAGTCTGATCTCATCATATCTTAGAAACTAAGCAGGGTCAGCTCTAGTTAGTACATGGATGGGAGACCAGCAAGGAAGTTCAGGGCTGCTGCACAGGAGTAGGCAATGGCAAATCATTTCTGTTCATTTCTTGCCAGGAAAACCTTTTGGAGTCAACATAAATCAGCTGTGACTTGATGGCACTTTCCACCACCAAATTATTGAAATGTTGTCCAACTTTCTTTGCAATGTAAAGATTGCAAACCATATTGATTATTACAAGATCTGATGCAACAACATGGATTTAAATAGAATGAATTTGCTCAAGAGGAGATTTGGCATATCCCACATCCCTCAGGACTTTAATGCTGCACTGCTGCTTAATGACCTAAGTAAATTTACTTCTGAGAGATTTAGCCATATACTGCTTGGAAGGGAATAGTAAAGCTGACTAGTCCTTTATCCTTTCCTATATCAAAAAACAGGCAGTAGCTTTGATACCATGGGAGACACGAAGGTGTCCACATAATGCAATGGAAATAAATTTAAGAGTGATTATATGGTGCACAGATATATTTTGATTATTGGAACTACATGAGGAGAGTTCCCAAGAAATTACAGCACCCATCCATTAGTCACAGAAGGGTTCTGGCCACTGCCTTCTCAGCTCAGCCCTACGGATTTATCCAGGTCTTTCCATCCTTTTCTTTATGTTGATTTGGTTCAAAAAGGATTAAAAGGAATTTTATATCTCAAACTCATGTGGTATAGTGAAATGACAGGCATGCAGGGACAATACCCTCTACAGTTCCACGTGCAGAATCAGAGATTAAAGGTTCCTCATAAGAGAGTTTCATGAAACTTAAAATAAGCCAATTTACATAAATAAGCTAACAAAGCCCAAGTTGTTGTAATGAAGTCATAAATATGAAATCACATTTTCATTGCCACCGAACTAACATCCTGGTGTTTTGTTTTGCCCCCCCCCCCCGCTTTTCTTAGAGTTCTGATGAATAATGCTGTTACACAGTTGCCAGATGAACATCTTTGTCAACATATGCCAAGGCTACACTGGCTGTGAGTCCATCTTTCTTACAACAGTTAAATTCTAGGTTCAATTTAAACCAAAAGCATCTTATTTTCAATTTCTGAACATTTTTTTCCTAAAGGACTAGACTCGGAGAATGAGGTTCAGCAATTACATATAGCGAAGCTACTACTTTTACTACAGAAAATGATCTAAGTATTTCCATGGATTCCTGTGACATCTGATTTCATTGAACTGTCTCTTTCTACTTTCTATAAGTTCTGAGAAAACAAAGGACTATCCCATTAAATCGGATTCCCGTTTTACGCAAGTTCTGTTTAGTCCTATTAAAATCAATGACTTCATACTAACAGAGTTTTTTTTAATTCTCTAGGGACTTTGAAGGCAACAAAATCCATTATTTAAAAAATGCCACTTTTGTCTCCTGCAGAAGCTTAACAGTCCTGTAAGTAAGGAGCGTTCTTGTTGAACCAATTTGGTCTAAGAGTTTCTTGAACTGGTGTTTGTTTTTGTTGTAATTCACTGATAGCATCTCCCTGGGGAGGAAATTCCATAGAATGGGCACAACCACAGAGTCAAGAAAACTATAAAATCATGTCACATGAGCAGGTCCAGACCTAAAGTTCTTAGTAGGCAAGGAGGGAGGAAGGAAGGGTACAAATGGAAGAAGTCACTCCAAAAATATACTAACATATGGGTTTTATCATTTCAGTGTTCTGAGAAGAAATGAAATCAGCTCTCTCAATGAAAATAGTTTTTCTCACCTTCACAGATTAGCTGAATTGTAAGTAGATAACATAAATACAGCGCACTAACTGATTTATTGTGACTTGTAAAGTTAGAAATGTTGATAGTAAAATAAACTATTAATATCTAAATTCTGGGGATTTTCCCACAGAGATTTGGCTGACAACCAGATCAAATCATTTCCTCCATACCTTTTTAAGGACCTGAAGGAACTCTCACAACTGTAAGTGTTTATAATATTTCTAGTATATAACATATTGTAATTAATGTCTTATACTAGATGTTGCAAAAATGAAATTATATTAGAATTATAGGTGCACGTATACATGCTGTTCTGTGTAAAGTTTCTTTTTAAAATGACTACAAAAATGTTTGCTTATTTATTTTGTTGAGTCTAAGGTGAATTTCCAGAAGTATTCCTGTATGACCTATGGTTAGTAATCTATGAGACCTAGTTATTCCAGGATACACAAATGCTTAATTCAGATGTAAGAACAATGTCTTATTACAGTAACAAACCTGGTAGATCCTCAAGTTTATATATGCCTTCCAGCACAAGTGACAAGTTAATGAAACTTTTTTGGATTTATAATGAAGTTTGTTTTTGGTGACAGACACAAATACAGCTTCTTGCCATGTACATTCCTCCCATCACAGCCCTGGCATTACATGCAGAGATAGGGCTGCCAGGTCCTACCTTGGTCCCAGTGGGACCAAGTGCATGTGGCATGCTGGGGGGATGCTCTATCACTTGATAACCATAGCGTTTTCTCCCAATGTGTCCAGCAATGTGTCCAGTATAATAACGTCACTTCTGGGTGATGTCATCACACCAGGCACATTGTGCCATGCTGGCACTCTTTGGGGGCAGAGCTCCCCCTTCAGGGCAGTCACATGGTGGTGGGTTGGGGACCTCAAAAATGGGGGATATCCTGCCTCCCATGGGAGGCTTGGAACCTATGCAGACAACAAAAAGGCTTGCTGGTTTGGGAAGCTTTTGAATCAGTTGGCAGTTTGCTGCCAATGACTGGTCAAACTGGAGTCTGTTTCTCCTTGTAAATCAGAATTCTAGATCCTGGTTTAAGACACCAGTTTGTGAGGAGGAAACAGAATTCCATTTGACCAGGAGCTGCATTCCAAAATTATGGAAAACTTAACTGAAAGTTTCTATTACAATCAGGAAGCTTTGTATCAAGCTCTGTACAGCAATAAGCTGTTTTTGTATTCATTATAAATTGAGGTTTGTCACAATGCCTGAATCCAGCCATAATTTGAGTTTCAGATGGACCAACAGACTGTCGTTCATCATGAAGGTAGAAGTCCTTCCTTATGAAGTTGTGTGGAATGCATCATATGAATCCAAAAATCTTTTCAGTTTAATCATGTCTGAAACTAGCCAGAGCAGAAGGCAGGTGTGATAGACCACATTTTTAAGAAGTTTAGAAGTGCTGTACAAACCGCTGAAGAACTGAAAAGGGTTAATTCTTCACAGAAACTTGGTGAACTTGTGAAAAAGCGAAAGAATTCTGGATGATGATACAACAAGAAATCTCAAAATTTTGGGTTATGAATTCTTCACAGAAACAGAGAGCCTTGAGTGACAGGCTGCTCCAAGCAATTTGATTGATTAGCCTCAGCTGAGCAGAAAAAAAATGTGAGAACTGCATGCTGAGGAGACAGTCAGATTTCTTCATTGACTGAATTGACAGATTTCAGCCTTAGCTGAGAACAGTTTAACACAGACAGGAGAACTGGAGGGAAATTGGCCAGGAAATTTGGAAAGTAGGCAAAGACTCCCATTTGGGCCAATGAAGGGACAGATCTTCTAGAGAGAGAAGAAAATTCCCTACCGAATTGAACAAGGAGTTAGCTCTGAAGAGTGCAGAGATCCCTGGTCTGGTCTGGTTAGAAATTGTCTTTGGAAACGTTAAGAGTCAGTTAAAAACTGAAGACAAGTACTGGTATTTCAAGAGAGGGGGGCTGAGTACTGGAAAGAGTGTACCAACCTTCTGGAAAACAAAAGAGAGAATACTCAAAAAAAGTGTACTGGAGGGTTTGGGAAAACACCAGAACAAAAGCCACTCAGCATAAAGATTTAAGTAACTGTGAATAGCTTAAGAAACTCATTAGCCTGAAACATAGGAACTACAGTCTGTGCATGTACTAATTTTACCTCAGAAATTTCAGCCCCTTTCACCCAACCTTTCTCCTCTATATTAAATAAAATATTTGGTTATTTTTGAATTTTGAAACACCTTGAGTTCCGTTTATGTTGTTTAAGTTAAAGTGAGCTCCTGATCCTTCCCTCAGGTTCCTGGGCTGAGCCAAAAACCAAAATATCATACTGTGACAGGTGGTAAGCAGCTAGAGTTCTTCAGTAAAGGAGAAAACACATTACTTGGGTGACTCAGTCAATAAAAGGAAGGAAAAATGGAGGGAAAATCTTGCCTCTGAGGGAGGGAAGTTGACAGGCTTCTCATAGTAGAATTAAGACTATTTGATACTGTTCAGATATCTACTGAAGGGTGGCTGTTGTGGTGGTGGTAGTGGTGGTGGTGTACTCACTGAGTATGGATACCGTTGGCTCTCTCAAGTACTGAGGAACTGATGGAAATCAATTCAGCCTTGTACATTAGTAGTGCCACCTTTTTATCTACTCATTTGGAAAGTATTATTTATCTGCATGCATTGAGCGGGACAAGTGCATCCTGTTTATTCAAGGAAATGTAGCTTTATTTCAGGTTTTTGGTTCACCGGATATTATTTTTAATTGTCTTTGTTGAATCCATTTTTGGGGAAATCTATCCAAGACTTGATGCTCTTAAATTCCCAGCAAATGTTAACATTAATCGTTCACACTACTTTCAATCAACTGAAGGCAAAAAAAATATCTAATAAACATGATGTAGCCCCCAAATAACCATGTATCAAGCCATAATTTACTGGTTTTTTACAGGAATATTTCATGCAATCCTGTACAGGAAATACAAGCAGAACAGTTTGATTATCTAGTAAAACTCAACTCTCTGTAAGTGTATATAGTCCTTTTGATAAATCTTTTTTTTTATTATACACAGAGAACTGTAGTTCTATAAAAGGCTCATTGAATATTTCCCAAAATGTTTGAATGCATTTCAGTGTTTTATAAGTTATTCAGTTTTAGTACAGAAGAAAGTAATTAAGCTCAGCTAGAAAATTTTGACATGGATATATTACAGCTCAATCCAGACATACGTAGCAGCCGGCCGCTCAGGCATGGGCAGATCTACAGTGCCGCTTGTTGGCTTCCAAAGGGGAGACATTATGCTATGCTTGGAGAGCGGTCCGATGAGCAAGAGAGAACCCGTCGCCATGGTGATTCCGCCCAGGTGCACACCATTGGCCCACAGCTGAGGTGGGGGTGGGGGAGGCGCAGGCTCACACGGGACCATGGGATTGGCCAGCCTGTTGCACGTGACTGGGCGAGGGGGCGGAAAGCCTGCACCTGAGAGGCCGTCAATCCTCCCACTCCCTCCTGCTGTCAGAGACTCTGCCAATGGCAGGCAGGCGGGCAGAGGCATCCGTGGACAAGCAGGAAGTGCCAAGTGCAGGAGTTCGCTGTCCTAGACAGTGGTTGGAATGTGTGTCTGGGAGCGGCCAGACCAAGTCCAAAAGAGACCCCCTGGAGCCCCCCCCCCCGGTGTTGCCCTGCTGCCGCCCCCTGCTATGTGCAAGGAACACCTCCCCTGGGAGTTGCAGAACTCAGAATGCAAGCTGCTGAGCATGCATCCACTTCACTACCTCCCCTCAAGTGCCCAGCGCACAACAGCCCTGTGTGGTCGGGTAGGCCGTCAGCCTGGGCAGGCTGAGGGGTGGCACCCCTCCTCACGTCCAGCCATGCGGGGGGCAGCGTGGCGGCTCATAGCCCATTCCCCTCCCCAAGAACCAAGTCTGCCCACCCTCCCAGGCATTCCCTCGGAGAGGCCACTGACGGGGGGGGGGGGGTTGGCCTGAGAACATGCAGCAGATGCCAAGCAGGAGAGACAACAGAGGGCACAGCTCAGACTTTATTTTTCTGGAACAGAGTGCAACAGTCTCCCTGGAGCTCGCTGGGCAGTCTCGCCATGGGTGGGGCTCCATTCCGAGCAGCAGGCAGAAGCAGTTGTGGGAGTGGGGGGGGCGGTGGAGCAACATACACGGAAGCCTCTGTGTTGGAGTTCCACCTGCAAAATGGAGACAAAGATCAAGAGCACCTGCAGGGGCAGCAGCTGGAAGAGCAGGCTGCATTTCAGCCAGGCGCTTCCTTATAGGGACAGTCTCTGACCTACCTCCCTGCATCGGGGCAGCTGCCACACACACCCCCAGTGCCCTTCCAGGGGTTGGGAATGCGGCAGAGGGCAGACCATGGGAAGGGAGCAGGCAGCAGCACAGGGGAGTGGGCTCAGCAAATGCCTCCTGCTGGAGCCCATTGCCAGGTTCAAGTGCCAGAGACGTTCGCACACTGAGCGGTCGAGAGCAAGGGGAGGGGGAGGACAGGGGGGGACAGTGGAACTTACCCAGCCATGGGTGACAGTCTTCGCATGCAGAGCCTCCAGGAGCCCGGAACCTGTGGAGACCTGGAAACAAGAGCAGTTAGCCCCAGGTGAGAGACCTCTCTCTCCCCCTCGCAAGTCAAAGATACTATCAAAGCAACCAAGCGGTGCAAAACCCGTCACCAACGTGCCTGCCTGTCTTCCCACCATGCGAACCTGTACCTAACAACTGAGTTATGCAAGGCAGAGCGGAAGTATTTCTAGGAGGGGGGGCCGTGATTGGGCTCCGGGGAGGGGGCTCACCAGGCCGAGGCGCGAGGGGATTGGTGAGGCAATCACGCCACTCCCTAAGGGGTTTGCGAGCTTCCGCAGCGATCTTTGTTTTTGGTTTCAACTAGTGCCTATGGAACATGCCGCTATGTTTGCAGGCGCAATGTTGCGCCTCTCAGGGGGGGGTGTCATGGGCCAAACTGCTCAGGAAACCGCCTAAGCCTGGCCGTGCCCCCAACTCAACCCCTCCTCCGCCCCCCCCACCCACGTAACTCCCCTCCACTCTGGCGGCACCAGTCATACGTCAGTGCAAACCCTTCCTGCGCCCATGTAGCAGCTCGTCTGCTCCCAAAAGACTTTCTGCCCCCCCCCCCGGATTGTGCTGTTAATGTGTCCCTGTTTATTAGTTTTATTAAAGATGGTAGATTTGTTACTTAGAAAAAATATAAATATATACTTGTTGTCAAAGGAGTAGATGCAGCAATCAGACAAATCTGTCTCATGCTTGGACCCAATTGTGTTTGAGGCCCTGCTCCCTTCAGCTTTGTTTTTGAGAGTATATTTTGTTGTGAAATGTTATGTTGATACAAGATCCAGTGACTCAATGCCGCTAAGCGGAGAGTGGAGGAAAATTCGTTCCACTGAAGGAAAATTCCTCACTTTGCAGAGGAGATTTATTGAATCCAACCCCATAAATACAAAAGGCAAAGATTTACTAGTGGAGTTCATTTCTCATTTCAATATCTGCAAATTTAAAATTATATATAATTGATACAAAGGTATTTTGATATATTTGAAACATTTGTGAAAAAGTCAATTAAAAGGACAGTTTCTAAAATCTATAGAACCCTTGGGTAGATTAAACCAAAATTTCTTAAATATGATTCTCAGACAGAAAAATGTCCACCAAAGTTCCAGATGCATTATAGATATTCACAATTTGTATGTGATTGGCATGTTTCTAATGCTTATCAGAAAGAAGTAGGATTTCCTTTTCCCCTCTGTCACCTTTCAGCAGAGCATGTAACAAGCAAAGAGATTACTGGCCACTGCCTTCTTAACTATTCTATCTCATTATATCAAATTTATTTGACTTAAGTCACTGACAACACAGACTTCAATGTAAATAGGGCAGTGCTGAAAGATCATGCTTGGTGTATTCAGTAGATTTTATGTGACCATTTTTAGTGAGCCTATGAAATAAATGTGAAAGATACATAAATTATGCTGATCAAATAATCTACTTGACATGTAGTGTTTTTCAATCACTTTTCGCTTGTATATGACTTCACATATTGATGACACTTAAAACTCTTTTTTCAATGTTTATAGTAGCCTAGCGGGTATTGAAATTACAACTATCCAGAGAAGAATGTTCAGTTCACTTAGAAATCTGTCCCATATGTAAGTATCATATATAGCTATTTTATAGTATATATATCTTATATTAATATATCTAATTCTTAGTGTACTTAAATGTGGATACTTAAATCCAGAGACTGGAGCTGTAAAAAGACAAGACAAATCTACAAACTAGAGAAAAACCCTTGGTTGGCAGAAAAATCTAAAATCTTTTTTTTTTTTAATAAAAAGAATAGAACTTCATGCACACTGGTTTGATGTTCAAAACCCCTTTCTTTTTTTCTTCTTTCTCAGATATTTTAAAAAATTCCAGTACTGTGGCTATGCCCCTCATGTACGCAGTTGTAAACCAAATACTGATGGAATATCTTCCTTTGAGAACTTGTTGGCAAGCATTATACAGAGAGTATTTGTCTGGGTCGTGTCTGCTGTCACTTGCTTTGGAAACATCTTTGTCATCTGCATGAGGCCTTACATTCGATCAGAGAACAAACTCCACACCATGTCAATAGTGTCTCTCTGCTGTGAGTATTCCCCTTATATGAGGTATTTCCATTACTTGGGGGAGGAAGGTCCCCACATATGGAATATGAAAATATTTCTATGCAAAATATTATGGCTTTGAATCAGTTATATTAATATAGAAAGAGGAAATTATGTGCAGTGTTCCAAATTAGCTAAAATAGGGAAGGCATATTTTGTTTCCAAATAGTAATATCTGAGAAATTATACTACAAAGCCTGAGTCATGTAATTTGTATATTTATTTATTTATTTATAGTAGTCCTATGAACTATTTTTTGTAGGTGCAGACTGCCTTATGGGCATATACTTATTTGTAATTGGAGCCTTCGACCTGAAATATCGTGGGGAATACAATAGACATGCTCAGTTATGGATGGACAGTATTCAGTGCCAGCTGGTGGGATCTTTGGCCATTTTGTCCACGGAAGTGTCAGTTTTACTATTAACCTATCTGACTTTGGAAAAATACATCTGCATAGTTTATCCCTTTAGAAGCCTAAAGCGAGGAAGGTACAGGACACTTGCCATTTTGTTTCTCATCTGGATTATAGGATTTGTAGTTGCTTTCATTCCACTGAGCAATAAGGATTTTTTCCATAACTACTATGGCACTAATGGTGTCTGCTTCCCTCTTCACTCTGAGCAATCAGAAAGCACTGGAGGTCAAATCTATTCTGTTGTAATTTTTCTAGGTAAGTATGTTCCATATTCACCCTACTGAAACTGATTACCTATGTATGGATGTTGATTGAGGTGTACTAGCACTAAGAAGTATCTATATGAAGAACCTGCTTCCCAACTAACAAGTCTGGATACTGTGTTTGCCCACCCCTCAAATGAAACACTACATGTTATGGGTTAAACGGAATTTTATTTACATATAAGCTAATCTGCAACATTACATACATCTTAAAGCAGATTGCATTGATCTTGCAAAGCAAGCTTCCTAACAGGGCAAACCCACCCCAGCTCAGAGCTAGGTCCAGAAGCTTCCAGACCCTTCCCGTCATGGCTCATATGCTAGTGCATAGAGGGGATGGGAGTGCATATCCAGCCCATGACTGCATAGCGTTAAGGCTGGTCATATGCTCCTCTGACCTCAAAGAGGCTCCCAACCAGGCCACCCGGATTGTCAAGCCTCAAGGTAGCCCAACTGAGGACACCTCCCCCCCCCAAATTGCTGATATCTCAGGGTGCTTGCCGGCTTGAATCCCCTTCAACCCATGCTTTTCATGCCATCCCAGTTAGGTCCTAACCAGTGATACCAGGCCTATTTAAGCCTTACTCCCTCTGACCATGTGGAGCAGGCAAAAAAAGGACCCACCCATGGCCAATTTGAGCAAGGCTGAAAAAATTCCTGCTTAGCCCCATAACTGGCAACTAGCTAATACCAAATGGTCTTAAAGAGGGTGGGTGGGTCACACTGGACTGGACTGGTCAGGAGATGGTAGCTGCAGCCAGACCTTGATTGGTTAGCTTTCCTGTGCTGAGCCTACATAGGCTCTCCCCCACCCTCGTAATTCCATACGAGGGCATGGGAGGTGAGCAACTGCGGCGGCTGCTCCATGGGCCCCACCAGTTTTGGTACCACACTGCTAAGCAGAGTTGCCTGATCCCCCTGTTGCTGAAGCAGTGGAATTTTTTTTGGGGGGGGGGAGGGAGAGTTCCAGGGTGTGTAGGATGTTGCATGTGACATCTATGACATTATGGTGTTACCAGGAAGCAATGTCATCATGGTGGTGACACTGAAGGTGACAGTCTGGTTTTGAGGCAAAATTCTATGGGGTTTTTTGCTTCAAAAGCATAGAGTTTGCCCTAAAACCAGAGCAACACAGTGTCCTTGGAGTGATGATGTTACATGGGACTAATGGCATCAGATTGGGGACATCATGTGGTGATGTCACTATTTGTGGGTGAGTTTTCCCCTGTTGTGCAGATGGCTGGCGGTGGGCTGAAGCCCCAAAAAGTAGGGGAAACCCTGCCCGGACCTGGGGGCTTGCATCCTTACTACTAAGTTTAGATACTGTGTTTGGATATTCAGGATACTTTCTGAATCTCTGTTCTTGCATAATGCATACAAAGGGATTGCATTGTTTTACTTATATTTTACTGTGGCCAGGACGGGACAGGAGGTCCAGACCAGGAGGCAGCAAGAAAGGGCTGGAAGAATGGGAGGACCTGATTGGGGAAGGGACTGAGGACTACCCACAAAGACCAAATGGAACAGCCAGCACAGCCATGTGCCAGATGTCACTATGGACTCACACACTTAGGAAAGGCTGTTTGACTGTAGGTGCTACTAATGAGGGAGAGGTCTTTCCTTACAGTTGTGGAAGGCCTGGGATGGCATAGAAGAAAGTGGTATTCAGCCAAAAGGGCGGGTCCAGATGCTGAGGAGAATCCTAGCTGGTATGGGCAAATAGTAGAACAAGAGAGAAGGAGGAGGAGATTGGATTTATACCCTGCCTTTCACTTGGAGTCTCAGAGAGGCTTACTGATTGCTTTGTTTCAGCTGCCTCCTTGATTTCACATTTTTGCAAACCAAATTCTTTTCATTTTTTATTGGACTGTCTGTCCTATTGATTGTAAACTTATACTGCATGAGCCATCTAAGTCTCAGTCAGGCCCGGTGCTAGAGTTTCTGCCGCCCAAGGCAGAGCCCTGCGCCAGCGGCCCCCCCAGTGTATAATCACACACGCAAAGTGCACACGCACCTCAATGTCACTGGAAGTTACGTCATTAGGACAGTGCGTGGCACACCCCCTGCCCAGCAGTCCTGCCCCGCTTTGTAAAGAGCTGAGCAGGGGCTGTGGGGGCATTGTTTTTTCGCTGATTGCTCTGAGTGAAGAAACAACACCCCCCTGCAGCCCCTTCTGAGCTTCCTACAAAGCGGGACAGGGCTGCTGGGCACCTTCCCCTGCCCAGCATGCTCCAAGTTCGGTGCAGTGGGCAGGAGAATCCGCATTCTTCCTGGGCTTTGAGGGATTGGGGGAGCTCCTCTGATCTCTTAAAGTCCAGAAAGAACACTGGGCGCCTTCCCCCATGCAGTGTGCTCTGAGTTCTAACCACGCTGGGCAGGGGAAGCTGCATTGTCCTGGGCTTTGAGGGATTGGGGGAGGTCCTCCAATCCCTTAAAGCCTAGAAAGAACACTGGCCGCCTTCCCCTGCCCAGCATGCTCCGACTTTGGATCATGCTGGGCAGGGGAAGCCACATTCTTTCTCGCTCTGAGGGATCAGGGGAGCTTCTCCGACCCCTCAGAGCGAAGAAAGGCTCAGGGATGGTGCGAGTAGGGATGGGGAGGAGGCGCCTGCATCCACCCCTGTGGGAGCCATCGCCCCAGGCCGTCGCCTCATTCGCCAGCTCCCACGCGCTGGCCCTGGTCTCAGTCGGAAAGCAGACTACAAACAGTGTTAAATAAATTAGTAAAATAAATGCCTGTAACCTGTTGTAATACTGATGCAGGTTTATATTGTGGTCTACAGCAGGCACCTAAAATGAAATATCAACATACCTTGTGTTTTGTAACAGGTGTTAACTTGGTAGCGTTCATCATCATTGTGTTCTCCTATGGAAGCATGTTTTACAGTGTTCATCAAACAGCCATTACTGCCACTGAAATCCGGAATCATGTGAAGAAAGAAATGATCCTTGCCAAACGGTTTTTTTTCATCGTATTTACTGATGCGCTATGTTGGATTCCTATATTTATACTAAAATTGCTTTCCTTACTTCATGTAGAAATTCCAGGTAGTGCCTTAATTTCTTTTAGCTATTGTCACATTTTCCAGTTTTTGGCTGGCAACTCTTGAGGCTATAATTTCCTTACCCAGCAACAGGAATATAGCTATATTTTATTCAAGAGATGGAATCAGAGAAAAAAGTAACGTTTCTTTAGTGTATGTCATAACACAATTAAGTATATGATCACCAACTCAAGCAAATTTCTTCTGTTTTCTGTCCTGATTAGAAGTGTGATAGGACATAAATGCTCAGGTATTTTGACCCTACTTAAAGCTGGGCCAGTGAGGTTCCACATTTATTGACTAGGCCTTGTCTTACAGGTTACTGTTGAGTAAAATGTTTTTTCTTCTCCCTGCAGGTTCCATAACTTCCTGGGTAGTGATTTTTATATTACCAATCAACAGCGCCTTGAACCCTCTTCTCTACACACTGACCACTAGGCCTTTCAAAGAAACAATTAATCAAGTCTGGAGCAACTACAAGCAAAGGAGATCCTCAGGAAGCAAGAGCAGCCAAAAAACGTACAGGGCATCATTTATTTGGTTAGAAATGTGGCCTGTACAAGAGACTTCACCTGAGTTAACAAAACCTGCTCTTTATACAGACTTTTCAGAAGGATCGGTTGCTCACACATATATCAACAGTGAATCCATGCACATGAAATGAATGCATGTGTTTTGCTCTGACCTATTTGCACACTCAGCATCATTTTCCTGGAGTTATTGCCATTTACAGAGCAAAGCAACAACACCCCCCCTTCCAAATTGTGGAATTAAGTCTTAAGCAGAACAAAATGTAAGACTGACATGACTTATCACTGCATACACCTGTTTTTTAAAAATAGGAGTATTAGCCATAAAAGCTGGGGAGAGGGGTTAAACATGAGGGTTTATGATAATTTGAGGGTGAGGGGAAATCGAAACATGCACAGCTGTCCAAGAATTGTTTTGCATATTGACAATTTTTTATTTGTGAGGTTTATGGTAACAGAAGATCAGAGTGTATGAACCAGTGTTATCCCTAAATCTTTGGCAGTATTTTTCTGAAATGTTTGTCTTTATGACTGAAATACAGACAAGCTGAAAGGACAGATTACTGAATGTTTACAAAGAAAAGAGTTGTTTCTGTGGAGTGCAAATAAAATACCTAGTCCTGTAACACTGAGAATGGAACCTAAAGGACGGGCAGAAAGGTTTTATGGTTCCTGGTTCCCACCTCTATCTGCAGCACCATAGCACACATTGTTCTAGAGGTTCCCATGACTCTCCAGCAGTGTTCCCTCTAAGCTGAGTTAATGTGAGCTAGCTCACAAATTTTTAGCCTGCAGCTTACACATTTTTGTCTTAGCTCAGTAAAAAATGGCCCCAGAGCACACTAATTTATGCAGTAGCTCACAACTTTAATGTCAGTAGCTCACAAAGTAGAATTTTTTCTCTCAAGACTCTGCAGCTTAGAGGGAACATTGCTCTCCAGAGCAGCTTTTTGGATCCAGGAGGGAGGAGAAACTGGGAAATCAATAAGCACAACTCCATTCATGTTTCTTTGTATCCAACCGGGTGTTTTTATATGAGAAAATACTGTTCTATTTTACTTTACAGTTGCAGCATGAACCATAGCAACATAGCAACTTGATTATCACTGTGGTTTTTTTTATTTGGAGAAAGATTTTATAAATGCTTGAGCTTGATTTAATGGAAGTGGTGTAACTTGCACTTTAATTGTTTACAGATTTCTGCAATATTTTGTACTCCAGGATATAAACAGAACCATTGCTCAGTATTGTTTCTACTAGTATGTTGTACAGCCTCATGAATCATCATATAATACCTTCATTTTTTAAAAACAATTGCCAGATCAGCAGTTTGATGATTAAACTGAATTGACTATTGATCTATGCTTCACTCTTTCAAAATATCCATCTCTGTGGGAAGTTATAAAGTAGGGTTACCTTTAAGAAGATCAAACCACAAAGTGGATTACAGCACAATCTGAAACAGAGCTATCTCGAAGTCCACTGTAGTCAACTGGCTAAGGGGTGTAACTCTGTTTAGCGCTGCTTTGTTAGTGTATTTACACAGCAACCCTAAACAGTTATAACTAACTTCAATAGATAAAGAAAGGTATAACTCTATCTAGGATTGTACTGTTAAACTCTTGCAGGTGGCAGAACAAAAACAAAGCTGTTTTGCTGCTTTCACTCAACTTGTTTTTCAAATTCTGTTTTCTTTTCATCTTACCTAAATCATAGTCAATAAAAGTGCATTTAATTACTTATACATGAACTCCTTTTGAGGGGACGTACTAAAACTCAGAACAGTGCCTGCCCAAAGACTATACACGCCTGCCCATAGAGAAAGCACACCTGCCCATAGGGAACAATGCGGACCACATTTCACCATAGGGAAAAAGGGAAATTAAGCTTGACGTAAGGACACTCCTTGCTCATAGACTACACACGCCTGCCCTTAGGGAATAATGGAGACCACATTTCACCATAGGGAAAAAGGGAAATTAAACTTGGCCTAAGCACAGCACCTGCCCATAGACTATACACACCTGCCGATAGGGAATAATGGGAACTACATTTCACCATAGGGAAAAAGGGAAATTAAGTTTGGCCTAAGGACACCCCTTGCCCACAGACTATACACGCCTGCCCATAGAGAAAGCACACCTGCCCATAGGAAATAATGGGGACATTTCACCATAGGGGAAAAGGGAAATTAAGCTTCACCTAAGCACAGCGCCTGCCCATAGACTATACACGCCTGCCCATAGAGAAAGCACACCTGCCCATAGAGAATTTTGGGGACATTTCACCATAGGGGAAAAGGGAAATTGAGCTTGGCCTAAGGGCACCCCTTGCCCATAGACTATACACACCTGCCCATAGAGAAAGCACACCTGCCCATAGGAAATAATGGGGACATTTCACCATAGGGGAAAAGGGAAATTAAGCTTCACCTAAGCACAGCGCCTGCCCATAGACTATACACGCCTGCCCATAGAGAAAGCACACCTGCCCATAGAGAATTTTGGGGACATTTCACCATAGGGGAAAAGGGAAATTGAGCTTGGCCTAAGGGCACCCCTTGCCCATAGACTATACACACCTGCCCATAGAGAAACCACACCTGCCCATAGGGAATAATGGCGATTACTTTTTCTCTGGGAGTACTTTAGACCAGGTTTTTCAATAGGCAATAAGGGAGAGGACATTTGACTACTGGAAATAGTGGGGTCCATGGCTTCTCTCAAGAAACATTGCAGTCCTCACATGCCCAGTATGGAGATCTATTGCCCTTACACAGTATATGATTTCCAATAGATAATGCATCATCTCCTCTAGGGACGAATTAAAAGTGCACTTGCCTATTGGGAATAATGGAGAGCTGGCTTGGCCAGAGGGAATAATGGAGTTCATGTTACCAAAATATCTGACCTCACTAAAACATGGAAACACCTAATCTGTGATTACCTAAATGGCGCTGAGCATGGAACAAAGAGCTCCTCCTTCATTCCAACAACCTAGATGCTCCCTGCTGTCTTTCCATTTTGTTCTTTCTGCCAATGTTCTTGTCACCACCTCCTGTGGGCAGTTCGGTGGGGCACAGAGTGGCTTCCCCTCCCAGCACCTCCAGTTTCAATTCTTCTTCTCCTGCATATCTCCCCTTTGTCCCTGTTCACCTAACAGGCTACCCTGGTACTGATTGAGATGAGTGGAAATGCCTGGCTTACCGGGCAACATGGCACCTCTAATTTCAAGAGTCCACCTGCAAGTCTAGCTTTTTCTGGGTCTTCGGTGAACATCGCTGTTGTTCTGTGCACAGTGTAGAGAAAGGAAAACTGAAGGTTAACTCAACATGTTGCTCTGCTTTGAGGGGCGATGTCAAAACAGCAATAAATCTCAATAAGGGAACATCACCAAATTCACAACAGTCAATAGCTTACTTCCCATGATAGAGAACACCAACAAATCCAAAATGTGCTACAGAAAGCCCTGCCTGTTGGGAGAACAATAGTAATCACAGTACAGAAGACAGAGGTCAAGGTCTGCAGCGATTACCAAAGAGGGGTACAGGGTGTTGTTGCTTAGCTACTAATTAGGAGCTTAAAGTTTATATTCTAGGTTTCTGTTTTGAAAACTCTACTCGCTGTGTTCTCTACTGACCAGGAGTAGGTCATTTCTGCACATGTTGGCCTTTGCAGTCAGATATTCAGACTATGTATAGTTGTGGATGACCTTTGACTTTTCTGTTCTGCACCTTCTACTGGCTGGACATTGTATTTTTGGATTCTGAGGGAGCTGTGAAGTGGACCCTGAAATATCAACATGGCAGACAGCAAAGATACAGATAGGTGCTCAATTAACAATCCATATATGACAGGTCATGCAGTTGATCTTCCCATGGAATAAGTACTAGGAATTCTCAGGAAGGAAAACTTGGATGAAAGTAAAATCTTAATTTCCCTTTTCCCCTATGGTGAAATGTAGTCCCCATTATTCCCTGTGGGCAAGTGTGCTTTCTCTATGGGCAGAGGTGTATAGTCTATGGGCAAAGGGTCCTTAGGCCAAGCTTAATTTCCCTTTTTCCCTATGATGAAATGTGGTCCCCATTATTCCCTATGTGCAGGTGTGCTTTCTCTATGGGCAGGCACTGTCCTTAGGTGAAGCTTAATTCCCCTTTTTCCCTATGGTGAAATGTGATCCCCATTATTTCCTACGGGTAGGTGTGCTTTCTCTATGGGCAGGAGTGTATAGTCTATGGGCAAGGGGTGTCCTTAGACCAAGCTTAATTTCCCTTTTTCCCTATGGTGAAATGTGGTCCCCATTATTCCCTACGGGTAGGTGTGCTTTCTCTATGGGCAGGAGTGTATAGTATATGGGGAAGGGGTGTCCTTAGGCCAAGCTTCATTTCCCTTCTTCCCTATGGTGAAATGTGGTCCCCAGTATTCCCTATGCGCAGGTGTGCTTTCTCTATGCGCAGGCATGTATAGTCTATGAGCAGGCGCTATCCTTAGGTGAAGCCTAATTTCCCCTTTTCTCTATGGGGAAATGTGGTCCCCATTTTCCCTATGGGCAGGTGTGCTTTCTCTATGGGCAGGCGTGTATAGTCTACGGGCAAGGGGTTTGCTTAGGAAAAGCTTAATTTCCCTTTTTCCCCCATGGTGAAATGTGGTCCCCATTATTCCCTATGGGCAGGCTTGCTTTCTCTATGGGCGGGCATGTATGGTCAATGGGCAGGCACTGTCCTTAGGCCAAGCTTAATTTCCCTTTTCCCCTATGGTGAAATGTGGTCTCCATTATACCCTATGGGCAGGTGTATATAGTCTATGGGCAAGGGGTGTCCTTAGGCCAAGCTTAATTTCCCTTTTTCCCTATGATGAAATGTGGTCCCTATTATTCCCTATGGGCAGGTGCACTTTCTCTATGGGCAAGCGTGTACAGGCAGGCGCTGTGCTTAGGTGAAGCTTAATTTCCCTTTTTCCCTAAAGTGAAATTTAGTCCCCATTATTCCCTATGGCAGGGGTGGGGAACCTTTTTTCTTCCAAGGGCTATATGGATATTTATAACATCATTCGCAGGCCATAAAAAATTATCAACTTAAAAAACAGTGCTTTGCCAAGGGAGAACAATTCAGGCCAGCAAAATTAATGCAAATAATTGTTTTTCTATTTGAAGTCATGTGGAGAGAGCCTAATCTCACACACACACACACAGCCCGCCACCCTAGGCAAATGCATAGGTCCAGGGATTTTTTGTAGAAAAAGCCCAGCAGCAACTCAGCAGCATACTAGACCACATCCCCTAATATTACCATACTAGGTCACACTCATTAGCATATTAGGCCACATAATCTGAGCTAATCAAGTACAAACTGAACTGGGACAGTAACTTTTCCAGGCCCTGCAGCAATTCTGGCCAGCCAGCCAGGCCCCAGGGAGGCTGCCACACAGTACATCTGGGCCCTGAGATCCCTGCCTGGCCCTGGGGAGGCTGCTGAACAGCATGGCTGGGCTCCATGATCCTCGCTGGCCAGCCAGGCCCGAGAGGCTGCCACATGGCTCGGTTCAGCCCAGCAATCCTCGAGGGCCTTATACAGCCCTCAGGACAGAGGTTCCTCACCCATGCCCTATGGGCAGGCGTGTATAGTCTATGGGCAGGCGCTGTTCTGAGTTTTAGTACGTCCCCCTTTTGAGCGCTCCTGAACTTGAAGTATACGTGATATATTTCACAATGCAGAATATCCAAGAACAAAAAGATGATTGTGTAATGCCTTTAACTTCCAACTTGAAAGGGGCATTACTATGTTTAAATACAATGTGAGTAACAAATTGTGGACATTTCATGAAAGTCAGATAAGATGATATGGAGTTGAATTATGTGATGTTTAATAAAAGGAAAATCTTCATTTAGATAGTCACACAGCACTCTAAAATGCACCCTCATTAGAAAGGGGATCTGTTCCTCACAGAATAAGTACAAAACGTACACACAACAGGCTCAGTTACTGAACCCCTTGAAGGCATGGACTTAAAAACAGTATTTTTGTTAAATAAGCATTTTTGTGCAACACTCTTGGCACAATCATTTTTAATATTACAAATTCTGTAGTGTATCTAAAAGGTTTTGATTTATTCTGCAAATTGCAAAACACCAGTGAATCAACTGCACTTATATCGCTTACCCGCTTGAATATATCCAGCTTAGTATTAAGAACTGTACTTTTAAACCCAGTGAGGCGATACTAGTCTTCCAACAGAATTCTGACTCCAGAGTGCTGTTATTTTCAACCAAGCCTTGGCATCTACTGGAAAATTCCAGAAACCCCCCATGCAAGGTGTTCTGGAGTCAGTATCTGAAAATCAGCCTGCAATACTATTTAATTTGAAATGCTCCAGAAAGGACACTCTATCAGCCATTCCTGACTTGTATATTTATACTGAACAAACTGTTAGATGTAACTTACAGTGCAATCCTAAACAATGATTCCAAGACCTTGGTGGGTATTACTCTGCGGAGCATTGCAATGTTAATACAAAAATAAAGGACAAGTATGGCTTTTCTCCTGAAAACTGAATGTTTCTCCCCCCCCCTTAAATTTTATTCCAATATATTAAAACATAGCACAGAAAAAAGAAGAAAATAAAAGACAAAGAACTTTTAATTACAAAATATTACAAGAGAATATTATCTTATGTCTGATACCTTCAAGCGCATTACAGCTAAGTAACAATATCCTTGATGTTATACAATACAAAATCTATGGATTTGCAGTACATATTTAAAGGCAGCAACATTTCTCATAGGTACTGTGGCTTGTGAGGACAAGAATTCAAATGCAGGATATCACATTTTGACACAATCAGTAAGGTAAGTTTCAGAGTTAGATTTTTAAGATTGTCAGTAATTTTCTCTAATATAAAATATTCCCAGATCTTTTTTTATACCAATGTTTTAAAATAGGACGGAAAAGATCTTTCCATTTGGCTGCAATCATTGTTCTAGCTGCAGCCAGTAGTTTAGAAAGAAATCTTTGTAATGATATAACCCAAGAATATCTGTGGAAATTCTGGTATAAACAGGACTTTAATTCTTGTGATCTTACCTTTGATCAGGCCCATACTCTCAAGGTGCCCTTCAGGGCACAGCCTGCTTTTTTTTGCCATGGCTGAGCGAGTAAAGCATCATCAGTGGAGCTTACAGCTTTTGGCCCTACCCAGAAAGCTTCTGAAAAGCAGCAAGTCCTGCAGCAGATGGGAAAGGGGTACGACCTAACTTTTCAATTCCTGGCTACGACCCTGCCTATATTTAATACTTGTTTCAAAAGGGTACCAAAATGGGAGAGCTTAATGTTTCTTCGAACTGCAAGAAAATCAACAATGTCATAGTTATGCGCAGAACCAGTGAAGTCTCAAGTTCTAGTTTGTTCACCACATGCTACCTAGTGAAACGCCTAATTAAATCAGATAAGCTTCCCAGGATTTTTTTTTTAAATGTATTGACATTCTTCTCCAGAAATTATCTTCAGCTGCAGAGCGCATGCTTCTACACAGACAGCAAAATGAAAAATTTCCAATCAGTTTTCCACTATGTAACTCTTGAGAGTTTGAGTTTGCAGAACGCTTTCATCCGCTGTTATTTATTTAGACGGGAAACCCGGTGCCTGGTGTATTTTAAATTGATTTCGCTTGTCCGATACCATCCATCTGCCAATTTGGGACGTTTACCTGTACGTGTACTTGCGTGTGTGTTATTTGCTTTGCTGCTCACCTTCGTGTTTAATTACTGGTTAATTACTGCTGCCGCTCCCCCCCCTTTTTTTTTGTGGCGTTTTTAATTCGCATCCATTTGACTTACGTTGTGGGCAGAAAAGCTAGTGACAAGCTTATTCACTGTAAACCAGGAAGACCAGCGAGGTCTCCTTCATTGTTACTGAGATACAATGAGGCAGCCATACAAATAAACCCGAAGAGCCCCCGCCAAGACGCAAGAATCCAAGCGGCCACTTTAGCCACCGTCCGCAGCTCAAAGATAACCGCCACTCACTCCGTCCAGCGGCCGTCCCCTCGCTATTGGCCGGTCGGTCGTACGTGCAGCGCCTCAACGCACGCGTTTGGCGTATGGAACCGCCCCCTCAACCAATCGCGCTTCGGAGCAAGTCAAAGCCTTCAAGTAGAAGTAAGAGAAAAGGGTTAGAGTTGTGTAACACCCTAAAGGCTAGCATAAATTTACGGCAGGGGATGAGCTTTCCTGAGTCACAGCTCATTTCTTCAGGTACTACTGGACTGTTGCTCTGTTCTCCTGCTCCAGGCACACTAGCACTGCTGCCCATCTTGATCAACCTCCAAAGAGGAGCCAGCCTCAGGTTCTCGCGGGTACTTCTGAACAGACATTCACGGGTGTAGATTTTGCGCGTGACTGAGCAAAGAGATCTTTCTTCTAATCTTCCCTTGGCAAGTTCAGGTCTGGCCAGAGTTAGAAAAAGGAACACACAACCTGAACTTCCGCTGCAAATTGGAAGCCGACATGAACCCTGAGCGCCTTATGTAGGGAAAAACAATACTTGTTAAAACGCTAATGGATTCTCCACGCTACATCGTTTCGGTAACCTTGTTGAAAACCGTGTCACTTTGGCATTAACAACATAATACACAGTGGAAATCAGGTCCAGGTGGAAGCGCTTATCGGGATGACCACTCACCCTCCCTCGCGCAGGACTTCAACGCTGGTAAAGAAGAACTATTCCTCCCAGCATGCACTTGGCCTCATACGTCACGAGTAGTACAGAGTTCGCCGAAGTCCTTGGCCGAGAGCATGATGGGAGACGTAGTTTTTACGAGCTTTCATTTTCTCGGAGGCACGCCCCATTTCCCAGCGGGACTGGAGAGCCGCGATAAATCCGACGTAAACTTTGTGGGCGTGAATGTATTGGCTGCTGCTGGTTGGAAGGGGCAGACTATGGAGCCCTCCGTGTGAAGAACCAGCGGGCAAAAGAAAAGGAGCTGCGCACGCGCGTGACTGAGCAAGAAGGCCCCTTTCAGCAACTCAGGGGGGCGCAGGAAGGGGGGGGGGGTCTGTGGGAGACGCTCCTCAGCCTTGTGCCTTGACACTCCGCTTTGAGCGCCCAAGAACAATGTTGTTTCCCGCCTGCCAAGTTTCCCGTCCAGGTAAAATCTGCGCCCCGAACAAACTGGGATAGCCCAACTCCCCGTGGAAGAAGCTCGGAGAAGGGGTCTGTCTGCCTTCCGTGGCCTCCTTACTAACTTGCCTGCAGGTCGCTCGTTTGGCTCCCCCTCTTGAACCCCCGGAGCTTGAGCTTGAGTCCCTCAGCTTGTGCTTGGCCCTTCCTATTGCACCACATCTGGGACTGGGAGCAATCCTAAACATGTCAAGGCAGAAGCCGTTCTCGCTGAATTGGATGGGGCTTTCTCCCGGGTGGGTAGACCTGGACGATGTCAGAGGTATAAGGAAGACAGGGAGTGTTGAGCAAAACCTTCCCCGGGAGTCCTGGAAGACTTGCCATGATTTGGTTTGAACTAGGAAGAAAGGAAGGGGCTCAATCTTAAGGGCTGACCTTAGTGCATGCAAACCAAAATCAAGTGTTGGACGATGTCAGTGAAGGAAACGGAAATAAAGTTCGCCCTCAGGCTCAGGATAGACTTAGGGGGTGGGGTGGGCTAATATCAGCCCCCCTGGGTGTTTCTTTCCTTCATGCAGCTGCATGCTGCAGGTTTCTTCATATTGGCTTTTCTCCCTCTGCTGGTGAGAAGTAAAATTAGGGCAAAGGTTGTTGGCTTGTGAGATCTCTGACAAAACAGATTTGTTTGAACAGCCGTCAGTATATTTGTGGTATGGAGACAAGAGGCTTTTATCTATATAGGTAGGGTTTTGTTTGTAGAAAAAGCACAGCAGGAACTCATTTGCATATTAAGCCACACCCCCTGACATCACCATTGTTTCATATAGGGCTTTTTGGTAGAAAAAACCCAGCAATGACTCATTTGCCTATTAGGCAGCACCCCCTGACACCAAGCCAGCTGGAACTGTGTTCCTGTGAGTTCCTCCTCAAATAAAGCCCTGTATATAGGTTACAGTAATAGCAGACCTGTGACAGCAAGACTGGTGTAATATTATAGCGTACCTGTGTCAACAAAGAACCATCTTTTAATATATAATACAAAATAAGAGATGGATTCAAATATGTTCAAGCTGGGCTGTTTTAGTCTCTGTGTCCTATAGGGTAGACAGCCTCCACGTGGGGCCTGGAGATTTCCCACTTTTACAACTGATCTCCAGCTAGCAGAGATTAACTCCCCTGGAGGAAATGGCTGCTTTGGAGGGTAGAGTCTATGGCATTGTACCATGGTCAGGCCCATCCCCAAACCCTCCCCCCTTCCAGCTCCACCCCCAAAGTCTCCAGACCTGGCAATCTTAGTCTCCTACTCCCTTTTGTCCACACAATGGCCTGCAACTTAGGCTGTGGCTTAAGGTAGCGATACTCATTCAGTGGCTTGGCAGCCACATGTGGCTCTTTTGAGCACCTGCATCATGTTTCAGGAAAGTAGGCAAAGCCCTTGCTCACTAGGGCTTGTGGTTTAAAGGTGGCTCCCACAGCTGCTGGCAGAGCAGGTTAGCTGAGAGCTTCTCTGTAAGTGCAGACGTCATGGCAGGAATAGAAGTAAATATGGCACTTTTGGCTGATTATAGTTGTGAATGTGGCTGTCTACAAGTCATGGCATGAGTAACACTGGCTTTAAGGAGCAATTCAACCAGTGGGTGGTACAGACTGTAATTAGAAAATAACCAGCAAAAGTCCAAACACAGATTGTGTGGCATGTTTATTTTACTTACTATACAGACTGCATTTCAACCATAGCAACTTCCATGCAACAAAATTAAATTACAACAGTCATTAATTTATATCCATATAATAAATGTGTGTGGTGGCGACAGCATGAGATGTGTGTGATTCTCAGTTCCTTGCATTCTGGATGCTGGCGGTTGTCAGTCTTTCTTTCCAGCCCTTTAGATGTTCTAGAAAGAACACTAAAGGAAAAAGAAACTATAACTCTGTCTCCAGGACAAATTTTTATGCAGTAATAATGGCTGGACACCTGGACTCTTGTGACCATGTAGTACTTTACATACCATTCTGGCTCCTGAGCCAATATGGTATCATGGATAGCATATCAAACTATCAAATCCCCACTGAAATATAAACTTTACTGGGTGAACTTTGCCCAGTTACTTTCTCATTGTATAATATATCTCTCTAGGTGGTTGTTAGGATAAAATGGAAAGGGGGAGCATGATAATGTAAACTGCTTTGGATCCCCATTAGGGAGAAAAGTGGGATACAGATATCTAAATAACTGTAATAATATGTTGTAGTCAATGCTTCCTCTAAGCTGTGAACAAAAATTCTACTTCATGAGCAACTGGCATTAAAGTTGTGAGTTACTGCATAAATTAGTTCTGTGGCTATTTGTCCTGAGCTAAGACAAAAATATGTGAACCAGAAGCTAAAAAAACCCTGTGAGCTAGCTCACACTAACTTAGCTTAGATGGAACACTGGTTGTAGTGATTCTGGACATTCTGAAGATGTAGAGTAGCTTGACTTTATTTTCTGTGCTTGTTGCCTAGAGATCAGTTATGTCGTAGAACCCATTGATAATATTATGACAGGGAGACAGGTCTGTTTACCAGTCAGACATTGTTGATTAGTTATGTACTGCTTGACAGTGGTTAGTAGTCAAGAGGTCATAATGTCATCTAATGAGAATTACATGAATTGGGTCCCCTGCTCTGTAATATTCAGTGGACACAAACACATATATTCCTCATTTCAGGAGCAAGTGTTTCCTGCTTGTGGTTCTCCAGAGATCTTCTGGTTCTGACTGTTCTCTTCCCAGTTCAGTTACATGGTATTGCTTCTTTTTTGGGCCTTGTATGAAAACCTCTGAACAGGATGCAGGAAGCCAACATGAAGAAAATACAAAGTTTGAGTCCAGTGGCACCTTAAAGATTGTAAAGGTAACAATGAACTCAAACTTTGTTCTGCTGCTTCAGACCAACACAGCTACCTACCTGACTCTATGAAGAAAATATATACATATGCTTGTCAAAGTAGGAAAGCTCTAGGGCTTCCATTTGGCAAGTATAATCAGAATTGTATTAGTGATATTTTATTAGATTTATATCCTGCCCTCCCCATAACGGGCTCATTTTGGTTGATAGCAAATAATTTAAAAATATATAGAGAGAAGACATTCTGAGCAGACTGCTTGCTGTTAATGTGCATGTGTAATGAAACGTGTGTAACATATCTCATTGGGTAACTACATTTATAACATGCAAATACTTGAACTATGAAAGCTTTGCGCTAGAAATGCAGATACATGCACTTCGTATTTGCTGTGTGTCTTCAACTAGTTTGTGTGTTGTTCTCCCAAATTCCATGAAGATAAACAAGACTGGAGTAAAGAATGACTTCTGTCAGTTGAATGACTTTCTGACACTGCCTGCAGTGAAAGGATCTGCTTGTAGCACAGGATCTGTAGGCCAGTTTAGTCCTAGGTATGCCAGTTGAGACTGACACAGACAGCTTTGGATTTGAGAGTCTCGGGACAGTGATTTGAGTCTAGCAGCACCTTAGAGATAATCAGGAGTTTCAGGGTGTAAGCTTTCGAGAGTCAGAGCTCCCTTCATCAGCTTAGACTCTCAACACAGGGAGTTTTGATTCTCAAAAACGTATACCCTGAAACTCTTGTAGTCTTTAAGATGGTACTGGACTCAAATCTAACTGTTCTGCTGCAGACCAACTGAAACTATCAGAACAGGTGAGAATGCAGTCCCTTCAAAAAGTATTCAGGGAATACTCAGGAGGTACTTTTCTGCAAAACTCACAGTAGAATCCTGAGCACAGTTGCACTGTACTAAGTCCGCTGATGCCAGTGGGTGTAAGGGGTATATGACTCCATAGGATTGCACTGTTATTTACTCAGGGGAGGAGAAGTGCTGTCCATTCTCAGAAGTACCTAGCAATAGATGGTACAGACTATTGTAAAGAGGTGTGGTCTCTGTTTGATCTGGAATGCGCTTGTAGAGTTTCTAGGAGGAGGGATTGGAGTCCAGCAATTGGGACAATCCTTTTGTTCCCTTTTGTTAAATATGAAAGCTTTAAATATGTAACTAGTCAATTGACCAAGGGTTGGGAGGAGTCAGTTGACTAAAGGTGGACTTTGCTGAGATGCTCTTGGTTTCTAGATCAGCTTTTAGGCAGACAGCATTATATGTTTGATGAGAAGAAAAATACTTGGGACTGATATGGAGCCCGTGTTAGTGTTATACTTTGCTAAAACTGCAAATATTAACTGTGTGTCATATAAGCTTTGCTCTGTGCATATAGATTTTCTAGTACAGCAACAGAATGCTATTGCCCTCACTGTTAAAACCACTGAGTTAAAGGCATTTCCATAACATATTGTTTCCATCCAACAGCACATCTTTGTTTAAATGCTTTGAAATCAACAAAAAAAGATTGCCTCCTGCCTTTATGTGCAACAAGATGGGCTTCTTCTTCCACTGTGCCTCGTATCACCACCCACTATACCATTCATCCTCGGGACAAAGACAAACGATGGGAAGGTAATCAACAAATATTTAAATATAAGGTGTTTTTACACTGACAGTTTGTGACTCTCTATCACCGCATTGGAAACTCACTTTTTACATTACCTAACGTTCTCACAACTGTTTTGCATTGTTGCTGCCCAAAGCATCTACATTTGTTTTCCTGAGATGAGTTTCGGAGCTGCTGCTGCATTTTTCTCCACACTAGTTTTGATCTGGTCTTTTCTTTACAGGCATTTCAAACTTGTATTGTAGAAGTTTTCATGTGTTTTAAAAGACTCCTCCAAAAGCCACCACAAGGTGCAGTAATTTGCATGAGAACCAACAGCACTTGAAATTTTTACATATCATTGCTTGCCTCATCTAGTAATTTAAATTTGTTGTTTTTGCAGTGTTGACACGATTTCCAAGCAATCGGATACATTTAACTAAGTACTGGTATTCCGGCTGCCCTCTGATCAGAGATACCCCCCCCCCCAAACTTGAAACGCTTAAATGTAAAAGGGAAATAATTAAAGCGGAACAGTGGCAGGCGATTTGAAGACTCTAAAACTCAATGTAAAAACACCCATAGAGTATTGGTAGAATAACCAGTCAGTTTGAGAGCCAGTTTGGTGTAGTGGTGTAGTGGTTAAGTGTGCGTACTCTAATCTGGAAGAAGAAGAAGAAGATATTGGATTTATATCCAATATATTGGATATTGGATTTATATCCTGCCCTTCACTCCGAAGAGTCTCAGAGCGGCTCACAATCTTCTTTACCTTCCTCCCCCACAACAGACACCCTGTGAGGTGGGTGGGGCTAAGAGAGCTCTTACAGCAGCTGCCCTTTCAAGGACAACCTCTGCCAGGGCTATGGCTAACCCAAGGCCATTCCAGCAGGTGCAAGTGGAAGAGTGGGGAATCAAACCCAGTTCTCCCAGATAAGAGTCCACACACTTAACCACTACACCAAACTGTCTCTCGGGTTTGATCCCCCCCTCCTTCACATGCAGCCGCTGGTGTAATCTTGGGTCAGTCAAAAGTTCTCTCAGGGCTGTTCTCTGAAGAGCAGTTCCTGAAAGAACTCTCTCAGCCCCAACTACCTTGTGTGTTGTGGAGAGACGAAGGGAAGGAGCTTGTAAGCTGCTCTGAGACTCTGAGTAAAGGGTGGGGTATAAATCTACTCCTCCTCCTCCTCCTCCTGTCATGTGAACAGTTACTTGCCTGTTCACAGTAGGTGACTTAAAGTCAGATGCAAGTGGCTGAGTGGTAAAGCTGTGTTTCTATTTGAAGGCTGCTAGCATAGTTATATATGAGCAGATTGACTAGCTATATTTTTTTGAGTGGGGGGATCTGCAGATATATATTTGTTACACACTATGATAATGTTCTGAATGTAAAGATTCGGTGTGAAAGTAAATGTTTCTAGATTGACTGTACATTATTGGATACCTTATTAATGAATGTTGGTAGCCTTAAGAGCTGGGCCTTAACCTAGCCTTGATCCCAAAGAGAGTTTTTTAATAATACAAATTAGGCTTATTTTCATATCAGTTAGAACCAAAAATGTGAACCTAAAAGTCTTAGATCCCCTAATTTCCATGGGCAGAAGGATATGAGCTTTATAGAACACAGCTTTCTTGCAAAACTACCATGTCACTTCACTAACTGAAGTGAAGAAATGATAGTAAGTGATCCCTAAAGGAGTGACTTAAAAAGCACTTTGTTCTACGATTGTCTTGTTTGGGATCATTATAATATTATTTGTCCCCTTAGGCCTTCAGTTCAGTCTTGGTTTTGATAGCAGTTGCTCATCCCACACATACTTTCCTTTTACTCTTCTATTAAAGGTGTGACTATGGAAAGATTTGCTGAAGAAGCAGATGTTGTTATAGTTGGGGCAGGCCCTGCAGGACTCTCCTCAGCTATTCGACTCAAACAATTAGCTAGTGAACATGGCAAAGAAATCCGTGTGTGCCTGGTGGAGAAAGCAGCTCAGCTTGGTGGACATACGCTTTCTGGGGCTTGCCTGGAACCACGTGCCTTGGAGGAACTTCTCCCAGACTGGAAAGAGCGAGGGGTGAGGTTACTCAGTTGTTATGCTTCCTCTCTTAACTTGGCTTTATTAATCTGTGGGCTAATCAGTAGCCTTTGCAACTAGTGAGAATGTTAAAGATTTGACAATTACTGGATTAATTATATATCTGTTTCCTCTGAAAGCTATTGAATTCAAAGTAACTGGGCACAATAATTACAAGTAATAGAAAATACAGGGGTTTGACAAACTTCTCTCTCTCAAATCTTTCAGTGGTAAAGCCCTTGTTGTGTACTAGAGTAAGGCCCTATATGAATTTATACCAGAAAATATGGAAATTGATACAAATAGATTTATCTAGATCAGGGGTGTCAAACTCATTTGTTATGAGGGCTGGATGTGACATATATGAGACCTTGTTGGGCCAGACCGTGTCGGGTTGGGCCGAGCCGTGTCGGGTTGGGCCGAGCCATGTCGGGCCAGGCCATGTGTGTACCTATTTAAGATTAGGTAGCAGAGATACAAATTTTATAACGAGCACAGACAAACACAAATATATATATTTAAAAAAACTTAAAACATGCTTAAAACATTAGCATTAATTGGTCTTAAAGATGCTTTCTTTGTATTTCCCATGGGATCCAGGGAACTGGGCAAAGGAAGCTCTGGCTTTTTTCTTCCTCAGGGGACTGGGAGTGGGGTGGAGGAGCCTCAGCCAATAGAAGGAAGAGAGGCTTGGCTCAGTAGCTCCACCATGTAATTGAGAGAGCCTGGCAAAGCAAGCTATTCCTCCCCAAGGGAGGAGCCTCAACCAATGGAGAAAATAGAGGCTTTGCTCTGTAGCTCCTTTGCAATTGAGCAAGCCTGACAAAGCAAGCTGTTCTGCAGAAGAAAACAAGAGAGATGAAGAAGGAAGCAGTTGACAGCCAATTGCTCGGGGGCCTGATAAGAGACCTCCGGGGGCCTGATTTGGCCCTCGAACTGCATGTTTGACACCCCTGATCTAGATGGGGGAAAAAATTAAATTCATGACTGGGGAAATCTTTGCAATCAAAATGAATGTAATGCCAAAACAAAATTTTATGTTCCAAATGTTACCCATACATATAGAAGAACGAATATTGAAAGAGTGGCAAAGACAGATAATTTATTTAGAATGGCAAGAAACCAAGAATAAGATTAAAAACACTACAAGAAGAGCAAAAGAGAGGATGATTGGAAGTTCGAAATATAAAATAATATTACCAAGCAGTAGGATTTGTCTGGATTGCAGACTGGATTAGAAACCCAAGACAAAGAACTTGAATTGGTTTACACAATTATTTATGAATTAAGAAATCAACTAAAACTATTACAAATACAAGAAAGAAGTCATATAATCAGAGAAAGACTTTGGTAAATATGGTTTACATGGAGGAATTTATTAAGTTCCCCAAATTCTCCACTCATGTCACAAATAGAAGCCTATCATGACAAGAACATGAGAAATAAAAATGATTTTTTAACATCTGGTATGATAAATACTCAAGAGAATATCAAATCATGGCAAGATATTAGAGATGAAAGCAATAAGCATTCAGTGGTTGCTAAATTATCAATTAGCTTCAAGATTAAAGATTATCAACACTGATGGTCTAGCTCTAAGAGATGTGACTAAATTTGAACAGTTGATTATAAAACAAAAAGAATGGTTACTACAATAGATATATAAGGCATTATGTCATTTAGAAACAAAAGAAGACGTGAAAAAACATGTGATTAACTGAATGTAAAATTTCAGAGAACAGCTATCCATGCACTAATGGGAACGGTTATGGGGAAAAGATATCAAGGTTAAAGTTAGCCAGATGTTAAGAAAAAAATGATATAAAATATTTTAGATGGTATATTGAGAAAGCAAATAAAAATAAAGAAAATGCAGGAAATAAGACACAGATGGAACCTTTCATATGTGGTGGAAGTGTAAAACACTGCTTTCATAAATCTTTTGATAATTATCTGTAATTTGTAGAGCGTAAATTTTCAGAAGAACTCCTATAACTGGTAAGTTCAGATGCTGCTGGCAGCCTGCCAATCATCCAAGTTGTGATTATAGTCCCCACAAATGTTGATTGTAGTTCCATGAAATGTTATGAATAAAATTAAGCCAGAGTGATAATCTTTAGAAATAAAACAAATGGTTGCAGATTAATTTTTTAAAAAAAGGGAAGACCAACTTTGCTGGCAAAAGCCGACTTATTCTCCACTGTCCTTGATATTATCAGAACCCAGTGGAGCTTGGTAAATCAGGCTCCTCCTTGTTCACTTGTCAGTTGGGTCTCCCCATGGGAGAGACATGAGGATAGAGAAACAAATTCTTCTAATCTCCTGGCAAAATATGCCCCAAAACAAGATATGTCTGGAGCCTTTTAAAAAGCTTCCATTCGAGTTGCCATTTCCCTCCAGAAATCAGCTGTATGTGTTTCTATAGACCTTTTAAACAATCATTGAGTTTAGGAGGGAAAAATTTAGTCCCCGTTCACCTTTTTTGAGGTATATGTCTCCTCTGAATTTTCCATTTTTGTTAATTTCTTCTGGGTCTATGCCTGTGAAACATTCTCACAAAAATGCTGCAGATCTGCTTCCAATTAGTTTGAATCTGTAATGGTCAGAATATTTCAATGTGTTGAAAAAGTAAATGGGCTTTTATAAAATACTTGTGTGTTTTTTTTAAACTTAGGCTCCACTTGATACTCCAGTTACAGAAGACAAATTTGGAATATTGACAAAAAGCTCTAGAATTCCAGTTCCCATTCTTCCAGGTACAGTTGTGGTGAAGAAGGGAAAAAATTACTTCAGATATAAAATGCTTACCTAGGGTGTTCTTCTTGTTCATCATCTTTGTGTATGCACATTATGGACTTTGCTCTGTATTTCTGATAGCTATAACCATGACTGTTCTTAAAGTAGCCATGGGACTAGTCAGGCTTTGCTCTTGTTCTGCTGCACAAGCACTGGCTTTTGCTTTCCCTCCCCCTACCTTCCTCCCATAGGAGGTGAGCTCAGCCAATGGAGGGAAGGGAGATGTGGCTTAGTTTTCTCCTGCACGGACCAGGAAGAAGGAGCTGGGCAAAAGTGAGCTGCAATGCAATGGTGGCAGCAGCTCCAAAGAAGTAATTAAGAGGGAGCCAGTTGGCCTGGGGGGTGGATAGGAATCCTGCAGGGGCCAAATGTGGACAACATATTTAACATCTCTGCTCTAGAATGTTGTGAAATGGTGCTCAATCCATACTGTGACTGAAAAGATGGCCACATGAAGAATGCTAGTTACCTTGGTGTTTTGTAGATGATGAAAAAAACGGGGGGGCAAGTTAGAACCTTATGGTATCCTAGAGGCCAAGGGATATGGAGCAATTAGTCCCCACCATGCTCTGAAATCAACCTTTGAGATAGGACTGAAACTGCTGCATAAAAATGCCTCCCTGTTGCAATCAGAAAAGACAGTCCAGGAGACCATGACTGATGGTATTAAACGTCTCCAAGGAGAATTAACAGGGTCACACTTCCCCATCCATCTCCCAGTGCAGGACACTTACAGACAGGTTGCTTACCTGTAACTGTAGATCTTCGAGTGGTCATCTGTGCATTCACACTCATGGGATAGAGCGCCCATGCCGATCCCCGAATCGATACCTAAAAAGCCTGGGATTTTTTCGCGCTCGGCACCAGTGGGCACGCACAGGCATCCCAGTACGCATGCTCACCGGAGCCAGCGCAAAGATCCCGCCAGGTCCTTCCTCACCGCTGGAAGCCCGTAATGTAGGGAGACCGTCAGCAGTGGGGAAGGAGGGCGGGTAGTGTGAATGCACAGATGACCACTCGAAGATCTACAGTTACAGGTAAGCAACCTGTCTATCTTCTTCATGGTCTTTGTGCTTCACACTCATGGGAGATTAGCAAGCAAGACATACCTGGAGACGGGAAGACGGTCAACCAGAAGAGACAGCCTGCAACACCACAGCTCCCAGATGAGTCCTCTGCTGAGCATGCACATCCAGAGCGTAATGCTTCATGGAAGCATGAGGAGAGGACCGCATGGCGGCCTTGCACACGTCTGTCAAGGAAACACCCTTCAAAAACGCCACCGACGTCGCCATCGCTGTAGTAGAGTGTCCACGAATGGGTCCAGGCAACGGCTTCTTCACCAGCAAGTAGCACAGTTTAATAGTCTCAGTAAGCCACTTTGAGATGAAATTTTTGAACCAAATCTAGGAGCAGCATAGGAAACAAAAAGATGCTGGTCCTGACGAAAACTCTAAGAATGACTTAAGTAAAAAAGTAATGCATGCTTAACATCCAAAGCATGCCACCGATGTTCCTCGTCCGAGGAAGGCGTGGGATAAAACATAAGTAATCAAACGTCCAACTTAAGGTGAAACTGGGAAACCACCTTAGGGAGAAACGAAACATCAAGAGCCAAAGACACTCTAGACTCATGAAAAACTAAGTATGGGTGGTCATAACACATAGCCATGAGCTCCCCTACATGGCGTGCCGACGTGATTGCCACCAAAAATGCAGTCTTTCAGGATAGAAGCTGTAGGGAACAGATTTCCATTGGGTCAAAGGGATGCCAAGTCAACCTGTCCAGTACTAACGGCAAATCCCACAACTGTGGAGGTGATCTAGACGGAAGATGCAATCTGACCAGCCCTTTCAGAAATTGCTTCGAATGAGGATGAGCAAAGACTGAATGCCCCTCAACAGATTCATGGTACGATGATATTGCTGATAAATAAACTTTAACAGAAGAAAAGGAAAGTCCAGCATCCACCAAGGGCAACAGAAAATCAAAAATCACCGGTAGGCCCACCCGTTGGGGTGAGACTGTAGGGTCAGTCAAAAGCCGAAGAAACTTCCCCCACTTCCTGTCATAGGAAGCACAGGTAGACAACTTTCTACTGTTCAGAAAGACGTGCTGGACTCTGCTCGAAAATTCACAGGGTCGATGAACCACGCCGTCAGCTTCAGGTGAGGTACGTTGTGATGAAACATGTGCCCCTCCTGGGCCGAAAGAAGGTCCGGTTCCGCCGGAAACTGATAAAAAACTCCCCTTGCTAAATGAAGCAAAATTGGGAACCAGTTTTGTCGAGGCCACCATGGTGTGACTAGAATGCACCTCGGTTTCTCTCTCACTATTTTGTTGACAACTTTTGTTAGCAGTGGAAGAGGCGGAAATAGATACAGGAAGATTAAGACGTCTCCCAAGGACACTGGATCCGTTCTTCCCCTGGTGCAGAACAGGGGACACTTCCGATTCAGGGCTGTGGCGAAAACATCCACCTGAGGATACCCCCAGAGCTGGAACACAGGTTGAAGGAAGCGCCACTGCATTTCCTATTCGTGTGGAGATGCTGCTCCTCTGCTCAACGAATCCGCCTGCAGATTGCGTACTCCTGGAAGGTGCGCAGCCTTCACATAGATGCCGTGCTCCAGGCACTCCACAGTTCTATTGCTAGCGCACAGAGTCTTCGGGAGACTGTCCCTCCCTGCCTGTTGACATAAAGGGCTGTAGTATTGTCTGTCAACAGGGCCACAGCCTTCCCCGCCACCAAAGGACGGAAGGACCGAAGGGCGAAATGAATTGCCAACAGTTCAAGATAGTTTATATGGCAACGAGTCAGCTATGTAGGCCAAAGACCCCCCCACACACAGAGAATCCATGTGAGCACCCCAGCCCCATAAGGACACATCTGTGGTGATTGTAACTGTCGTTACAGGCAGATGGAAGGGAGCTCTCTGACAGATGTTGTCTCTGGATGTCCATCATTCCAGGGCCCGAAAGATCGACGGTGGAATCGTAAACCTCTTCCGAGGTGAGTCCCGCAAAGGCTGAAACTTTCTGAGGAACCAAAGTTGAAGCCCCCTCATGTGCAGTTTCACAAACAACAGCACACTGGTAGTCGCCGCCATCAACCCCAGCATCCGCTGCAGCTGTTGTGCTGTGCCGCATTTCTGGCTTTAAAAAAGACAAATAAGATTGATAATGTCCATCGTGCTCTGCTGAGGCAGAAAAGCACGATGAAGGTTTGTGTCCAGCAAAGCTCCGATAAACTGAAATGTCCTTGATGGTATCAAATGGGACTTTTTCATGTTGACCTGCAGACCTAAGGTGTGAAGACGGAGAGTGATTGCAATATGGTCAATAGATGTACTTCCGAATCCGCCACAAGAAGCCAGTCGTTGATATACGGAAAAATGATTATGCCTTGGAGCCGAAGATGTGCGGCTACAACATTCATCATCTTGGTAAGTGCACAGACCGAATGGAAGGGCTCTGAACTGAAAATGGTTGGAGCCTATTGCAAACTGGAGAAAATGCCTGTAAGCTGGATGGATGCTGATATGGAAGTAGGCATCCTTGAGATCCAACGTTGCCATCCAGTCCCCTTGGTTGATGAGGGGAAAGATTGTTTGCAGAGTAGACATCCTAAATTTCTGGTACACGATAAACTTGTTCAGATTTCGAAGGTCTATAATTGGTCTCAATCACCCATCCCTTTTGGGGACCAGGAAATAACGAGAATAGAACCCCCCCATTCTGGCTGTTACTGTAACCGGTTCTATGGCTTGTTTCTGCAAGAGGTTGCTGACTTCCTCTAGCAGAGGTGGGGAAGGAGGTGTGGTAACAATCACTGACTGAGTCAGAACCTGAACGAAGTCTGTCTTGTAGCCTTCTGTTGTGATGGAGAGAGCCCATCTGTCTGTGGAGATGGACGCCCAGGCCGGTAGATGGTGATGGAGGCAGATGTGAGAAGAAAGAGGGACGGTGATATGTGCGGCAGAAAAGTCAAAGGCCCTGCTTCTGCGGGCGGGGGCCCTTAGATTTGCTGGTGTTCGCAGAAGTTGAAGCAAACCTAGACTTGTTGTTTCCCCTATAAGGAGATCTACTCTCCGGCTGTGAAGAGGGAGGTCTCCAGGATTGGTCAGGGGAAAATTTCTGATAAGGCCTCTTGGGCCAAGATTTGTGCCACTGCTTAGGCTTGCCAGCTCTGGTAGACGTCGAGACACCAAGGTTCCTTGAAATCTTTATACTTTTATCCATGTCTTGAAGGACACTATTAGTGGTGGAACTAAAAAGACCTTCATCCTCAAAGGGAAGGTCTTCAACATAGGCCCTGGTGTCAGGCTGAAGAGCTGTAGACCGTAGCCAAGAGTGACGGCGCAGGGAGACAGCAGAAGTGAGGGTTTTGGCAGAGACATCCACCATGTGCTTTGTTGCAGCCAGCTGTTGTTTGGCCACGGCAAATCCCTCTCTTTGCAGCTTCTTCTACTTGCTCAGGGATGACATCAACAGTGTGAGCTCCTCCCAAACCGAGTACTGGTAACGAGCCAGACACGCAGCGTAGTTTGAGATTTTCACTCCAAGAGCTCCGGCTGCGTAGAATCGTCTGCCAGCATTGTCGATTTTCTTACCCTCTTTATCAGATGGGGAAGAATGGGTCTTATGCACCTTTGAAGATGAAGAAACCATCACCGAATTAGGTTTGGGGTGGGAAAACAAAAACTCAGCACCAGCCTCCTGAACATGGTACTTGTGGTCCAGGCGACATGTCGAGATCGGTGTGGATGCCGGCTTTGCCCAGGGCTCCTTCACTGCCTGCAGAATAACCTTAGTCACTGGAAGGGCCACAGCCATCGATGTATCCCTCTGCATTATGTCGAATAAGGTATCATCGACAAATGGCTGAGGTTGGACTACTGGGCGAGAGAGAGACTGTGCCATCCACTTCACCAGGTCCCCATAAGACTTGAGATCTTCCGAGGGGGATATGGGAAGGTCCTCAGCAATATGTGAATCTCGAGAAGGTTCCGCTGCTCCATCCGGATCATCGGTACCGACCTCAGAGTCCGATGTCGAAGACTCACTTCTCACAGAGTGTTCGGATAGCATCAGGGTCGAAGCACGTTCAGGCGACCGGAGCGATACCGACGGATGAGCTTGCAGGTCCCCAGACCGCTCCCTGCATCTCTCAGGAGGAATCGACACTGATGCCGAAGGTGCACGACGAGTGGCGGAGTGAAGCGAAACCCTCGAGAAGTGCGAGGCTTCACATTGCTGGTCCCATTCCGGCAACTCACAGGGAGGGTACCATGGGTATAGCGATGGATATGGGTAAGGCCCATAAGAGCAAGGCCACTGATGTTGGTCCCACATTGGAGGTCACGGAAAACATCGCATCACAGCACTCGACTTGAGCTCTCTCCGTCCTGTAGTAGTAATAGGTGGAAGTGGTGCTAAAGGTTCATTTGGCGCCGAAGCCTTGACTTCCGATACCGAACCACTGTCGCTTCAACAATGCGACCCCCGACCTGGACGAATGGGTCTGTTGCGTTAGATCTATTTCCTGCTCTGATCCCGAAAGATGGAGCGGCTGCGAGCCGCGGCTTCTCGATACCGAAGGACTTCGGGGACTGGGAGAAGCCAGAATTTTCCGAGGTGGAGCGACTTGCACCGACACCACCAAAGCATCCCAAGAAGGAGTGCGGGAAAGTCTGTCCACACGGTGTCCCTCGCCCAGGCACAACAAGCAGAGGGAGTGACCGTCAGGGGGTGCGATCTTGCTGCCACACTTCAAACAACATTTGAAGAACCCCCAATGCCTTTCCATGGGACCAGAACCCACGAGGGAAGGGGGAAATAAAGCCCTGAGGAGCAAAGTCCAACACAAAGTTCTTCTCTTTTTTTAACATCTACTATTTAACTGAGAAAAAACAAAAAACGGGCAAAACAGAAAAAATCAAGGATTACCAGGCACCGACCGGAGCAATCAAAGGAAGATCCTTTCAACACGGCGGTCAAGAAGGAACTGATGGGATCCTCGTGCTGGCTCCAGTGAGCATGCGTACTGGGATGCCTGCGCATGCCCACTGGTACCGAGCACAAAAAAAATCCCAGGCTTTTTAGGTACCGATTTGGGGATCGGCGCAGGCGCTCTATCCCATGAGTGTGAAGCACAGAGACCACGAAGAAGATCAAGGCTGTTTCAATCTCATGACCAGGCCTGAAACCTGATTGGAAAGGATCCAAACAATCTGCTTCATTCCGGAATGCCAGTCACCATGATGGCATGCTAAAAGTAAAAATATCCTAGAAGTATCCTGTGCAAGCAACAGTAGTTTCCAGCTCTGAGATATCGCATCACGGCATTTTCATGGCAGACTTTTTATGGGGTGGTTTGCCATTGCCTTCCCCAGTCATCTACACTTTACCCCCAGCAAACTGGGTACATATTTTACTGACCTTGGAAGGATGGAAGGCTGAGTCAACCTTGAGCCAGCTACCTGAACCCGGCTTCTGCCAGGATCAAACTCAAGTCGTGAGCTGAGTTGGACTGCAGTACTGCAGCTTACTGCTCTGTACCACAGGGCTAGCTAAATCTAAATTAGTAGGCTTTTGGGAGCAAGTAAAAATCTGTTCTAGGTGTCTACACAAAGACATTTTTGGAATTGGAGGGGGGGAATTCCAGAGGTTTATTTTTGGGATTTCTTCAAGGTGTCACAAGACTCCTGTTTTAGCTGACATGGTTCTATCAAGTCATGTATTGTGTAAATGACTAACGTAGTTAACAGATCAGACAAGCAACTAAAACGTTCTGTGTTAGTTAAGTTTGTGAACTGGTTTCTGAGGTTGATGAGAGGTTGTGTAAGTCATTATGGTAGAATCTGAACTCTGAATTCTACTGTCTTGTGTTCTTCCTTTTAACTAGGCCTTCCAATGAGTAATCATGGGAATTACATAGTTCGCCTAGGACACTTTGTGAGCTGGCTTGGAGAACAAGCAGAAGCGCTTGGTGTTGAAATTTATCCAGGCTATGCAGCAGCAGAGGTAATGATACCAGTTTTGCTGTTTAATTTTGTGAGCATGTGTACATCCATTACGTAGTTATTTAAAAGTGTTTATACCACCTCTCCAGGTTCTTACTCAGGACAGTTCACCAACAATACAATAATAAAATAATAAAAGAAGACCATTAAATTAGCAATATTATAAGCAGCCATAAATCAAGCCAAGAGGTTACAACGGTACAAGACATTAGAACTGTAATATAATGGAACAGCTCAGGAAGTCATTTTTGTAAGGGAGAGGATTGTAGTGGATTGTAATGTTTTGTCTTCCTTTTACTGTATTGTATTCTGACTTTGCAACCCACTTTTTGTATTTTGACATTCTACGGTTGCCAGATTCCTCAGACAAGCAGATGCGGAATGCGGGGTACACTTACTGGGAGTGCGGAGGGGCGAAGCTGGAAATAAACACAATGTACCTACATTACCTGGAAGTGATGTAGAGATGTCAGGGGTGATGCTGTGGTTTTTAGGCAGAACTCTGTGGTAGAATTCGCTTCTTACCATAGAGCTTTGCTGAAAAACCAGTGTGCCCCCCCCCGGGAGGTCTCTGACATACTTGTGTCACTTCCAGGTGACACAGTAAAGTCACATTTGTTTTCGGTTTCTTACCTGTTTGGAGGGGTAATTTCACTCAGTTCTTGATAGCCCTGAACTGAGGGGAAGGGCTCCAAGCAGGGGTATTCGCCACCCCCATCTGGGGACTGGCAACCCTATGGCATTCTCATGCCTAATACAGGTGTTTTGTTGTTCCAGGTCTGTAATAGTTGCCCTGCCAAACTGCTCATTGGAGGAGGTCTTTTGCTGTCTAATAGAATTGTTTTTATAATATTGTAATCTGCCTTGAGTCTCAGCGGGGGGCGAGGACTATTAATGAAGTAAATAAAATAAAAAATAAAATTCAGTAACTTAAAGCAGTATCTGTAAAAAAAAAAAGTCCTTAGGTTATTAGTAGACCATAAAAACACCGGACAAAAAGACAGAACCCTTGAGTTAAAAGCCTGGGTAAAGAAAAATGTGACACCTAAGATAGTAAAGTTGAAGTCTCAAGTGTGAGAGCACTGCAGAAGTGAGATACTGCCAGGGCTTTTTTTGTAGCAGGAACTCCTTTGCATATCAGGCCACACACCCCAGATGTCGCCAATCCTCCAAGAGCTTACAGGGCTCTTAGTACAGGGCCTACTGCAGAGTTCTTGCTACAAAAAATGCCCTGCGTACTGCTACTAGTAAAGCCCTGTCTCTGGTTGTCTTCTGCCACCCCTTTGCAGGCAAGGGCATGGAGACCACAGCTTGTTAAGAGAATTTTAATTGGGCTGTACAGTGAAGGAGAAGGTGGTCCTCAAGAGATTGTATAAGATTTGCCTTACATGCTATAAAATCTGTATAATACCTAAAATGGCTGTAAGTCTTTTGGGAAGAATCTTCAACTGGTTTTCTACTGGGATGACCTAAAATCAAATTTGATACTTCTAGTATAATTGCATTGTTAAGATTTTTCTTGTATTTCCATGCTGTTTCAGGCAAATATCAAAATAAAAAGAATAGCAACAATTAGATATCTAGGAACTATACAAAAGATTAAATTACCGAGGCACAGTCTAATAAATACATTGAAATAATAGTTTTAAAAAATATTTCTGTAGGTTCTTTTCCATGAAGATGGCAGCGTGAAAGGGATCGCCACAAATGATGTTGGCATCCAAAAGGATGGGGCACCTAAGGTAACTGTTCATTTGCTTTCCAGTCTGACAGCTCTTAACAAAAAGTGTATTGCTAAAGGAGCCATCAACTGATGCTGTTCTACTGCATTATCTGCAAGGGCTGGGAGAGTGTATTTATTGAGAAGATTTCTGCTCCACCATTCAGGTAAATGTCCAAGGTGACTACTGATAAAAAACTACAATAGATCGTATGCACAATATCCCCTTTGTACCTCAACACTTAAAAAAAACCAGTGTGCACAAAGCAAAACATACATATTATATAATTATGAAGTGGTCTTTCCTAGCATTGTCTTAGCAGAAGGCAGGTTTTGGGCTGCCAGGCACATATTCCTGTGCTTGGTTCATGCCTTTGCCTTTTCTATTCTTAGGTGCTTCAGGAGATCATGGTAGGTCTGGTTGTAGATGGAATCCATGCTGGGACCTCCAGACCTGAGGCCCCTGCTGGCTCAGGGGGTGGTGCCAGTGCTGCCTCAGAGTCCCTTTGGAGAAGCTTTGGAAAGTCTGTCTCATGGGACTGTGGAGAAATGCCATCTTAGTCAATGTTGGTGCTTCATTGGAAGGGAACATTAAACTACTAAAGTAGGCTTTGGCCTAGCCTCCCTCCATCCCCTCCTCCCTTCCAGAGTTAAACCATCAACTCTAGGGGAAAAGTCTCCTAGAGGGGCAGGAAG
This sequence comes from Heteronotia binoei, assembly GCF_032191835.1. Classification (NCBI taxonomy): domain Eukaryota; kingdom Metazoa; phylum Chordata; class Lepidosauria; order Squamata; family Gekkonidae; genus Heteronotia; species Heteronotia binoei. The sequence goes on along the minus strand of NC_083231.1, from coordinate 52,546,586 downwards.
TTCTTTAGCCTTCCCCTCATTCCCTCCTCCCTTCTGGAGTTAAACCAGCAACTCTAGGGGGGAAAGCCTCCTAGAGGGGCAGGAAGTTCTTTTGTTCTTTTATTTGAGTTAGGCGGGAAAAGGCCAGTCCGCAGCTGGCCCTCGAAGAGAAAGGTTGTGAGTCTGTGGGCTCCTGACTGTGGGAGAGGCCTACTCAAGAGGAGGAGGACCCCAGGCAGTCAGACCGAGTAAGTAATTCACAAGGTAGACCAAGTTTACACCAGGGATGAGAGGATGCGTTTGAATCCACCTTTTATTTGCCCTTCTTGTTGCTGATCAGATGCTGTGCTACACTTTTACATGTAACTGTTTTTGTTTTGTTTTTATTTTATTCTCTTCTTATTAAACATTTTGTTCTGTTTTGAATGCTGGCAGTCAAACTCTGTACCACATAGATCCCAACCACTTAGACCACGCTGCTTTATGAAGGGGGCCCCGGGGAAGGGGGAAGGCATGCAGTTGGAGAAGGTGCCAATCCTCCAGGGGTTCCCCGAAGAAGTGCTGGGGTCTCTGTGATACCCAAGTACAGGGTGGCAGAGGACCTTGAGGCCTGGCCTCAGAGCTGGAGAGGGGGATTGGGAGTCCTGTTCCTCTCAATCTGAACCCCTAGACTGAGTAGGTGGTGGCAGCGAGCCCAAGTGGCCGGAGGAGAAATAGCTCCCTCCAGGAGTTGGCGGCTCAACAGGGAGTTGACGGGACCGGGTCTGAAGGCAGAATCGGGCCGGTTCCGTCACAGGGACCATCTGCCAAGACAAGTCTTTGGGGCAGGTTGCCCTCCTGATGGTTCATCTTCCTATGCTAAACCATGACAATCTATGGCACTTCCCAATAAACTTCATATTACCTGTGTGATGGCAACTTATGATGTTCTTCTGTTGTAGGCTACTTTTGAAAGAGGCTTGGAACTGCATGCCAAAGTCACAGTATTTGCAGAAGGTTGTCATGGTCATCTTGCAAAGCAATTGTACAACACATACAATCTGAGGGAGAACTGCCAATCCCAGACTTATGGCATTGGACTTAAGGAGGTATTGCTATATTACTGATTTACTGTATGAATCCTATATTATAGGTATGTTAACTGTATTTAAATAACTCTTTAAATGCCTGTTGTCACTTATAGTGTAGCCTGATAATGAGTTTCTAATTTTTGCTGTCATATAATTTTGAACAAACTCTTTGAGGTCACCAAATTCCAACCAGTAACAGCATTCTTTATTCTGTTTGTTTGTTTTTTAATCATGCAGGGTTTTTAAAAAAAATGTCAAGTAGTTCTGACTTGTAAATAAGTATCCAATTGAAGTCTCCCAATGTTTCTTTTTTAAGGTCAACTTTTAGCCTTAAGAATAATTGACTGTGTCCCTGAATAAAGGGAGAACCAAGTCACAGCCAAGTTGGAAAGATTTTCCAGGTATTACAGGGCTGACTGTAGGCCCCATTTCTGTATTATGGCTGTTTCATTTTACTGAGTAGGCTAGGCTTGTCCTCTGTATTGGAATGATAGCTAAAAATAGTTGGCTTCATATGTTGATTCTTTTGCAGAGTGGTTATGCCTATTTTGATCCATTCCAGAACAGGTGCACTGTTGATAAAGGTGCTTAAAATTTCACTGATAATTTCTGGAATTTCACTGATATACTTATGAATCAGTTTAAGCTCTCACAAAGAAAGCATTTAAAGTCAATTATTGGTAGAACATGTATATTATACCAGAGAATTGATTCTGAAAAGTCTACCTAAAGATGTCAGGCATTTTGACATTGTTCCTAAATATATGTCTGTGTGTGATCAAGGGTTTAAGTAACAAACATTTCCACCAGCTCTGATTAACTAGTTAATATACTGCAAAGTACTAGTGGCTGCAGATAGTAGTAATTAATCTAACAGTAAGTTCCAAAGTTGTCCAAAAAGAACTTGCTGCTTCTGCCTCCAAATAATCCATGTGCAAATACTATAGTTTTATTTGGTAGTCTAGCCAGTCACTCATACTAGTACATAATAGATATATTATCATGCTGTTGCTATGAAATATTCAAGCATGAAAAACCTTTTAATTATATCTTACTACAGCACAAACTGCTGTGGGTAGCACGTTTTGGCTGTTAGCACTGAATCTTATTCTGTAGAAGCAAAAATTACATGTTGGATTGTGGTTTTGATTTAACTTCGGGGAAAGCCTCTGCTGAACTGTGGGGTTTCTCTCTTCTAGCTGTGGCTTATTGATGAAAAGAAATGGAAACCAGGAAGAGTGGAACATACAGTTGGCTGGCCTTTGGACAGACATACATATGGAGGATCATTTCTTTATCATTTAAATGAGGGCGAACCTCTGGTGGCTTTAGGATTTGTGGTAAATATTGTGCCTTTGGCGTGAAACTTTACTATGGAATGTCTTCTTGTTACAAACATTAATATGACATCTCCATTTGCTAACTAAAGTAAATATTACATGCTAAAGTATCAATAAGGCAGAAACAAACTTGGCTGAACTTCTAATTGCTCAGTGTTTGTCTTGAGTATAGAACTTGGTAATATTACTGCTTTTTGAATAAAGAGTCTTGTAGCATCTAATGCCTGCCTTTTGAAAACATTTAGGGAAGTTATTGTCACAGCTCAATTGCTGATGGTTGTTATAATTCTGTATCAAAAGAAATCTATGATGCATGCATGCAGAAGCATACTTTGCACTCCTGAGGGCTGTGCATTGGTAATCAAAGCAAGCTTTAGGCCTGAGCCCTGGATGCAAAGTAGTCCCAGGCAATACACTAAGCCAGTGGTCCCCAACCTTTTTGACCCTGGGGACCAGCCCCAGGATCGATCTGCTGACCACGGCCCCAGGGCCAGCAGGGCGAGGGCACCCAATTCAGCCTCCCCCCACTGCCCGCAGTGTTTCCTCCACCCTCCTTTCAAGGGGTGCAGCCTTACCGCCGCCGCCTCCTGTTTTCCTCCCTGTTTCCTCCTCCCTCCTTCGCCACCCCCCCCCACGCAGCCTCCTCCCCCCCCCCCATTGTCACCATTTTAAGACTGGGGAAGGGGCCATGAAGTGCCTCCCAGGCCAACCCCCCACCGATCAGCTGATGGGCGGGAAACCCACAGCAGCAGTGAGTGACGCTGCCCTTGCCTCCTTCCCTTCCTCGGCCTTAAAATGGTGAAAATGGGGGGAAGAGGAGGCACCGCGGCGGGGGGGCAGGCTGCGGGCGGCAAGGCTGCATGGCCCGTTTCAAACAGGCCATGGCCCGGTACCGGTCCCCAGCCCGGGGGTTGGAGACCCCTGCTCTAAGCTGTGGAGTCATGTGAGCAAAAATTCTGTGTCTTTTTTTTTTTTTTATTTTATTGTTGTTTTAAAAACCCCACATGTGAAACCCCAGTGCATAAAATTACAATAGTTACTCAAGTTAAACATTAATAGATATCAGAAAGAAGAACATCAACCTAACTTTCATATAGTGAATACAAGAAAAGTAAAGCGATACAGTTTACAACGATATCAAATCAAATCAGCTAAACATTCATCATTTGCATAAATGGACTCCAAATCTCATTAAAACGACACATTTGTCTACGACCAGAAAACGATATTTTTTCAAAAGCTGCAAGTTTCAATAAGTCATCTTCCCAAAGAAGAATTGGAATTACATCATTTTGTTTCCAGTGTTTAAGAATTTGGCGTTTTGCTATCAACAGAGCCCTTCCTAACCATAATTTTTGCCCCTTCTTTAATTTCCATTCTTTCGGAAAAAAGTTTAGTATTAAGTGACTATCTTGCCATGGTAGTTGACGTTTAATTGTATCCTTTATTTTCAATAACACCTGTTGCCAAAAATTCTGAATCACCTCACAGTTAAATAGCATATGTGTGAGATTCGCCTCTCTACTCTTACATCTCCAACACTCTGCTGAGGATAGCATTGCTCTCTTAAACATACGAAGTGGGGTCCAATAAACTCTATGCAATACTTTCTGTTGTATAGTTATCAACCTGATGTCCAGAGTGGACTTCCTAATTTTATTACAACAATCTTCCCATTGGTCCAAGTTCACGTGACATTGAACCTCTAGATTCCATTTTTGATTTAGTGCAGATAGGTCGGGTATTGTAATCTCCTTCAGTATATTATACAACACTAAATTGGATTTCTTCTGCTCAAATGCCTCAGACAGTTGACCAAACAATGGTGGGCACTGTGATGCCGCCAACGCATCAGGCCCGAACACAGTTCGCAAGGCTTGTTTCATTTGCATAAAATTCCACTGATATAATGGTAAAGATGTTATTTGAGTTGGAAGTTCATAGTGTGCAATAAACTCATCCTCTTGATTTTTTAACTGATCCAAAGAAACAATACCGGCGTGCATCCACCGAAGCCAAAAAACCGGCTTATTGCCTATCTTAATTAAAGGATTGCCCCACAAAGAGGCTTTTTCATGAGAGAAAGGGTCAGCGTTAACCAGTTTCAGTGTCAGCTCCCATACTTTTCTAGCTGAAGTAATTGATCTCAGTGGATGTTTTATCACAGAGAACGTCGAACCTAGTGCATAGCATCCCTCCAATGGAAATATCATTGCGCCCTCAAGCGATGCCCAGGTCGGTGCGTTATCCAAGCTGACAAGATTCCACCATTTAACTGCAGCTAATAAAAGGGCTCTGTGATATAATAACAGGTTCGGAACCCCAAAACCACCTTCCTTCACCTCTCTCTGAAGCTTAAGCATAGAGATCTTAGGTCGACTGGAGCCCCAAATAAACTTAGATAAGATCCCATCGATTTTATTGAACCATTTCTTAGGGATTAGAATAGGAATGCCTCTCAAAATATAAATTAATTTTGGAAATATGCACATTTTTAAAGTATTAATTTTCCCCCATAATGACAGGGTCAAGCCCTTCCACCTTTCTAGATCTGTCGTTATATTGGTTAATACCCTATCTAAATTAATCTTAACTAGCTGCGATAGATCGTTGGGCAAAAAAAGGCCTAAATATTTCACCTGCCCTGTTGTAACTGCTAACTGGAAAGAGCTATAATCTAAACTTCCACGCCCTAATGGCATCAGCTCAGATTTAGACCAGTTTATTTTATACCCAGCTAACTTGCCGAAATTGTCAATTATTGTCATTACAGCTGGGATAGAATGCTCAGGGTTCGACACAAACAGCAATAGATCATCTGCGTATAAAGCAAGTTTATATTCCAAACTCTTAAATTTAATCCCTATGACGTCCTTAGATTTTCTAATGGCTGCCGCTAAAGGTTCAATACACAAATTGAAAATAAGAGGTGAGAGAGGACACCCCTGTCTCACACCGCGATTTAATCGAATAGGAGGTGATAAATTATCATTAATTTTTAATCGGGATGATGGATTATGATATAGTAATTTAATCCATTTTATCAATGATTGAGGAAAATTCAAATGTGATAAAACCGAAAAAATAAAGTTCTTATGGATTGAATCGAACGCTTTTTCAGCATCCAAAGAGATTAGCGCTGAGTTTTCCATAGAATCTCTTTGCAGATCAATTATGTCTAATGCCAACCGGATATTGTCTTGCCCATTTCTGCCGTACATAAATCCTGTTTATGAGCTACTGTGAGCTACTGACATTAAAGTTGTGAACTACTGCATAAATTAGTTTGCTCTGGGGCCATTTTTTCTGAGCTAAGACAAAAATGTGTGAGCCGTAGGCTACAAAACTCTGAGCTAGCTCACACTAACTCAGCTTAGAGGGAACATTGGTCCCAGGGTGCTTCTCCAGTCAGCATTTTGATCCATTATGATGATGTGTTTATTTATTTGAGACCTGCTTGAAGTGTTCTGAATTGGTGCTCTTAGGGGCAAAACTTTGTTGGATTTTTAACTAAAATGTGCCTTCTTCCAAAGCATGGACTAGATTCTGGTTGCTCTTATGTTGGAAACCTCTTAATACACAACAGTGATTCTATACCTTTTCAGAAAAAAAAATGTTCAGTGTGGCTCAATTTCTTGCACCTTCTGCACCTGTTGGCTATGATTACAGACCATCCTATGTATCACCTAAGGTTATATTGTACTGTGGTTGTGGCAGTGAAGCCTTGTCACAGAAGGTGCATGCAGCAGGGAGGGGAAAACCAGAGTGAGTGAGAGATGTGCCAGACAAGAACAGATGGATGAAAAGGGAGTGGGGGTAGGGAAGAGATTTATATTCATGGTTGCACAGTGGGTAGCTAAGTGGGGATGGATTGTGTGCATTGGAATTCTTTGCCAAAATGTTGGCTGCAGCAGGCTTCAAGTTATCTGTATGGAGTTAAAACAAATAGTTTATTTGTTAATTAAGGTCATTATTTTTAAAAAGATGCTTTTTAGCACTGGGTTGGCGGTAACTTCTGAATCCTTAAATCCATTTTCCTTAATAGAGAAACAGCAATCCAGCTTTTGTTTCTTCCCAGCCGATGCTATAGCCAGCATACCTATAAGCTGCTGGTGCTCCACACAAGCTGCCTTGTTTCCACATAATACTGTACACTTACAGATTGCTCTTGGGTGGCAAATCAGAGGATAGGTTGGCCTACTCTGAATAATATACAAAAGGTCTATTACAGGTACATAAAGGCTTGCCATGTTCCAGAACCAGTAGTTGCATACACATGACATTTTTTGTGCATATGATAAGAAAAACTGATGTGTGAGCCATAAAGGCTGTATTCATGGGCAGTTGCTGCTCAGAGGGTCATCCTTCAGCAAATTGTATGGATCGCTTATTAATATACACAGCATACATTGGAGTTGTGATAACTAGCAAGTAGCTAGTATCATAGGAAAAGAGCTGGGTGTTACATTTCCAACATCTGCCTTGCAAGTATAACATGAAATACTTTTGCAGAAGTAAATCCAAAGATGAATGGACATGGTTCTTCTTGTTGGATTGGAAGAATTTTCGTTTGTAATATGCTGTTTCTTTATATTTCTATAGGTTGGGTTGGATTATCAAAATCCTTTCTTGAGCCCATTTAAGGAATTCCAGAGGTGGAAACACCATCCCAGTGTACAGTCAACTTTAGATGGTGGAAAGAGGATTGCGTATGGTGCCCGAGCTCTTAATGAAGGTGGTTTCCAGGTAAAATTCTTGTAGTAGGATTCTGATCATCTGTTAAGGAAAAGGAAAGGTCCCCTGTGCAAGCACCAGTTGTTTCTGACTCTGGGGTGACGTTGCTTTTTACGACGTTTTCACAGCAGACTTTTTATGGGGTGGTTTGCCATTGCCTTCCCCAGTCATCTACACTTTCCCCCAGCAAGCTGGGTACTCATTTTACCGACCTCGGAAGGATGGAAGGCCGAGTCAACCTCGAGCCTACTACCTGAAAACCCAGCTTCGACCAGGGATTGAACTCAGGTCGTGAGCAGAGCTTAGGACTGCAGTACTACAGCTTTAACACTCTGTGCCACGGGGCTCTTTATTATTATTATTATTTTACATATTATTTTAGAAAACCCCAGTCCTTAAGCAAAATCACGCTGCAAGACAATATAGCAGGGGTGGCCAAACTGCGACTCTTTCACCACATACTGCTCTTTCACACATATCGTGCAGCTCCCAGAGATTGAGGCTTACTCTCAAGTAAGTGTGCATAGCATTGGGACCTCAGTCAGCTTCTGAGTGCTGACACATAGGTAGGCAACTATTTCCACCATGCGCAAAGCGGGGAAGGAGGAGGAAATAGGTGGGTTTGCAAGCTCTTCTCCTCCACCCCAGAGGTCACCCAGATACCTAGAATGGGGAAAGAAAGCACAAGAGCCAAGGGAGAAAAGTGAGCATGTAGGGGAGGGAGGCTGCTGGCTGAGCTACTGAGTCCAGTATTAAGAGTTTTAATGAAAATGTGTGTGTAGCACTTGTTCATGTATTGTGACTCTCAGACATCTGACGTTTATTCTTTGTGGCTCTGAAATTAAGCAAGTTTGGCCACCCCTACAATATAGGAATTAGGATTAATAGGATCTGCCTTGGGCCCATTTTTTGCAACAAAGTACATGTTTTCATAAAGAAAAAATGTTAGCTTGGTTATAATTTTAGGAGTACAGCAATTACACAAAGAGTGGGAGTTTGTAAGAGGAAGTCTGCAGGGATTCTGCAGGTGTACAGTACTAATGATACTGATTTTTTAAAATGGGATGTGTATCTATTGGCTTGCTGAACCTGTGATAAATATCTTCATAGAAGATTAACATGTTCTGAAATAATAGTGTTGTTTCATACCTAATTGATACAGCTGGTTAAGACACCAGACATTCTTCCTGTTGCAGGTGTGTTACATGGATGGTGCTCCTGAGTGGTGCTGACTATCAAAAATACCATAGTTGTAATGTCTAAATCTATGCCAAACAGTTCATGGTAGGCTATTTTATGTATTCATTTATTTGGAAAATTTCTGTGCTGCCTCTCCAGCAAACCAGCCCAAGGCAGCTTACAAAATAAAATATAACAAAAACATTAAAATCATTAAAAAGTTATTGAAACCCAGCACTTAAAAAATGCAGTCAGATCATCAATAATGAAGCAGTTTCAAATGGATCTTAGGGGTAGGGAATGTTGGCTCTCCAGGTGTTTTTTGCCTACAACTCCCATCAGCCCCAGCCATTGGCCATGCTCAGAGTATAAAATAATGTTGAAAAAAATCAACTCCTTAATTAAAAGCCTGAGTAAATGAAAACATTTTGTCCTGGTGCCTAAAAGAAAGTAGTGTAGGGGCCAGGTGATGAACCTTAAGGGGGAAGGGCATTCTATAGGCAAGGTGTCTCTGGTTGCCACCTGCCTCACCTGTGAAGGCAGGAGCAGAGATAAGACCATGAAAAGAGGGCATTAGCTGGCAGGCTGAAGAGGATGGGAGGAAGCAGTCCTTCAGGAAGGGCACAAAAATACCGATGTGAGATTTCTACATTTTATGTTGAGCAGGGGGAAAAGTATCAAGAAGTTATTTTGCCAGTGGGTCCCAAGGAGAGTTTAAAAGTGGTATCCAGAAAGTACAGTAAGCTTAAAAATGGATCCCATTTCATAAGTTTATTAAAATATTTATATCCCACCTTTCTTCATAGCTCAAGGTGGCTTGCAAAATTACAGCTTGAGAACCACTAAAGTTTCTGTACTGTCACAGATACATTGGCCTTTTAATTAATTTTAATGCTTTTTGCCTTGATTCAGAGTGGAATCATTTTACAATAATGTTGAACTTCAGGATTTGAGGAAAACACTGAGAGGGGAGATACACAGATGTCTTGAAATTTTTAATGTTTTGTGAGGCCGACACAAATGAGTTTTCTATTTGTAATTCCAGTGGAAGTGCAAGTTCCTTTTGGGTCCCTATTGAAACATGCTAGATAGGAAGTGGTGAATGGATATTGGTGTGTGAAATAAGTGCTGGAGGTATTGAAGACAGAAACATACAATGAATTTTCTAATGAGGGGCATGTGCCATGGTATAGATCGAATACATTTAGAAGAATTGTAGGAAGTCAAACAAACAGTGCATTGAAAATTACTGTATTAATAGGAGGTCCATTGTATTAATTTTATGTTGTAACCCTCCCTGAGCCCACTTCAGTGGGAAGGCCAGAATAGAAACTGAATAAATAAATAGGCTAGGCTATTCTGTTGCATGGGTGTTTGATTGTACCACTCTCTAGAGCTGACTTCTGCTTAGCATAATGGCTTGGAACATACTAAACAGATGAAGGCAGTAATACGAGCTTTGCTATTTTCTGTTTAATATTGCCAAATACTTATCTGCTTAAAACATTATTTGTGTCTAAATATTAGTGTTAGATGGTGTCAATCCATGCAATAAAATAAATTTTATTACTAAGTATGTCTTTGCAACAAGCTTAACATCAGCTTCAGTTAACTTGTCTCTTCAGTCCATACCCAAACTCACCTTCCCTGGTGGAGTCCTTATTGGATGCAGTCCAGGTTTCATGAACGTTCCTAAGATTAAAGGTACGCACACTGCTATGAAGAGTGGCATGCTAGCCTCTGAAGCCATTTTCAGCCAACTAACTGATAAAAATCTCCAATCAAAAACAAAAGGTAAGATATCACTCGATCTGAAAATTGGTAATTGATTTTTATATCTGTCAAGTTTCAAGCACAATGTTACTGAGCCATTTAAAGCCAAGTAGTCGTTAACATACTGCCCTAAACTTCACTATTGCATTGCAGGCTAATATGTATTTGAAGTAGCTGAGAGTTGGAGAATTCAAAATGCTTTTGGTTCTATCAATATGTTGTGCTATAGCACAAAATGTCTTCAATATCAAATTCTGGGGTATCCTAAGATCTTGTATGTATGTGGAAAATAATTTTATTTGTTAATTAGTTTTTCCACTCAGGATATTTGGAGTTGTATGCATATTTTTATTAAAAGGGACAATTAGAATATTACATCACTTTAATATACACATTTATGAAATTAAGTGATCAGCCTTTTCACATGATTAGATACAAGCATTTTTTCTTGGATAAAGTGAGGCTGATTCTAGCCGCAATTTCTAACTTTGCCCTTAAAACGACACAAATTGGGAAATAAATATTTCACAGGACTTGCAGGGGAGAGAATTATATAGTTTTTTTAAAAAAATAGTGGCTCAGCAATTGATAATTCACTTTTTATCCTAAGGCAAAATTTGAAAACGCAGAATGATTCAATACACAGCTCTCCACAAAAGTGTATACAGTATTGTTGTATTTGTGTTTCAATCAGCTTTTCCAATATCTATTCTAGTACTGCACTAGTTAATTGAGATGCAATTTCTCCTTTAATCCTTCTCTTGGAACAACTGAATTAACAGTACAAGGATCTTATGGTATAGACTGGCTGGCTGTTGTTAAATGATCTGAGATCAGGGTATATATATGACTGCTTTCTGCCATATAAGCTTGTCAGATAAGATCAGCTTCAGAGGCATTGTTCTGAATTAAAGTGGGTGCATACTAGAGGCAGGGCCTTCTCTGTTGTGGAACCTCAGTCATAGTATTTCTTCTCCATGGTTTTAGGCACCAACTGGAAATATTTTTACTTCCCCATGGCCTTTATTGACTTTTTTTTTTAAAGATCCCCTTCCACTGAATAGAGTAAGAAGGGAGTCCTTGGATCCAGTCCTGAGTTTTCAGTGCTGATTTTATCATAAACCTATGATCAAATGCTGCTCACTTTAATTTACTGATTTGATATTTAGCAACAATTTTTGCCAGTGTTTTCCTTTCTAAATGAGTATTGTTGAAGAAGCCTTGACAGTTGCCATATGGGATATATCTTAAATAGTTATCTGTCTTCATGCAAGAGAAAGTGTAATCTGCTGATTTTCTTACTTTGACATGTATCAACTTTATTCTTAGGACTTTATGTGCCTGAATATGAAGACAATTTGAAAAAGTCATGGGTATGGAAAGAACTCTATGCAGTTAGGAACATCCGTCCTTCATGCCACGGAGTCCTGGGAGTATATGGAGGAATGATCTACACTGGCATATTTTATTGGATACTAAGAGGAATGGAGCCTTGGACATTAAAACACCCAGGTGTGTTTCTCAACTAGCAACATACACTTCAAAGCTTAATATTTGTTGATGGCATTCCTGCATACGCTATGGCTGTAAATAGCATAAGATCAGAAATGTTTTCATTGGAAAGAAGCGAAATAACTGAGAATATGAAAACTGACTTTGAGAACATGAGAAAACACTAAACAGGGCAATGCCAATTAGAGCTTCCAGCAGCTAGCTAGGGAAGAGGTATCATGAGCACACTGTGAAAATGATGGCCTTACTCTGTAGCTTCTCCCTAGGATCCAGTATTCATACTACTTCAACAAGTTTCATTTAGCTAACTTGGCTAACAGACGTTGGTGATCATCCGCATACTTTCTCTTATTTTTTTTAAAGTCATCTAAACTAGTGGCCAAATTCCCTACCTTACAGCACAACATTCCGCAATTAGAGTTTTGTTTGTTTTACGAAGTAGTTATCTGTCCTGTTTGTTGGAACTAACCCTTTTCCATACAGTGAATTTGCTGAACTGGTCTTTTGCGTTTTCCCCCTTCCTGCCTTTCATTCCCTGAGGAGCTACTCCTGTGGATCAGGGCATTTTCAAGAATGCTGGGGTTTGTGCAAGAGTAGATGGTATCTGATGCTTTAGTGCTCTGTGGCTGCCAAATGCTACATTATTCCTGACCTTCAGAGGAGTTGCTTTTCAGGGGGCACAGAAGCTATCGTGAAGGTGTCAAATATCCTTTCTGTGAACTCATTCCATTCATAGAAGGGTAGGAAAGAGCCATTCTGTTGCCCATTAAACCTCCAACTTACTATTACAATGGAGAAAAGTTTTGTCTTATTGCCTGTTCTATACTACTGGTAATTCTGTAAAGCTTTTATCGTATTCCACCTTAGTTATCTTTTAAAACTAAGGCACAGATGCTTAAACTTTGCTCTTAAGGAATGGTCCAGCCTTGATAGATTTTGGTAGCCCTTTTCTGTACCTTTTTTCAGGCCTGCAATATTTTATTTCTTTCATCTGGCATATATCCCACCCTCCCCGCAAGGCAGGCTTCAGGGCGGCTTACATCAAAGCTAAACAGTAATTTAAAATGTGATTCAATACAGTAGTTAAAACATTAAAACCAATTCTAAAATTAGTTTATAAACAGCCTTGACAGTAATGACCTATCTGTCCAGAAAAGATCCTGATTGCTAGAAGGGGGTAGAGGTGAACAGCAGGTGATGTCCTCTGCCAAAAGCCTGGTGGAAGAGCTCTGTCTTACAGGCCCTGTGGAACTGAAGCAGGGCCTGCAGGGCCCTGATCTCCAGCAGCAGCTCATTCCACAGGGGCCGCAGCCAAAAATAATTTTAGAAATTATTTTAGAAATAAGGCAACAGGAACTGTGACTGTACCAAGTATTTTCCAAATAGCATTGTATATGCTGTTTTCTATTGCCTCTCTGTTAATGCACAATATTGTTTGTTTTTGGCTTCTGCTTTTGTAGCAGTCAACATTTTCTGTGAGCTTTCACTGTGTCATAGATCTTTCCTGTGTAGCTGTAAACATTTGAGATTCCCTCAATATTTCCACAAAAAAGAGCCACAGGCAAGACAAAACTGATAGCTTGCGTTTCAGTGAATTTTTTTATGTGGAACAAAAATTAGTTTTTATTTTTTCATTGTATAAAGGGTTTTTTATTATATGCTACTTGCACAAGGCAAAATTCTCTGCAAGATAGCTACTAAAAATTGTCTTTATTTTTGCCTCGGGGTCTGCAAGAAGTATTACATTTGAAGAGTTTGAATAATTTCCCCTTTCTTAGTGTGTGGGCTAGACTGTTGCTGCAATGAAATGTTTCAGAGAAACTTTGCTTCTTTTAGAAAAGGATTTAGATATTTGTATAATTGATGGAACTCATATACTACTACTTATATTGCTACACCTAATACAGAGTGAACAGTATTTTTCTTTATACTACCCATTCTTTTTACAAACAATTGTTTTATTTTAGGGGCAGATGCAGCACAGCTGAAGCCAGCCAAAGACTGCACACCTATTGAATATCCTAAACCTGATGGAAAAATCAGTTTTGACTTGCTGTCATCAGTGGCTCTTAGTGGTACTAATCATGAAGATGACCAACCACCACATTTAACTCTGAAGGATGACAGTGTTCCAGTCAACAGAAATCTGGCTATATATGATGGACCAGAGCAACGATTCTGTCCTGCAGGTATCTAGAACTCTTCTCCCCCCCCCTTGCTTTGAGTATGAACCTGCAGTAGTTAAACACTACTCCTACAAATAATGACTTCAGTATTCCACAAATACTTTTCATGTAAACAGCTGATTTTTTTAATGGCGGTTGTGCTGTATTTTCAAATGTCTATTTTTGTAGTGAAATCATGTTTCTGTTTTTGTAGGAGTATATGAATATGTTCCTGTGGAAACTGGAGATGGTCTGAGGTTACAGATAAATGCTCAGAACTGTGTCCACTGTAAGACATGTGATATCAAAGATCCAAGCCAAAATATTAACTGGGTTGTACCTGAAGGAGGTGGAGGACCTGCTTATAATGGAATGTAGATCTGATCAAAACTGACTAAAAACTTCTTGGAGATACTGCAGAACTGTAAACTTTGGTTTGCTACTCTCAAAGGAGAAGCCATTAGTGGTCTGAATATTCTCTATGAGGTTAGTATCTTACTGAAGGCTGCACCTCTGTAACAAATCCGGGATCAGCATGATCAGGTAATTCTTGCCTTATTTGAATACACTTTTACCGTTTTTGCACACAGCTTACCTCGCAGTCACAATCCTGTTCCCTCCACAGCGTCTGTCGGATTTCCCACCATCTGCGCTGGAGTTACAGGAAGTGCCGCGGCTTTTACGTAGCAAACGTAAACTGGGTTTTAGCGGTTTACGTTTGCTACGCAAAAGCTGCAGCACTTCCTGTAACTTCGGCGCAGATGGTGGGAAATCCGACCAGACGCTGCAGAGGGAACAGGATTGTGGCTGTGAGGTAAGCTGTGTGCGCAAACGGTCTTTATCAGCAAAAGGGTGTGGGAGGTGGGTAGAAATAGCTTGGGTAAATCAGATGAAAGTGTATTCAGTCATTCTAGACTTTGGTCCTAATAATGGATTTAGCCTGTATTCAAGGATATGGAAGTGTACCTCCAAATGTTCTGTAACAATTGATGTCATAGCTGCAATGACCTTGATCTTAAAGAACACAATACTTCTCAAACAGACTGCATTTATTGCATTAATGGAACAGAGCAAGGTTGGTGAGTGTAACATGGTTTTGTTTCATAATAAAGAATATTTCATTATACTCTACAGGATGTTTAATGTTTTTATTTGTTAAATACCACATAACGGCATTTAGGGAATGAAAGAAACTAAAACTTACATTACTGTATTTCTCCCCCCACCCCCCAAAAAAATCCTTGTACCATATCACTCTAAAATTATTTTATATTACTACTACTGTCTTGTTACTGAAGATGTGTGAAATCATGTGCAGCTTTTAAATGATCCAAACCATGAGAAACAGCATCATTATTGACTGTAATAAGTAACAATGTCAGTAATACCTCTAAATGCTTGTACACTGAATGGCAGGATTCATGAAAGAAGGGACACAGAGGTTAATTTAAGCAAACATCTTTGCATAAGCTGCCTTCTCTTTTTCCTTCTGGATTTTTATTTTCTGCTTAATCTTCTGTACTTCCGTTTGGATAGCTGTGAATTTTTTTAAAAAAAATCACATGGGTTAGATGTCATTTGTTTTATGTCTGGGTATACAACTTCCACACCACCTCCTAGAGTACCAAATGGAGAAAACTCTCCTTTAAATTATATGCATTGTCATATTCCCTAGATACAGCATTCATTAGAAAATGAAGGTGCAGTGAATTTAGCCTACTTCTGACAAACTAAAAATCCTGATCTGAATACATATCCTGGTTTAAATGCCAATACAGTATTTACAGTTTCCAGTTGATGTGAAGTAGCTCATCAGCAAAGCTACCTAGCCTGTACTGCTAGAAAAAAGTCAGATGGATGCCTTACCTTTGTCTTGAGGAGCTATGCTTTGAGCCTGCTGGAGGGCAGCCTTTAAAAAGGTACAACAAAAAATTAGGCAAAGTTTACAAACACCTAACTCTAATGTTTAAGCAAAAGAAATAATTAATTACCAATGCCTGATCATAATTTCTTGTTGCTTCCAAAGCTTGAGCCCTTCTGTAAAGTGCCTTGGTGTTTGTAGGATCAAGGGCCAGAGCCTGTACAATTAAGAGTACTTGCAATATTACTTAGAAAATGCAGCAAAATAAAAGCAACTGTGGTAGTAAGATAGGGGACAGTTCATGCACTCCTTAGTCAAACTGGATTCTTTTCCATTATCAATCCACTCTGAATTGCTATAGCTAGCAGAAACTTCCCCTACCCAGATCCTAGTGCACAAGTATCTGTTACTTCTGTGCTACTGTGGCCTATAAACACCATCAGTTACTATGTTGTGATCAATTTCAATATAAGCCTGAACTCTGTCCTATGAGGAAAGGCTGAAGGAGCTGAGTGTGTTTAGCCTGGAGAGGAGACATTTGAGAGGTGATATGATCACCATCTTCAAATACTCGAAGGGCTGTCATATAGAGGATGATGCAGAATTGTTTTGTTGCCCCAGAAGGTAGGATCAGAACCAACAGGTTGAAATTAAATCAAAAGAGTTTCTGGCTAAACATTACAAAGAACTTCCTGATAGAGCAGTTCCTTAGTGGAACAGGCTTCCTCGGGAGGTGGTGGGCTCTTCTTCCTTGGAGGTTTTTAAACAGAGGCTAGATGGCCAGCTGACAACAATGCTGATCCTGTGAATTAGGCAGATCATGAGAAGGAGGGCAGGAAGGGTTGCATCAGTGCGTAGTTCTTGTGGCCCCTTCTTACACAGTCAGGGAAGTCCTGCTTAACACTATGAGGTAAATCAGAATTTTTTCTCCAAGCAGATTGGCAAGGGATTCTGGAGATGTTTGCCATGTTCTGGGCATGGAACAGGGGTCACTGGGGATGTAGGGGGGGGGGGTACTTGTGAATTTCCTGCATTGTGCAGGGGGTTGGGACTGGGTGACCCTGGAGGTCCCTTCCAACTCTATGAATCACACAAGGGCCTATGATATGAATTGCTCTATGTTATGAATTGCACAAAGGCCACATTCAGGTAACAACACAAGCATAGTTTTCTGGCATGCTTTGCAGTATATGTATATAATGGCAAACTGGAGTTGGACTGAAGCCTTCTTAAACCAGGAAGGAAACTTTTAATAACACTTTGTGAAAGAGAAAGGAGCGATGCCAGTAAACTATGCTCATGTGGAAATGCAGTTTTGACACACTATTTGAATGATGCCATACTCTGCTTACCTGTAAACATTTCACACCTGCCTCATCTTTAAAATCCACTGACTATGCGTGTTGGTCCAATCATATGAAGTGTTCGCACATCAACAATCCAGACACATGCACCATTGTTATGTTTACTGACTCTTCCACATGTACCAATAGCATAACAGGTACATTTTGAAATAATGGGCTAAACATTTTATGGGTGGGCCACATTATATATAGATTAGGCCTCAGAGTGAAACCTGCTCAGAATCTTTCTACGAGGTAGAAAGGACAATACATGTAGCCCTAAACACACATCCATACTATAAAAGTGGTATATCAAATATATCCCAAATCAGTGTGGTTGCTTATAGGTTGTTCCAATTTTATACCTTTATTTTCCAGTTTTTAAAAAAATTACCTTAGCACAGTTTTCAATTGCATCTTGCCATTCTCCTAGTTTTAGCTTGCATGCAGCAATATTTAGATGGCAAGTCAAAGCTGCAGCATTCAACTTTGCTGAATCTTCCTTCTGTGCTTCAGCAAGAGCAGCTTTTATGTATCTGTACAAAGTAAGAATGCTGAATTAGTGTTACAGGTATTACTGTGTGTGATCTAATTTGTACTGTTGAGGGCTATACTGCCTGGCCAAGAAAGAAAGATGTTTTCTCCCACGCAATAGACATAGATTTAGATGGAGGGAAAAGGGGGTGACTGAAGACTTTCCATGCTTCCTGTGATATGACTCTATTAATCAGAACAATTTTTCAGACACAGATAAAAAATATGTGTATTGTTATAAGACATGCAAATTAGGAAAGCATGCTTTTGTTCACAAAGAGCTCTTAAAACCCCAAAATTAACCACTAAGATAAAGGTAGTAGAGACAAAGGGGTGACTTAAAAGTTACCTTAAAGACTTGCTGTACTTCTTTAGTGCCACTGCCCAGTTCTGGGATTTGAAAAATGTGTTGCCTATATTTTTAATATCTTCTGCTACAGATAAAATCTTGTCAGTCTGCAAAAAAATAAACTAGTGCTCAGAAGTATACACTTTGCAGTTAGAGAAGCTGTAGTCCTGCTTAGACTGCTGGGTGCATCTATGTGCATCGCTTCAGTCACATTGCTTTTTTTATCAGAACACCATTTCACTCAAAAGATAGGCTTAATTATGATAGATACCTTTCCAGTTGAAGTACTAAAGAATGAAACAGATACTGCTTTAGGTCAAAACAAGTAAGTGAATAAACTCATGTTCTTCCTCCTAAAAAGAACAGCTTCTCATGGCCAGTTGAACGTATGCTCTCTTTAAAATGGAACGTAACTCCTATCTGCCACTTCTCAGAAAATAGGCTTTGGGTGAACCAAGGCCTGTGCATGTACATCCATGTACATGTAGGGATGCCAGCAATCAC
The DNA here is from genome assembly GCF_032191835.1 of Heteronotia binoei. Lineage (NCBI taxonomy): Eukaryota > Metazoa > Chordata > Lepidosauria > Squamata > Gekkonidae > Heteronotia > Heteronotia binoei. Next base: position 52,528,243 of record NC_083231.1, on the reverse strand, counting down.
AAATGGGGCCTGATAATCCCCCAGAATTACAGCTCATCTCCAGACTACAGAGATTAGTTCCCATGGAAAGAATGGATGCTTTATAGGGTGAACCCTATGGCATTGTACCCCACCAAGGCCCCTCTCCTCCCCAGACTCCATCCCCAAATCTCCAGGGGTTTCCCATCCTGGATCCAGCAATCCTATGTACACCCCACATAACCGAGTTTTGCTATATTTTTTATGGTGGACGCATTGCATGAACACACTGTACTCACATCAGCTCATTCAAGAAAAATCCTTGATATGCAGGGTGTGCAGATCTCAAATTTGTATCCATAACCTGCATTTTAAAGTGGTCAGCGTTTGTTAAAGGCCAGCCTATTGTAGGTATTGCAGTTTTACTGGGAATGATGAAAATTGAGTCAAGTATCCTGCCAGACTAGCTGGAATAATTTTTTCATCCATCACAAATTGGAAATGACAGAACCATGGTTATCAACATTCGTATTTCTTTCTTGGATCAGAGCAAAGCTTTATCTAGTCTAATGTTTTGTCTTCAGCAGGTACCAGTTAAGTTAACTAAGGAAGCTCCCAAGCAGTAAATGATGGAAATGACCATACCCACAGTATAGTAACACTGCTACTGTACACAGAGATTCTATATTATCATGGTTAAAAGCTATATGTAGAGCTACACTTTGTGAGGTGAAATAATTTCCATAAAGTAATGATGGGCAATGTAAAAAAAAACTTATTTTCCCTGAACCTGATGTCAAAAGACAATGGAAACCAAACAGCAGAAATAAGATTAATCCATCATCTGTTCATAATTCTTACAAGTCTCACAGTATAATCAAGCAATGCGCACACACACAGGAGTACAATTTTGACATGGCTAGGAGTAACATAAGGAAAAGAGCTAAGATACTTACCTCCATAAAGTCCATATCAGAATCTTCAGGAAAGTCTGGATGAGCGTCTCCAGAACCATCCGCTGGTGAAGGTCTCCAGTCATCTCCTTCCTTTAGCTCTCCACATTCTGCAATAATGCACCTCTAACAAAAAAGTATAAAATGCACTTGTATTCATTAAAATATACGGTTTCCTTACATTTAGCTAATTTCCTATGGATTTCAATTTAGCAGATGCTATCATAGAACTGCATCCTGTATGTATCAACCAACAAAACCAACATACATATGCATGCACTATACTTGATTCTTATTAGAGCAGAATCTGAGCCCAGTGTAGCCAATTACCTACTTCCATAACAAATATCTGTCCTTTCTTATATCTTGATAAAGGCTTCTACAGTTTGCAATGCAACTATTATTTTATAAGTTTTCAGAAAAAAGGGGGAAAGATCTTTCTGGTGGTATTTAGCTTACCTTAACAGGTTCTTCCCCTTTTACGTCAACATTTTCTAGAAGCTTTACAACACCCATGCCTTTGATCACCTGTCCAACGACTACATGTTTCCCATCAAGGTGAGGAGTTGGTACAGTTGTGATGAAGAACTGAGAACCATTTGTATTCCGTCCTGCGTTTGCCATGCTGAGCAAGCCTGGCTGATCATGCTGTATAAAATAACATTATTCGGAGAGAATATTCTGTGAGAACCAGAGACAATTTCCGAAGACTCATGAGATGCCTGAGGGATGTCCATTTTGCCTCAACCAGAGCCAGGGCCTTCTCTACCCTGGCTCCAGTCTGGTGGGACAAGCTCCCAGCAGAGATCCAGGTCCTACCTGAGTTACTATCTTTCCGCGGGCCCTGTAAAACGGAGCTATTCCACCAGTCCTTTGGGGGAGGCAGTGGACGTTCATAATACATCTAACCCAGCCTCCCTTGTTTGTGTCATTCCACCTCTTATTGGGCTTACTGCTGTAGCACTGATTTATTTTATTGCGCCAAAGCTGCCTCTTGAAACTGTACAATTATCGCTGATTCTGTTGTTTTAATGGCTCGTTTTTATTAATCACTGATTCATTGTTATTGTAGACATGTTGTAGTCTACCCTGAGCCTGTTTGCGGGAAAGGGTGGAATAGAAATCAATTAAATAAAATAAATAAAAAATAAATAAAATATGTGAATTTAGCCATGATATACTTTATACACTTTGCTTAACAATGGCTTGTCCTCACTAAAATAAGTTGGATTCCTTTTGCTCAACAAGATTGTTTTAAAAGTACAAGTATTTACACTCAACACATTCTTTATTAAAGTTACAGCAATAATCATGAAATGTCAGTCCAAAGGTTATAAGACATGTTCCTTGTTAACTCAAGATAAAACTCAAGTTGGAATGAAATTTATAAAGTCTGAAACATCCCCCCTTAAGCTGATAGATGCAGCCTACCAAATCATGCTTCTGCTAGCTATCAGCCCCATAGGCTAATTTTATAAGTAAAGGTACAATTTTGTTATGATAATATTTTTGATTATATTGTCAAATTTCATTACCTTGTAATGAAAGTTTTCATCTTCAAACTTTTCCCCATATATACTTTCTCCACCTGTTCCATTTTGATTTGAGAAGTCTCCTCCCTGGATCATAAATTTCTTGATTACTAGCCAGTGAAGAAATAAAGAAAACAGATGGCACTAAGTCAGACAGCATCCAGTGTGTATCACAACTCCACTTTGTGAAAGGAAGAAATTATAAATCTTTTATTAAACAAGACACTTGAAGCCAATTTCATAACAATCATTTTTTTCCAGGAACATAAACAGGGAATTTTCTTCATCTAAAAATTCCAGCATCCTAACCACACTGTGATCTGATTTAACATGCCTATTTTGCCTTATATTCAGTAAACTTCATCACAAAGGGCCTCATCAAATTGAAAAAAAAGACAATATGAACTTACTCCTATGGAAGGGGCATCCTTTAAAATGAAGAGGCTTTCCAGTTGTAGGTCCAATACCTTTCTCTCCAGTACACAGAGCACGGAAGTTCTCAGCAGTTTTAGGTACAACATCAGCAAACAATTCCAATACAATTCGGCCAACTGAAACGATAGAGGCTTAAATCTTTATCATATATTTGTACTCTTGTCATTTCTTCAACAACACTGCCATGTATCCTAGCACTGCACTGAGCAAAGTTTGGAAACTTCCTCCAACTTTAGTAGCTCTTCCTCCAAAAGAAGAGCCATTTATGCTAGAGGAAGTCCGCTTAGGCTGAAGGAATTTCCTATGACAGGATACATGCCATTGAATTATTTCCACTGTATTTTCACAGCAAAGGAAGGAAGAACGAGTGTGAGTTGCTTGCCCAAGATCACCACTTCATAGCCAAGCAAAATTTTGGCTATGGAATTTCCGCCTACCAACCTATGATCTAGAGCAGGGGTGGCCAAACTGCAGCTTGGGAGTCATGTGACTTTCACACGTGTGGCTCTCAGAAGCCCCCACTGCCCAGCTTGGAGAAGGCATTTAAAGTCTCTTTAAATCACTTTGCCAAGTCAGCTGGAGGCTTGGAGATTGCATTTAACGTTAAAGTTGTTTTCTTTCTACTCTCCCTTCCTCCTCTCCCCATGTTTGCCTCTCTTCCTCCCTTGTGGCTCTCAAACATCTGATGTTCATGTCTTGTGGCTATCGAAAATGGATATTCTATGTGGCTCTCAGGATAAGCAAGTTTGGCCACCCCTGCTCCAGAGTGATCCCTACACCAATTTGACCTATGCACGCTTTCCATTATGAATCTAAGTAATGGTAAAATGCCAACAATTCTGGAGACGCAGATGTAATCTAATACAGGCTCATATCACTAATACTGTACCTGTCCTTAACAGTAGTTCTTAATAACAATTCCATGTTCTGTTGAAATTGTACACATTCTGTAGGAAAATTCCTATTCAGCAGTATTCCTAAATTATACCCTTATTTTGGAGGATGTATCTCTCATTTTGGAGATATGATGTAGAGGTTAAGAGTGTCAGACTAGTATCTGGGAGACAGAAGTTTGAATTCCCCCTTGTACCATGGAAGCTGGTGGATGATCCTGGATCAGTCTGCCTAACCTACCTCAAAGGGTGATGTGAGGTTAGAGTGGAGGAGAGGATAACAATGTAAGCCACTTGGGATCCCCACTGGGGAGAAAGGCAAGGTACAAATGAATTACGTACTTTCTTCTTTCAGCAGATATATTGAGGTTTTATACAATTCAAATTCCCATCATAGCTTCTCAGCTCATTCACAAGCATCATGAAGATCAGAACCAATGTATTGATTGTTGATGGCTGTCACAGGGGGCTAAACACCTCTCCAAAACAAGCTATTGGTAATTACACCCCACAAGTTGCAGGTCTCCAATCTCTTTATATAGAATGAGGTACACCAGCATCACAAACTTATTAAGAGGCAACAAAACTGGCCTTCAAATTGTTCATACTAGGTACCACATTGTACTTGAGTATTCCCAAGAGCAATAGGAGCAGGGAGTGAAGAAAGGAGAGAGAATGTCTTTATTTTTATTCTGTGGTAACACATGCAAGCGTAAGAATCCAATCTAATACAATGATTAATTAAAATAGCAAATGATGTGATGCATTAGGGATAATTTTACACTGCTTTGTATAAGGTGGCTGGGCAGAAAAAAGCCCCAGATTAACATTTCCTAATCACAGCATGCTCATGAATCTGAACAGGTTTCAGTCAAGTCTCATGCTGGAAACCTGGTTCATACATTTGACAGAATCTCCCCCCCACCCCGCACCCCCATGTAACACTTTAGACTCTTGGCAGCAGAATCACCCCCTTTTTAAAAATCCTGTATATGTAGAGATATCAGAGGCAAAAGGCTACACATAAAAATCATTCCAGTGTGACCTGAAATCGAGTCGGCTTTATTTTCAAGGGGAAAAAAGTATTAGCGTTCTGCGATTCCACCAGCTGCAACCTGAAGTAGTATACTTTCGGTAAAGCTTCGCAGTTTGAGGAAGCTTCATGTCAAAACTCTGATTATCGAACTTAAAAGCTGTAGCAGCAGCAGGTCTGTACACACGTGCCTATTTCCCGCATGGCTGCACCATGAACACGAGCCAACACGCAGTCGCTTTAACAACGACAGGGACCAGTACCGGGATAAACGTGGGCAAAGTTAAATGGCACGTTGAGCTGCACGCGTATTAAACACAACGTAATAGTCAATACGTGTAACAACAACAAAAAATCACGTACACTGTAAAAGAATGACACGATGTGTACAAAGCTCCACGGGCCATTCTCAACATGCAAGTGGGCGGGCTATAATGGTCGAAAGGTCGTTTCTCCCCGCCTTTTGGGCAACCAGGGGAGCCTGCAGAAAGCTGCACGGCGGCACAACATCTTGCGTCTCAACAATAGCCTCGAAGGTCCTGCCCCCACCCCCCCTCCCCTCCCCGTAGGCCACGGAGCAGGGGGCAAAACGGCTCTTGCGGCAAACTACTGGTCCGTTTCACCTCGCACACCATCTCCGGCAAGGCTCGTGCCCGTTCCAGACCCAGCCTGCACACACACACCCCCCGCGCGCCCCTCCCACCCCCACCTCGTTCAGCCCCAATGTCCACATCAAGAAAGACCCGGGGATTGCTGGGGTTGGAGGGCTTGGCAGGTGGAGATGCGGACATTCTGCCCTCTGCTCCTGCTGGTGCCGACTAACACACGCTGCAGGCTGCTCCCTCGCGCGGCTTCCCGGCCTTCTGCTGTGGGGCTCGCCGAATCAGGCTCCGCCTTCCCGACTCACTCAAGTGCCCCGCCCGGCCTGGAAAGTTCGTTGCGCGTGCACGTGTGTGCGCGTGAGAACGCAGGGTTAAATGGGGAAAGAAACCTCCTGCGGTTTCCTTCCGAGAAAGTATGCGTTGGTTTTGGAGAGGCTGCGTTTCCTTGGCCTTCAGCCTCAGTTCAATTCAGCAAGTGGAGCCAGGAATCCCTTTCAAGGCGCATTTTTAGCAAGCGAATCAACCTTTTGAGCAGTGACACACTTAGCAGTAAGCACAGATCTTACAAAAGACGGTTGCCAATTTAAGAGAGCCTGGTCTCTTGAGTTGTCATCAGGACACCTCCACTAACATGGATTATGGACAGGAGCAAACTGCGCGTCGGTTTCACACTGGGACTTTTGCAAAACAAAAAATGTAGGCTGGAGGTGGTGAGGACAGCGATGTGGTTCCTTCACTTTTGACTGGCTGCAGCCCTTGATTTCCCACCGCAAAGTCCAGCCCAGAATGCATCGATGAGGAGAGAGCTCTGGATTTTGTTTGTTGTATGTATTGGGTTTATGAGTAGTTAAACCTCTTGACAACTCTGGGGATTTACTTAGGTAACCATCAAGTCTTGGGGCGGGTGTCCCCCACTCAATTGAGGGATACCTAGGTGTGAAGAGCAGCAGTTTGAGTGAGGAAGAGAGAGAACAGTGAGATCCCAAAGTATAATAAATTAAATTAGGTAACAACTTTGTTCTATAATATACCTTTGATAATATGTGTAATGATTTGAATTTATTTATGAGTGTTCCTTCCTATAATTGTTGGTAAGTTGAGAAAAGGGGGAATGAATGAGTTAGGTGATTGATCGGTGACAGAGAGTGTGGGCAGAGCTAAAAAGTATATGTTGGGAAAAGAGAGAAGTCAGTCAGCTGTTAACTGCTGTCATTCTGCTGAGAGTTAACAGTCAGTTGTGGTCAATCAGCAATCTAAGTCTAAGGAGCGGACTTCTGATTAGAATCCCATATAGTGCTGTGAAAAGCATTAAGATTCTAGGGAAGAAAAATAGAAATACTGAGAGGGCATATTAGGGGCTAAAGAGCCCAAACCTAATATCGTCAGAACATTTTAGGAGTGTGAGAGATAGAAGCCATCAGAAAGTTGAGTTAGAAAGAGAAAGGAGAATTTGAGAACAAGGTGTGTGAAGTGAAAGAGTGACACCTCGGTCAGAAATTATTCACTCAAGAATTAAGCAATAAACATCTTGAAACCAATACACTTATTGTACAATTGTTTTGTATTAACCTGGAGTCCTATGATTTTAAAATATAAGAGTCTCATCCTCAGGGCCACATAGTGCAGCAGAGAAGCCTTAGAGCTTAGTCACAAATTCATTTGGGAACATTAAATAAAGTGTTTGGAATTAAATTCCTGGTGGGAGCATTACATACAAGAGGGAAGTTTTGATAGTATGCTTTCCTTTGTTCTAAGAAAAAAACCAAGGTTTGCCTCCTTAAGCACATCCTGAATTTGAGGGATGGGCCATTTGTCTGGTATAGCTTTCCTTTTCATTTCCTGGTAATCTAGACAGAGGTAGAGGATCAAATTAACCGTCTTCATTTTGCTGACAGAGTTTTTCAAGTCATTGCAGGGTTTTGAATTGAAAACTATATGGAACAGTTTTAACTTTTGAATATCCACAGCGGGTTCTGGCTTCCCAGCACTGCCTTTCCCCTCAACATGTAATGCTGTGTGGGGTTGCTGATTGGGATATTTACCATACAGAATCATCTTGGTGGTAGAATCAGAGTTTCTTCAATATAAAGGACTTTAGGCCACAGAACCGCTGGATATCATTGTCAGACTTCCCATGTGAGGCCTTGGAAGGACCCAACACCTTCATTGATAGTATTTCCCCTTGGAACCAGAACATCTCTTTTTCCAACTTTAAGTTTACATATATGAAAAGGTTTTTTGTCTTTCATGATATTCATAAGGATCACCTGTTTGAGTCACAATATGATAATGTGATTTTCATAAGGTGGGGTTCAGGTGATTGACTGACTGAACCACTACAATGGTTTTGACTATTTCCTCCATTCCATTGTAGCCAGTTATCGCATTCCATTGTAGCCAGTTATCTGGCTTCAGGCCAGGCCATGGGATGGAGATGGTACTGGTCGCCCTCAGGGATGATCTCTTGAGACATCTGGATCTGGGCGGCTCGGCAGTGCTGTTGTTGTTAGGTTGCGTTTGATACAGTTGACCACCAGCTTCTGTCCCACCGCCTTGCTGACATGGGGATTCAGGAGTCTGCCCTTCAGTGGCTTACCTCCAAGGCCAGGGACAAAGAGTGGCTATAGGAGAGCAGTTGTCCCAGAGGTATCCTTTTGTATGTGGGGTCCCTCAGGGGGCAGTGCTTTCCCCAATGTTGTTTAACATCTACATGCGCCCCCTTGCCCAGATTGTCCAGAGATACAGGCTGGGTTGTCACCGGTATGCGGATGACACCCAGCTTTATCTATTGTTGGCCTGGGACCTGTCTACCTTTGGGACTGCCTTTCCCCATACGTACCCCGGAGAGCACTACGTTCAGGGTCTCAAAATCTCCTCAAGATCCCTGGACTGAAAGAAGCTCGATTGACCAGCACTAGAGCCAGAGTGTTCTCGGTAACAGCCCCCACTTTGTGGAATGCCCTCCCCAAAAACATCAAGGCCCTGCGGGACCTGCCACAGTTCTGCAGGGCCTATAAGACCGAACTTTTCAAACTCACCTTTAATGGTTAGGAGGAGATGGCTATTACCTTCAGCATTGACAATCTCACTGAATTAATATAATGGGAAACAGAAGCTTGCCATTTCGGATTTTTAAAATAGATGGAAATGCTTTTATAGATCTAATTATAGTATGTTTGTAAACTGCTAATGTCTTTAAACCGTTTTTAGCCACCCTGAGCCTGTCGGGGGAGGGCGGGATATAAATCTGATAAATAAATAAATAAATTTTCCATTTTCTGCATGCTAACAAGAATATGAGTAGTCAAAAACTCATCATCTGTTCCGCCTTGATCAACCCTTTATAAGGTATTGGTGCCTCATTTGCAGCTTTCAATTCAAGTTTCTTATGTTCATCAGTTTGGTTGCATTAAATAGGGTCAAAGGCCATTCCAAACAAGAACAAATGTAGAATAACGAGTAAACAACACTAACGTGGATTGCTAGTTAAAATTCATTTAATAAGAATGGTCCTTCATCCAGTTGGCTATAGAAAAGAACAATGTTTTGCTGGCCTAGTCTGGCGCTAACTTGAATTGGATTTTCTTGGCAGCCAGGGCAAAAAGAATGACCATGTGTGAAACTGTTGGCTCCTCATCTGTGAGGAGAAATAATACTGTCTCTATCACAGCGTTTGGGCCTAAGGTTCTCATGTATCCACAAGGCAGTGGCATATTCTGGCAATCCTATCAACATCTTACCAGTTATAGGCTTATTACTGTTCTATTAATTTAAATTGTGAATTTATTATTTTAACTATGAGTGGACTTGTAAATGTTTTTATTGATGTACACCACCCTGAGCCCAGTTCCACAGTGGAGGGTGGTTTTAAAAAGTAATGTAATAATAGTAATAACAGTTTTTTGAACTTTTTGATCCAGTGACTAGACACATAATGCATACTTGTGCAGCTGACTTTTGACTTGACTTGAGAAGCACCAGATAATATATTTTCCACACCAAGTTTACCATTCTGGTCTAGGAGTGAGATGACAGTATAAGTAGTCCTCCCTTCACTCAGCCCTGCATTGTTTGGTTCATCTCTACTCTGATCAGATGCTTTCAGTATGTGTTGTCTTTGGCTATGGCACTATGTTGTTCAGTTAGCCGCTCCTGGTCCCTCTGGAGTAGAGTTGCCAATCCCCAGGTGGGGGCAGGGGATCCCCCAGTTTGGAGACCCTCCCCCCACTTCAGGGTCATCAGAAAGCGGGGGGGAGGGGAGGGAAATGTCTGCTGGGAACTCTATTATTCTCTATGGAGATTTATTTCCATAGAAAATCATGGAGAATTGATCTGCGGGTATCTGGGGCTCTGGGGGGGGGGCCTGTTTTTTTGGGTAGAGGCACCAAATTTTCAGTATAGCATCTAGTGTCTCTCCCCAAAATACCCGCCAAGTTTCAAAAAGATTGGACCAGGGGGTCCAATTCTATGAGCCCCAAAAGAAGGTGCCCCTATCCTTCATTATTTCCTATGGAAGGAAGGAATTGAAAAGGTGTGCCGTCCCTTTAAATGTGATGGCCAGAACTCCCTTTGGAGTTCAATTATGCTTGTCACAGCCTTGATCTTGGCTCCACCCCTAATGTATCCTGGCTCCACCCCCAAAGTCCCCAGATATTTCTTGAATTGGACTTGGCAACCCTTCTCTGAAGTGACCATCAGTCGTTTCCTGCCTGACCTCTTTCTTGAAACATCCTTGCTGTATGGCACCCTGGACTTGTAGTGTTCCTTGCTTCCACATAGGAAACAATTATTATAAGTATCCCCTTTTCCAGACTGTTGACAGATCCAACAGCCTCTTCCATAGAATTGTCTACTGATGTCTCTTCTGCCCATGTGGTATGTACTTTGGCCAGTATTCTGAATGGCTTGTTTTTAAAACTATCTATTTCAGCTGTTTTTTGTCTCAAATCCAGCAATCTGACAAGGAAATCTTGGCATGCTAAATATTATACGTATCATGGAATCTTTCCTCTGGATTGATTCCACTGACACTGGTAGCTTCCCCTCCACCAGCATCTTACTGTCTTATTTCTTTTATCTTTTCCTGAATCTGAACCTCAAGTATTTTTTACTTTCTAGTATGTTGCTTTTGAAGTGCTGCCTTCTTGGTTGCAACCCTGAACCATGCAATCTGGTCTTTCAGTAGCTAGCCCCTCATCCTCTAATTCACTTGGACCTGCTCCATTCTTTATCTCAGGCATTTCTTCTGTTTCCTCTCTTAGTTGTGTACGTTTGTCTCTTGGAGGGTAAAGGACTCTCACTTTAAACCTTCCTGGACTAGCTTGTTAAAATGGTATACCCACTCAGGAAAAATGACAGGCTGTGTAGAAAATGTTTGTTTTTGTTTCTAAGAAACACACCAAACATGAACTAAAAGTTTTTCAGAACCAACATTTATTTCGGCACTGAAGTCTGCTAAGTGCCATCTCTAACTGCTAGTCCCATTTCTCCAGAATGCTGTGTGGTTCCATTCAGGTGGGCAGCTATGTTGGTCTGAAGCAATAGAACAAAGTAGGAGTCCAGTAGCACCTTAAGACCGAGTTTTATTCAGAATGTAAGCTTTCATATGCATGCATACTTCTTCAGATGAGGGAATGGGGTACAGTGGGCAGAGTTCACAGTGGGCAGTGGTTTAGAATGCAAAATGGTACGAAGTTAAAATCCAAAGGCAAAATAGTATAATTAACAAATTGAAAGAACATTTGGTCTGGGTAGCATTTGCGTGGAAAACCAATAAAAGGTAATAAAAGTTGTCTGTTAACTGCCCTATTACTAGCAAGTAGGGTTAAACTAAGGACGCATTTTTTCTTGAAGATGTTCTTGTCCACCTAATTTACTTTTTAAAATGTAACATGCATTATAAACATCATTCTAGTTTGTCATAAGGAAAAAAGAATACATTAAAATATAATGAAAATGGGTTTAGTATATGTAATGAGATAAACAGCCAATATCCTTTATTTGAATATGTCAATATAAAAACATTCGTCTGATACATTATTCTAAAAGAGAAATACATTGGAGAAAGATACACTATTCTAAAAGAGAAATACATTTTTTGGTTTAAAAAAGCCCAGCAGGAATCATTTGCATATTAGGCCGCACTCGATGTCACCATTGTTTCACACACAGTTTTTGTAGAAAAACCCAGAAGGAACTCATTTGTATGTTAGGCCACACACCCCAATGCCAAACCAGCCGGAACTCTGTTCTTGTGCGTTCCTGCTCAAAAAAAAGCCCTGCATTGGAATACTGTGGTTATACAATATACATCTTTAAGATGGTTTGCCATTGTTTTCCTCATTTCCTTGGTCTCCCTTCCCAAGGACTGACCCTGCTCAGCTTCTAAGTTCAGGCCATGGAGCTATAGTTCAAATATCGTAGCCAGACCTCCCATGTGAGGCCTCCCTTGGATGTTAAGCACTTTGTAACAGGTAACTTTCACTGCTGTGGCCCTCTAAGATGCAGCAAGAATGTTGCTATACTTTTGGAATTAATTTTAAAACACTTTTACTAGACAGTAAGACCCGCTGAACTCAGTGGAATTTAGTTCCATGTGAATATACATAGTGGCTTCAGGGCTCCAGTCTAATGTTCACTGGTGAGTGGAAATCTAACTGACCACCATGGAAATTTTGACTAATTATGAGCAGAAACTAATAAAATGGATTAAAACAGAAAGAATACAAGGCGCTATAGAAGATATAAAAGTGGAGATTAAGAGGAGACTGTCCCAATTCTGATGTGATTATAGCAAATTCCAGGGAGATGAATATTTAATCCATAAAGGAGAAGAATAAATCTTAGTCACAATAAATAAATGAGTGTGTATTCATTGTTTCTATTTTTACAGAAAATACTTCCACCCTATTTCCCCTTCCTTTACCTTTCCATCGAGTTCTAGTCATACCTTATAGGCAACTGTCGGGGTTTTTAAAAAATTTTTTGGTAATGATTATGCCTTGCAATAAACTTAGCTTGTATCCCTTTAAGCTCCCTGTTGGAGCTTTGCCACGTTCCTGGGGGAAGCTCGGAATCCCCGACTATCCAATGACAAACGATGGAAGAGTTCCCAGGATTCCGGGCCGCGGAGCTCGCGCCGCTTGGGGGAGCTGTCTCTGCGGCTGGGTAAAGGCGCTTGGCTCGTCCAGTCATATGACTGGCTGGTGGTGCCTCCATTGCTGCTGCTGGCTTGGGAATACAGGGAGGTGTCGGCTCGGGCACTCGCTGTACCTTTTCGCCCCTTCGGGTGGCTGGGCTGCATCTGCCAGGGATGCTGCTCCAAGCTCTGCAGCAGCTCCGGACTGAGCGGCTTGGCGTGTGTCCTGACTACACCCTCATGCTTCCCTACGGGGGATAGGCTACACTAGCAGCAGCATGGCTCCGACGCTGCTTCAGAAGCTGTTCAACAAAAGGGGCGGCGGCGGCGGCAGTAGTAGTAGCAGCAACAACAACTCGGGTTCTCCTTCTGGTAGAGCGTCCAAGGAAGGGCCGGCGATCAGGTGAGGAAATGCATGCCTTCCTTCTGAGTCATCCGTGCGTTTGGAATTCCCGTTCGAACCGAGTGGGAGAGAGACACTTACGTGTTTGGCTGATGCAGCAGCCTGTTTGATTCCCTAATGGGTGTGGGGAAAGTGGCAAGTCTGTCTGTGAGATATGGGGAGGAAAAAGAGAATCCCACCGCAGGTTCTTGTGGGCAGCCTTTGGAGCGGACGCTGTGGGGCTCGGGGTGGACAGTAATTTAAAAATGGCTGTGAAATGGTTAAGACATGTTGCACATGTTCAGCATCTGTTTCGTAACAGCCTTTACTGTAGGCAAAGGCTGACATCTCTAGCTCTTTCTAGACTCCAGGGTGGTTCTTCGTTTAGGGTATTTTTCATTGCTTTTCATGGTAATTTAGACCGGCTTTTGCTGTAATGAGCTTCAAATGTGGAATCTGTCATGCATAGGTATTTAGTGTAGGAGATAGTGTCAGAACTGACACAGAACTGGGTTCAAATCCCGGCTTCCTTATAAAGCTGACTGGATCAACTTGGGTCTACCATAATGTGGAGCAAAATAGCCTTGTGAACATTCCCACAGAAACAGACTGGAGTGTTAAATGGCCTTTGTAGTGCAGGCTGGTCTGTGGGGAAGAGTGAATTTAACACCTGTTGTCCTTTTGCTGAGACTCAGGCCTGAGTCCTTGCTGCTACCCGCACCACAGGGGCTGCTTGACTGAGCTTATTCCTGACTGCCAGGGGCTGTCTGAGAACTTTCATGGTAAAATAATTAAGGATCAGTGCATCCTTGCTCTCCTGCACACTGCAGGCTTATTTGAACCTGATAATATACATATAAAATGCTGTGACACTTTTTAAAGCAAAAACATATGTATCTTTGACATGATCTCTGAAGCTAGAATCAGGGCGGTAACCATATTGGTCTGAAGTAGCAGAACAAAGTTTAAGTCCAGTTGCCCCTTTAAGACCAACCAAGTTTTATTCAAGGTATAAGCTTTCGTGTTCATGCACTTCTGAAGAAGTGTGCATGCACGTGAAGTTTGTACCTTGAATAAAACTTCGTTGGTCTTAAAGGATATCTGAAAACACTCTTTACCAGCCAATACATCCTTGTCCTGATTTTGCATGGTATAGTACTTTTAAAATGTTGCATGCAAGTCTGGACATAAGAGCAGGCTGCACGTAAAGCTGACTTTTATTTTGTGCAAACATCTTTTCTGTGTACATATTTTTCTTGAAGGCACCAGGCAAAAATGAGGCTGATTTGCTGGCCCATGCTTACTTTTCACATTTTTATTGTCTAATTTTTGGAGTAAGGTGGTCTTTTCCTAGGGGGTCACCCTTTAAAAATGTCACAACCACTGATGCAGTTATTAAAGTGATATATAAAACATAAAAGGACTTTAATGCTTATTGTTTAGAGCTGTTTAAACTTGTTAGCTGTGGCAGTCCCATTGTGAATTCTTGGATATTCTAGTAATATGATATGTGTTAAATGTGCCCATTGGACAACTCATATTCTTGAGTCTCTGCCATTTTCTATTACACTCTTCTGTACACATGAAAACTAGGTTGTGCTCTTCCGTGTGTACACCTGAAGTTTGGGTGTTAGGTGTATGAAGACTGAATATGGTCTGACATAAAGGAGGCACTAGAAATGGTTATGCTAGTTTGTATTTGGCATCAGGACCACACCTTGCACCCTTTCAATGCGGTACTCCAAAAACAGGAGACTCTGACCAATTCCACATTTAGCACTTCCCTCCCTTCTGTGCAGGGCTGAGGGCTCCTCACAGCGGCTCTTTTTTCCAGATGCTGCATTGGCATCTCTGGAGCAGGGTTGCATGTTCCCTGCCTGCTCTCTGTCATGCACAAACTCAACAGTTGAGACCAGGACAAAGGCTAGTATGGAATCAATCAAAGACTAAGGCAGATTTGGGCAGGTCACCAAACATAAGCAACAAACCTCAAGGGGAAGCATAGCAGGTCACCAAACATAAGCAACAAACCTCAAGGGGAAGCATAGCCGATAAGGACAAGCAAACAGAAGGCTAGCCCAGCACAAAAGTCAGGGGGTCCTACACAGACACCCAGAACAGCATTGGTAACTAGGGCAGATGCTGAGTAGTATGACTGCAGGAATGCACTGCTGTCTGTCGTAATTGAAACAGTAGGTCTTGGCTGCCCAGGGCTTTTGGCTGGTATGTTTATGAATAGACAGACAGCAACACTACATTCCATGGACTAACTTTAAAATTGAGCAGTACATAGGTCCAAGTCCATGGCTTCCTTTCTCTGTTACTCTGCATCTGTTTTGAATATCTTCGCACAAGCAAAAATTAACTTTTTTTCATACCCTTTCTAAACTCATTTCTAGGTGGTAATGTGATCCCATCAAACTTTCATTTTGTCATGAGGCTGGGGAGATTTATTTATTTTAAAAAATTATGCTGCTCTTCCTAAGAACCTGCCGGAATCAGCTTACAAAACATAATATAAACAAAACATTAGGAGTTATTAATCAAAATCCAGCTGTGCCTAAGAAAATAACTTTTGACGGTATAGTGAAAGTGCTTCTCTTTTGCAGTTTATAGTGGGGTCATGGATTAGCTTCTTCTGCAGTGATTAGTCTCGCTGCTGATGTGGGGCATTATGTCAGAGCGTCATCTGCTTTGTGCTTTAGCTGACTAATCGAATAGTTCAGAAATCTTGTCATTTTCATAAAACTGTTCACTTTGAGGGAAGCGGGTCAAGGCCAGTGTGGTGACATCACATGTGTAGACAGCACACTTTCACATGACTTCCCATTCCATTCATTGTGTTGGAGATATGTCTTGTGATTGGGTAATGTCTGGATCTTTTGCCAGATTCCTTTCTTTTGAAATGCAAAATGTGCTGTGGAAAGTGAGAAAAAAGGGGTTGGCTTTTTGTTTTGTTTTTCCCTTATGCCCCTGCAAGTACTTTCAAATAAGTAATTCTTTTTTGTTTGTTTGCTTAATGGAAACCTTGCCATTTTCTACATCAGACACACAGAGAGATTACAGGTAATACCTGCTTTTCCTATGGCAGTGGTTTCCAACCTTTTCCATATGGTGACTCACAAAGCCAAGTTTACTTGATGTGGTGGCCCACTCAGGGCTGCCCCCAGGGTTGTTTTTTTTTGTGCCCTAGGCAAACTATGATCTTGGCACCCATCTAATTCTGCATTCCATTTTCTAGGGTGGCTAACCAGATAGTTCTAAAAACCCCCCAGCAAATATTGCACAAAGAGCGTAGCTACCTGCACGACGAACGTCAAGCAAATGGCATTCCAACATACACAGCTTTTACATTTGGAAGTCACATTCCAGCCTTTGATCACCCTTTCTGTGACTCCAGTTCCCCCTACGCTAGTAAGCATCAGGACACGTTTTACTTGATCAACATATATACATACAGTGAAGGGGTAAAAACAACAACTTCTACTTTATGACATGGAAGATACTGCTTCCAAGATCAGATCTTGGTTTCCAAAATGAATGAGGAGGAGGAGATTGGATTTATACTCTGCACTTCACTTGGGGTCTCAGAGTCTCCTTTCCCTTCCTCTCTCCACAACAGACGCCCTGTGAGATAGGTGGGGTTTAGAGAGCTCTCAGTGAACTGCTCTTGGGAGAACAGCTCTGCTGAGAACCTGTGGTTGACCTAAGGTCATAGCAGCAGTTGCATGTGGAGGAGTGGGAACCAAACCCGATTCTCCTAGATTATTAGAGTACACCTTTAACCACTAAAGAGAGCGATGGAAAGGGCAGTTGTGGCCATTAGGTAGGACTGGCCTGCAACCCACCTTCAGAGGCTTCTCAATACACTTTTGGGTCCTTTCCCACAGGTTGGGAAACACTGTTCTGTGGCATATTAGTGCAGGCTGTGAACATCCCACATACAACTTGCCAGCTCTCACCGTGTTTTTCCATTTTTTATTTCTAAAGTAAGTGTTGTAACTCAAGCCAGTGTGGAAACTCTTAGCCCTACATTCTGTTGAGTGTGGCTTTCATTGCTCTGTAGTAAGGAAAATCCAGAAGGATCCTAAGAAGCTTTGCTAACAGTTATCCACCACATTGTGTAAAATTGCCAGTTCTAATATCTCTTTTTGAAATAATCCAAAGTATTTGTGGCTGTTACTTAATGTGTAGTCTTTCTTGGTGGCAAACAGTGGTCTTGTCCTACTCTTCCTGTCTGAGTCAAATGGCTAGATGTAAAGTGGACTGATGGACTGGAATTTGTTCCTTGTTGATATGAATCCAGGTCCCTTTCCACAGTTGTTTGTTTTTCTTTCCTTTGTCATGGTAATCAACATCCTGCACCATGGAAAAAACTGAATTTTGCACCCAGTATATGCCGAGCACTAACCTATCTGTGGTTCAACTGCAGTGTTCATTGCTCTAGAAGAAGATATTGGATTTATATTTATTTTGTGAATTTATAGTCTGCCCTTTCCCAAGATGGGCTCAGGGCAGATTGCAGCACAATAAAAACAGTTAAAATCACACAATAGAAGAGTTAAGAATTAAACAGTTAAAACCATTAAGTAAAAATGATAAAAGGCGGCGCCAGTTGATATAAATATCATTCACAGATTGTGATACAGGATACAGTGAGCTCAGGGAGACCAATTAGATGGTGTGAGGACGCCCACCTGCCTCAGCCAAAAGCCTGGCGGAACAGCTCTGTTGTGCAGCTGCTCCAGAATGGTAGAAGTTCTGGTAGGGCCCTAATTTCCTTAGGGAGCTGATTCCACCAGGTTGGGGGCCAGCTCTTCGCTCTGAATCTCAGAGAACTGTGACTGACCCAAGGTCACCCAGCTGGCTTTATGTGGAGGAGTGGGGAATCAAACCCAGTTCTCCAGATTAGAGTCTGCCACTCTTAATCACTACACTATACTCACTGTCCACTGGAGCGGGGTTGACTGGTGTGAATACATTACAGCTATGTTAAAACAGCTGCAATGGTTGCCAGCTTGTTTCTGAGCTCAGTTTAAGGTGTTGGTTCTTACCATTTAAAACTCTTTGCAACCTGGGATTGCTATATGTGAAATCCTAGTGCTCTCCCTTTATGAACCCATGTGCCAGCTGTGCTCATTGCCTCTTGCAATTCTTCTGGTTCATTTCTACTCTTCCAGAGCTTGTGCCTTTTCCTGTTATGTTGCCTGCCCTCTGAAATGGACTGCCGTAGAGGTCAGGGAATGGTGAAAATGTTATTTTCTATAGCTTTTAATGATGAAGTTTCCTCTTCCAGCTGTATTACTTTGTTATTTCAGATACATGTTTTAGTTCTCTTGCTGTTTGATTTTATTTTTGACATTGGTTTATGGTTGTGACAAAGCAAGCACATCTTAAGGAAAGGTGGGCTATGTATATCCTTATCTGGATAATTCTGTTTCTGTTTCCAATCATTATGTAAAAAAGAGCAAGAGACTAGTAGCACACTGAAGGCCTGAAGATTTGAGAACTGTCTTGTTTTCTCGCACAGTTTGTTTGAGGTTTTGCACTTTGTATGGTGCTATGCTACATGTTTAGGTTTTTCTTATCTCCCAGGAATAATTCTTAGAATCAATATATGGCTGTTAATATGCTACTTTGGTTGGTTTGAAACGTGGAGGGGTTCTTGTTTTGATACAAGAACACTGAATATCTTTATGTTGAGTTCTTCCTGTGTGGCTATGGAGTGTGGAGTTGGTGTTGATGAAGCCCAAGAATTTTGTTAGGCAGCTGTAAACTTCTGACCTCGATGCAAAAAAAAAAAATTGCAGAGCAGCTATTCCAGTATATCTGTAGAACAAGGGTGTCCATATAGATTCCCAAATTGTTTTCTGTAAGCAAGGGAAGCACACAGCTTTTACTAAGTAGGATTGGTTATAGGCTAGTTCAGGAGTGGCCAAACTGTGTCTTGGGAGCCACATGTGGCTCTTTCTTACATATTGTATGACTCTTGAAGCCCCCACCACCCTGCGGGTCAGCTTGCAGAAGTGATTTCTCTCTTTAAATCACTTCTCCAAGCCAAGCTAGCTGGCAGCTTGGAGAATGAATGTAAAGTTGCTTTCTTTTCACCTCCCTCTCTTCCTTCTCTCAAACATCTAATGTTCATATCTTGTGGCTCTCAAACATCTTATATTTATTCTGTGTAGCTCTTACATTAAACAAGTTTGGCCACCTCTGGGCTAGTTGGTCCATTGTATGTCTTGTTTTAAAAAGTAAAGGTAGTCCCCTGTGCAAGCAACAGTCGTTTCCAAGTTTGAAGTGATGTCGCTTTCACAACGTTTTCATGGCAGACTTCTTACAGGGTGGTTTGCCATTGCCTTCCCCAGTCATTTACACTTTATCCCCAGCAAGCTGGGTACTCATTTTACCAACCTCAGAAGAATGGAAGGCTGAGTCAACCATGAGCCGGCTACCTAAACTCAGCTTCTGCAAGGATTGAACTCAGGTCATGAGCAGCGCTTGGACTGTTTAGGGGTTTATATATTCAGAGGCTGGTGCTGCTTAAGTAGCATTTATTAATTTAAAATTTAAGAATTAGTCTGGAGTGATCCTGTGTTTCACATCTGATCTAATGCCTATAAATGTCAAAACTATTTGGTGTAGAAGACATCTGTACCAGTCTCATTTCTGCTGCATTGTTATTATTTGCGCCTCTGGAATTAGCACTAACTGAAGGTGAATGTTATTTAGATCTTGATTAGGTAGAGTCTGTTTAAAAGAGTGCTAACTTGGGCTGTTTCCTGGCACCCCTGGGAGCTTGGGGGCAAGGCAAGTCAGCCAGCACTCTGGAAACATCACCTGACCATGACAGCAACACGTCCTGCAGTGTGATTTCTGTTTTCCCCCCTAGACTGAAGGCAAAGGCTGATAGGAGGTTCCAGTTGGTGGAACATTGCCTGCTAGAAGCAGGCATATGACACGCCTAGCTCATAGAGAGCTAGTTTGGTGTAGTGGTTAAGTGTACGACTCTAATCTGGGAAAACCAGATTTGATTCCCCACTCCTCCACTTGCAACTGCTGGAATGGCCTTGGGTCAGCCATAGCTCTTGTAGGAGTTGTCCTTGAAAGGGCAGCTTCTGGGAGAGCTTTCTCGGCCCCACTTTCCTCACAGGGTGTCTGTTGTGTGTGTGTGGGAAGGTAAAGGAGATTATGACCACTCTGAAACTCTGAGATTAAGAGTACAGGGCGGGATATAAATTCAATATCATCATCATGCATGCATTCTCACACACACATTTTTGAAGTTCTGCCAGTGAGTTGGATCTAGCCAACTTTTTTGTTCACTCTAATTTAATTTCCCCTTCTTACTCCAGGATGTGACCCATGTGTTTCTTCTTCCTAGCCAAAAGAGATGATTCTGTTTTCACACTAGCAAAATAGGTGCAAGAATGCATTTACAAAGGATCTGCAGATCTACCTGAACTCCTGTTAAAGAAGTGCTTTGCTACGTGGACCAACAGACCATTTTGCCCCAAAACATTGCTATTTATAGTAATGGACTCTTCAAGCAGTATTAAATTACTACTTGTACACAAATATTCTTGTGACCCATATTATGTCGTGTTGCTTGGTAGCAAGAAGCATCACAAGTCAGTATAGTAGGGAGTAGAGTAATGACCAGGACTCAGTAAAGGGTAAGATGCTGCTCCAGCTGCTTTGGAAGACTGGAATTCCACTATAAATCTCTGAAAAGACCAGTTAGGTGGGAATTTTTTTAAAATATAAAAGGTAGGCCACTCCTACAATAATGTATAAGCTCTGACCATTTGGATAAAAGAAAAATCTGCCATTGACTTGCCCACTGTAGATGGTGGAAGGAGCAAGGAAAAAAATTTACAGACATCTGAGGAAAGGTAAATACTCATTATGTTCCTAGTGCTCTACTTAAATATTTGTCATGGAAAAACAAAGCATGCAGTGTCCCTGAGGGAAGTCTTTACTGTTGCTCATGGGTCCTTTGAGCTGAGGAGGGCATCTTTGTTATGTCCTCAGACAACCTGCTAAGAGGGGAATTGTGGCAAGGCTTCTCTTATCCTGGCTTCTAACCACCAAGCGTGTTATTCCAAGGTGTAGCCGTATTCATCTCTTGCAGCAAAAACAATTGTGCTGCACCACAGACCAGTGCCTCAGCATTGGACTCTGGACCCCAAAAGCTTATGCCACAATTTTTTAGTATTTTGGGCTCCACAAGATTCTCTGTTATTTCTGCCTAAGTGCATCAAGGAGATTTTGCTGCTTGGTTAGTACAAGTTCCCAAACAAGAATAGAAAAGCATTATGTATGTATCAGACTTGTAATTCATGGTGGACTATATCATAATATTCGGAGGCAGGTAATTTTATTAACACACTTTTCCAAGAGCAGGTGTTTTCAAGCTTCATTTAAAATTTGAATCTGCATATGGCATATTGCCCTCAGGCAATATTAGGAGATCTCTTGCTCCCGGTATGTGGTGTCTACAGTCTCAATATCATCATCTCTGATGAAAAACAGAGCAAAAAGATGTCAAAGCCAGGTGCAAGAATTTATGGAAAGGATTGCTGCTGTCATGAAGGGACTCCATCTCAGTCATTTCTGACTCTGGGGTGACATTGCTTTCACAACGTTTTCACGGCAGACTTTTTACGGAGTGGTTTGCCATTGCCTTCTCCAATCATCTACACTTTCCCCCCAGTAAGCTGGGTACTCATTTTACCGACCTCGGAAGGATGGAAGGCTGAGTCAACCTCGAGCCGGCTACTTGAAAACTCAACTTCCACTGGGGATCGAATTCAAGTTGTGAGCAGAGCTTAGGACTGCAGTACTGCAGCTTTAACACTCTGTGCCATGGGGCTCTTCTCAATACGTTAGCTGGCTTTGAAAATGGTGGTTGGGCTGTGACTTCAGCTTGAAATACTTCAGCTGTGTCTTTTCAGGCATTTGTAACTGAATAGATGCTTTATTGGAACAGTGCAGGGTCTGCAGCCAGTAACAGTATGTTAGCTTTGGAGAATGAGATCATTCAGTTGGCAGGAGACAGCAAGCCGTTACTTTGACTATGCGGCTGCAGTGTTTAGATCTTAGAGTGCAACCCTCCCCCTTCCCAATGCAAGAACATTTTATGAAGTGTTTGCTATGTTTCCACTGACAGTTAAATCGGAAATAAGCAGTAGTCAGTTTTGTTGAATTCTTTACTGTTAACATCAGTAATATTATAGAACTGTGTGAATTTTAAGGCAAAATGAATTTTAAGGTACAATTCATCCTGTCACTGAGTAACCTAGCTGAGTTAAACCAGTTAAAAATTGTGGCAAGGGGGAACAGTTCTAGTTCTGGATGTCTGAGGGCCTTTGGAATCTCTCTTACAGTGTCCAGTGAACTTAGAAGTATGTGTTTGTGCTTAGCAGTTAGAGTAGAATTGTCATACTGCTCTGCCTTAGTCTGCACACCTTCCATCCTCTTGGATGATTTAGGGTTGTTCATACTATACTGTAATAAACCATTATTACAGCCCCTTATCTCTGGAGCAGTATAGGGCTAATAATGGACTCCATTGCAGAATTGTATGCTTTAACAAAACTTTGATGATGGTAATAAAATGTATTGCCTGAAAGAGCTGATGTTAGCATTACTGAGATTATATTTGAGGTAAATACTAACAATTAGATACACAGTGAAGATATGTTTTTCTGCTAACACACAGAGGACTTTGCAGTTAACCCCCCCCCCCCAAAATAAAACTTCTTGGATTAAGAAAACAGTTAAGTGTTGGTTCTCTAATGCACGAGGAAGCGGGACCTTTTAAATTAGGGAGCTTGTTTTAAATTATGTACTAAGACCCTTGTAAAGCTTTGTATTCTGTCCTCAGAGACATGGAGCTGCCTTCCCTTCTATTGCTTATAGGCAGGGCTTTTTTGTGTAGAAAAAGCCTATAAGGAACTTATTTGCATATCAGGCCACACACCCTAATGCCAAGCCAGCCAGAACTGCGTTCCTGTGCATTCCTACTCAAAAGAAGCCCTGTTTATAGGTATCTTCATGAGGAAGAACAGACTTGCTTCATTGCCTGGTTGCTCAAGTCTTGTGTACCTCTATAATCTCTCGCCCTTAGGCTTGGCATGTGTGCGTTTAAATGGCTACTGCCATTTTAGGGCTACTGTCCTCCATTTAAGAACTGGGATTGAAAAAACCAAGGCAAAGTGTGGATGCATAAAGTATGTGAGGTTATTCAACATGCATAAAGTGTTTGAGATTATGCAACATCTTATGCACTTGGGGTGTACATTAACGTTAAACATTTTAACCTCACTTTTCTAGCAATTCCCATGCTTTGAGGTATATGAGAAGATTGGTAAGAATTTTAATTCTTCCCTCAAAATGAAGGTGCTTTTAATACTGTAATTTTATTTCTCCAAAGATAGCTGTTCTTGGTAACCATAGTAACACACTTCAAAATGTTCCAGTAAGTCTTCAGACAACGTCCCTTCTGGATTTACTGCTGTTCCTGGATCACGACTTCTATCCTCACAGGGCTATCTTGATGTGATGTGTTGCAGTGAATAAGTTAGTCTTGGGCAGGTTTGTTGGTTTAGGAGTGGTATTCTCACTTAACATGTGTGGTCATGGATGTCACAAGGTTCTTGAACCAATAAATAGGATAACCCCTCACACCATAGGATAGACATACAGTTATAGCATACAAGATGGGGGATACCCAGGTTCACTCTTCTGCTCAGCGGTGAAACTCAGTTGCTGTTTCACTGGATACAATTATTGGATCCAGTGAACACTGCAGTATAAGGCCGATTTTTCCCCTCTGCTATTGCATAGACAAGCAACTACAAGCGAGGATGGACTGCAATGAGGAGGGAGGATGAAATCACCTAATCTCCCTCTTCTGTTAGGATACTTCAACTGATGGAAGAAAAAGGAGTCAGTTTCAGTCTTCCCTTTCCCTGTAGTTTTTCATCAACCCACATGGCTGTTCATCCACTAGTTCCACTGTCCCTAGAATAATCTTTCCTGGATCTCAGAAAGGATAATGGAGTGGAACGTGTGGAAAAATCTGTGGTCCCCCCCAACCATACACACACCTTTGTCAGTTTGTTGAATACAACCTACTGAGTCTTTGTCTCGGCCTGGTCAATCTTGGTTGAATTTAGCCACTGAAGAGGTTAATCTATGACTAAATCAAGACTAAGAACTAAATTATCAGGAGAACTTGTTTCTTTATAATATCAGCTTTCATTTAAATATAAAGTTTCTATGGTTACAGTGGTGGTGTCCTTTTTGGTGTGAAAAAAATCATACCTTGAATATGCTTCAGCCCTCATCAAAGAAGCCATGAGGACCCAAAGCGGCTTGCTTGCCACCTTCCCTCCATGAGCCACTATTGTTGGAGAGGACCTGCTTTTGCCCTGTTAAATCTTGCTTATGATTGGGTGAGTTTCCTAGATAGTCTCAATATTGTAGGATTCAGAATTAATGAACTACAATGCCCAAATACGTGCCAGGATCCATATTAATCTAAAATATTTGCTCTGGGGAAAAGGATTCCATTTGAGACAAGCTCTACACATCCATTGAGTGCATGAAGCTATTGCTGGGTCCTGCATGGTAAAACTGCAGTATTTTAAAGATTAGAGAGAACTTCTGATACGTTTTGTTGATGGAGCCTTTAACTTTTATGGCAGATGATTACTTTTAAAAAGACAGAAAGTTGTGATAAATTCAGTGTTGCATCTAACACTTTGTTTGTTGTCATCCTTTATTCCAGTGACTGAAATCTGTATCCCATGTAATTATTGTTTGTCTACTGTCATATGATTGGATGGGGCAAGAAGAATTATTATGTAATCATCCAATTACCAAACACTCTGCTTTGTGAAGCCGTCAATGAAAAGCATCTTTTGCAGCATTTTTTTCCTCCTTACTAGTTGATGCTAGATTGAAAGCCAAGGCTTTCTTTTTTTTTTTTTTAGGGGGGCGCTGTGCACAGGGAAAATATGAGTTTTCTGAAGCAGTGGGAATGATCAGCAGACAATGGAGAATGCTTTCCTGGGAACTATAGGAGCTCTAAATAAATTTGCAGTTTTGGAAGCACTTAATCTGTAACCTTCCCATTACAACTTCCTTGTACTTGGTAACTGTGGTTTATTAATTGTACAGAGGCTTAAATCGAACTACTTTTCCTAGTGTGTTCCCTGTCCAGATGTATCTTTAACTCTCTTCTTCTGCAAACTATAATCACCCAAGGTATGTTTGCAGAAGAAATTGCCATGCATGTACATCACATGTTATACCATTAGGAAAAAACAGAATTGTATCAGAAGTGTGATGACACAGGGTTACACTTCTGAAAAACAGACAGTGCATCTACTTCATTTATAAATGACATATGTGGGTCTGAAATGTGACCCTAGCATTTAAAATACATGCAAACCCTGTATTTCCCACCCAGAGCTTCTGTGTATTTTAAAGCCTACACTTAAATACTTGTAGATCCCTCCATAACTGATAGTGCCTGTGTCTTTTCTACTGGATTTTAAAATCCTATGAGCAGTCTTCAGTTGCTTCCTGCTGCTACTATTTTGGGATTTTGTGCTGGAAGATACCAGAATCATAGCTAGTGACACAACCTCAGCTCCATATTTGTGAGTCCATATTGAAGATGTGGCGTGAGGCTTTGTCTTCTGCACAGTGCTGGTGCTGGGGCTTCTGCCACCCCAGGCAGAGCCACCCCCCTGCCCCCAACTTCCAGTGGGGTGGGGAGGAGGTGTGGCAGTGGGCTGCTTGGGGCTTGGCTCCAAGCACATTCGCTGCTATTGCTGCCCCCCCCCCCATCCTCGCCTGGGAGGGCTGAGCACAGTTGTGGCTGCCACCCCCTGACTCTGCCCAGCCTTCCCTAGAACTGGGAAGACTGGGCAGGGTCAGGGCAGCAGCAGACACGTTTGGAGCCAGGCTCTGAGCACGTTCACTGCTGCCCTGATCCTGCTCAGCCTTTCCGGAGGTGGAGGCCAGCCGCCTTCGCATTCCCCAGGTCTGTGCTATAAACCTGGGAAATGTGAAAGCAGCCCTGCGGCGTCTGCGCACTATGGTCCTTAGAGCTTGCAAGGCTCCAAGGGGGGTGCTGCGCAGGCGCTGCCTGCTCTCACATCTTTATAGATACAGGGAAAGGGATAGCAGCCCAATGGGTTGTGCGCTCCATGGAGCCTGCTTTCCATTGGGGAAGGCAGGCTCCAAGGAACGCACACGCCACACATGGGGAGAAGGGGCGCCCCTTAGGCAAGGTGGTGTCTGAACTGGCCACCTACTTGGTCGACTCCCATGCGCTGGGCTTGCTTCTGCAGTCCCTTTGTGTGCAGCTGCATTAGATTTTTTTTTGTGAGTGTATAATATGTGGTAGATGCTTCTTGCCTCTTCTTTACCTTCTTCTGTGTACCCATACAGTTTAAGAGACTTCAGCTCTAATTGTGAAACAGGTTGGGTGCTTTCAGACATGCTAAATAATGCAGTTTCCATCCATTTCAGCAATTATTTGCAGGTGGATTTTGCCATTTCACACAGTAAAACCAAGTTGCAAAGTGCACTGAAAATGGATTGCAAGTGCATTATTTAGTCTGTGTGAAAGCACCCAACCATTGTCTCTACTTTTTTAGAATCCCATGAGAATGCTTCCTTGTATAACATGGAACCTGCTGATACCTTTCCTGTTCTTAGAAAATAAGCAGGGCCAGGTAAGGCTTTTGTCCTGAAAGGCCATTGGAGACTAGATTGGCTGTGCAGCTTTTTAAAAATGTTGTTTTGGCAGCAGCTGTCACCATAGCACAAGGGTCACTGTGTACTTAATCAGTGGCAGCCATTTTGTTGCTCATTCTACCTTCTGTGGCAACCATTTTGTGGCTGTGCCCACCGCACTATTTCAGAATTCCAAAGTTGTCACAGATTCAAAAAGGTTAGGGACACCCGCTGCAGTGCTTACCTGTTGTTGGGTTTTGAGGGTATTGTGTATACTGTTTAAAAAGAAGCACACATATGTTTTCCAATGTACATGTTGCACATTTAATCATGGAGACATAACATAATGTTAGCAAAATGGTTCCTGAGTGCTCAGTGACCTTGCACAAGACTTGAATTTGCATTGGTGGGTCAGGATGCCTACAGCTGTTAGCTTGCAATGTGCAGTAACTTTAGAATCTTTTAACACTTTCACTAAATAAGATGGTTAAGGACATAGTAATTTGAAAGCGTTCCTAGAAGAGGAAATAATTATATCTATATTGGTATTTTAAATTAATTTTCAAATTAATAACATCCATGTTGATGAGCCATCGCCAGTGCTCAGCTATATTAAGAATTCTCATCATGTCTACATTAGTAGATTAAAGCATCTCATGTCTCGACAAAATATGAATTATTCAATCCATACATTTATTATAAAATGAGCATTTCATTCTTGCTAAAAAGCCAAAACTTTTAACCTTGATTTAGCAAAATGAATCTATTAAGATGATTTCTGCATTTTTAACAGATCCAATATACCTGCTTTTATGTTTGTTGAAAATATTGTGACAAGCTGTTTCCAGGCTGTAGTTAAAATTAGTCCTCTCTGAGGCAGGATTTCCTGGTATTCATCATCAACTGGGTGCATAAACAGTGCTCCAGCACTGTTTTTATTGTTACTGCACAAGGTATAAAGGATGGTGGTAGTGGCTTTATCTTCATTTTTCTTCCCCTCTCCATTTGTTAGCTCCTTATACAGACTTCAAGGTTTTCTTTAGTTTTGTTTCTTTATATACCACACTAAGCACACCTGCTCAGATACATGTTAGCATGTTAACAGCTGAGTTTATGTATTATGTGGTAGTTCTGTCTACTTATAAGAGAGTACTAGTAACATAGTTCACCCTTTGAAACTATAGTACTCCATTATAATCACCTTGCATAATAAAACTTATTCTTTTTATGATCAGAATTAATTATCTAACAGTGGCCAATTACCTAAATGGTGTTGCCAGTTTAAGCCCTACCACTGGCTAACAAAGCAGCGTGTGACAAAACTGCTTCCCCCCACAATGTCTTTTCATGTTCAATGAGTGTCCAGAATCATCAGGCAAAAGTGGGGGGGGGGGGGGCGCGAGCAGTCACCCAAGCCAGAGCTGTGAACGAGCACTTTCACCTCAAGCACTGTTGCAGAGGCAGTATCAGAAGATGGTATAGAGGGCAACATTAGAGGATTTTGGCATGACCCTTCACTGTGGACCTCTGATGACCTAGCTCTGTGCTTCTAGGTTGAGTTTTCAGAGTAGGTTTTTTTTGCAGGGGGGCTGGTGGTGTGATGGAATGCCTGGTGTGATTGGTATGTTGCTGGTGCAAATGAGATTGGATAATCACTGCGGCTGCTTAATAATTGGATGCTGTATACATTATTGAGGGAAGGCTCTAGGAGGAGTTTAGGTTGTGGGAGGCAGACATTCAGACTTCCTGCCCAACCAGTCTTATCCCAAACTTGGAAATATGGGCAGAAAGACTCAGTGAACCATTTACCTTGCCCTTGGTGTTGTGTAATGCCTGGTCTATAAACAAAATATTTCCTCACTGTGTAATGTAGTGGTGGAGAGCAAGATTGATTTGGTGTACGTGACTGAACTCTGGATGGAGGGAGATCAGATAATGTAACTCTGTTTTGTGACCTCTGTTGAGTACACAGTTCTTCATCAGCACCAAATTGAATGGAAACAGAGTGTTTGTAATTCTCTTTCTCTTTCCT
The DNA here is from genome assembly GCF_032191835.1 of Heteronotia binoei. Lineage (NCBI taxonomy): Eukaryota > Metazoa > Chordata > Lepidosauria > Squamata > Gekkonidae > Heteronotia > Heteronotia binoei. The sequence continues at coordinate 52,499,530 of NC_083231.1, read as the reverse complement.
CAGAATTATGGTGCAATTGTTGCCACTTATGATTGTGTATTCCTAGTGCTGAGTTCCAGGCAGACACGGGCTATTTTGCTGATATACCTAGCACAGCATTAGATACCCTATCTGCGCTGGTCTCTGGCATAGTGTTGGAGACCCCACCACCTTCAGAATAATAGTGCTGGTGATTACTATCTATGCTGGGTCTTCTGCGATAGTTCATACTGATAAATTTATGTCTGTCATGACAGCGTGATGTCAGCATAGTGTCAGTCCAACTTTGTTTTTTGCTTAGCATGCCAAGGCACATGTTTAAAGACAAAAACATAAATATTCTGGTAGAAAACGTCGAGAAGCAATGTCACCCCAGAGTAGGAAACGACTGGTGCTTGCACAGGGGACTACCTTTACCTTTTTAGGGGGTTAATTATATAATATGCCATGGTCAGAATACTTTCTCTAGAAGGCACAAATAGCTATGCTACCTCCCCCCTGCAGAGATGGCAGATTATATCCATTAGGATGTTCATATTTGGAAATTGATGGAACCTGTGGGGATTTCAGAGTGCTCTGGATTTTGGGAATCTAAACAGCAACTTTGCAGAAGCCTTTGTGGGGACCTGAAATGCTAAGCTTCTTGGGGCAATAGAAAAGGTTGCTGCTTGATATCATCTTCCTTCCTTGAAAAGGAATTTGGTCCCATTGGTTGCTCTAAAGTTGGGGGAACAAAAGAAATTGGGAGACGTTCGTGGACAACTCAAGCTAGTTCCGACAGAGTATGCTATAGAGTGCATTGGAAGACTATGAGGCCACAATGTGATGATAGTGGCAATGAAACTGTCTTTCTCTACTACCACTGCATCCAACACTGTTCTGTTGGGCAGTTTGGCAATCAATAACTTCAAGTTCTGAGTCCCATAATGATGGGATTTAGCCATGAATTCAACTAAGATGTTGTTGCATGGTTCTTTTCTTGTAAAGTCTCTTAGATGTATTCTGACATGGGTATCAGGATACTCATGCAGTAGAGGTATCTTAAGCACCATCAGTTCCTTGATCATGGATAGTTTTTAGCTGATATTCCTGAATGAATTTCTGGGAGTTATAAAGACCAGAACATATAATTTGGAACACTGACTTCCGTGACTGTTAAAATCATGTAGAGAAATGACACTTCTGTTAATGAAAATTCTTAATGGTTCCCTACCTGAGGAAACCTCTAAAATAGGCTGTAGGAAGAAGCCCAGAGAAATGCATTGGGTCCAACTTTAGACTGGTTTTCAACTGACCTTTTTTTCTGTAAAAGTAATTAAATACATGATGGCAGAGCAATGCTGGGGGGTTTTGGATGTCTTGTCCAGCTTTGGCGCCTTTCAGTTGGTCTTTGGATCCAGGTATTATTATTTGCTCTGGTAGGTGATCTCTGCTTGCAGATGGATAGAGAGAATGAGTCTCTTGCTCAGTCTTTTGACATCATTCAGTGTGGTTGACTATGTGGTGCTGTTTAAATGCAAGGAAACTGGTGTTGGGAATAAGGAGATGGCACTTAAATGCTTCAAGTTCTGTCTATCTGTCCATTTCTGGGCAGCAGCAACAATCACAGGTATGAAGTCTCTAGACTTTTATGAAGCTGCTCCTGTTTTGGGAAATGTCCTTCCTGTGTCTAGCAGCCACTCATGCATTTCCATGGCTTCTGAGTAAAACTGAATGGTACTGAAGAATGTTTGGCAGAGGGATACTAGCAATGTTATTCTGACTAGATTCCCCCCC